>NC_039363.1:169468508-169805294 GCF_003573695.1 Papaver somniferum | reverse complement strand
TGGGAAGGAGCGTTGAACTCATATTCCCTCTAACACAAAAAAGGGGTTTAGTTGTTAAAACTTAAAAGACAATAATTTTCGTGAAGTACTTTTATAAAGAAAATGCTTTGTTACTTTTATTCAAAAACGAAAAAAGGTTCATCCAAAGGAAAAGATACTTACCAGCAAGGCATTCCACACATCATCCTTGAATGTTTCTGGGACGAGCCTCCAATCGGTATAACTTATTGGACAATGATGTCGAACAAGCTCTCCTATACGAGTGGAAAGCTTCTCTGCATGTTCCCCCACGGGTCTTCCAGCAACATCAACAGTGATGAAACATTTTGGCCTACTAATACTTGTATTAGTCTGCAATTTTAGAGAGGGTGGGATCTCTGACGGAACATTACTATTTTGAACTGTTTCCAATCTGTATGATAAAAATGACAAGGCAAATAGCAGCTTCATCATAAACTAAAAGAATCAAATAAAAGATCTCCAAAATGATTATTTTGCAGGGTAGAAGTTCCTCGCTAGCTAATTGCTTATACCTATCCGGAACAAACGGTTCTTCGTAAGTCGTTCGCGTCTGATTGGTATCATCTATATGAATATCACCATCTGCCCCCCCTTCACACACTTCAAACGGTTCTTTGTAAGTCGTTTGCGTCAGATTGGCATCATGTATATGAACATCACCATCTGGCCCCCCTTCACGCACTTCATTTGCAGCATCGATGAAGCTCTCCATGCCAGGAACTGCATCCTCTGTGTTTTGTTCATGGTGATTTTCTTCTTGCAATGGATCTTTCCCTGAATAATCACTACTATCACTGGTGGACTTCTCACCATGGTGAGCCCATATACGATAAGACTTGTCGATACCCTTCTCAAGCAAATGTTGTCTAACTACGGCAATCTTGAGATTTTTCTTATTTTGGCAACGAGCACATGGGCAAGCACACTTTTTGTTTGAATAACCGTATGTTGCTGCAAACTGTATAAAGTATTTAACCCCATCTCGATACACTTTACTGAATATATCAGTTTCGTCCATCCAGTCTTTCTCGATTATCGGTGTCATTCTACAATAAAACAACATATAGATGAATATGGATTATGAAAAAGGAACCTAACTCCAAACTTCAAGGTATCAACATGATAAGATCGTACGTTATCCCAGTCTCAGCGGTAAATTCTGTATCTTTAGTTTATACCTCTCCATCCTTACAAATGCAGTCTAAGAGGTCAACAATTAAAGCACTCAGGTAAGGATCTAGAGTTAAAACTTAAAAGGCATTACCCCAAGGTCAGCTGACTGATACAGACTTAGCCTATGTAATACGAGTAGTACTTTCCGTATCAAAGTTATGCACATACCACATCAGAGAACTAGGTAGGAATCAAGTATTGACGACGTTAAAAATCCGGCTACATGTGTCTATGGATGAACCCTAACCATCCAAGCAGCCCCTAATTAATTAATCATGTAACCATGAAACCCTAAAATAGTTACATCCAGGTGTCTGTAGGTGTGATATCACCATGCATCTAGCCTTTAAGGTTCATCTAGGTTAATGTCTTTCAAGATTTGTGGGGAATTAGAATTGACTTGCATCAGTTTTTCAGAGGTTATGTTATACACATCTACTTGGCCAATCCAATTTGCTTGTGACTTAAACAACCCTTTTAATTTGTTCAGAATAGAAATGAGCTTAGGGTGCAAGTTTGAACTTATCAATTTTTCAGTGAGAATAATCCACTAGAAAAAAACCCACTCGGTCAATTCCAAGTAGTCTTATAGCGTAGCAAATAGATCAGCAGGGTCCTTTTCTGGTTGAGTTTTTATGCACACAGTTGTGTCTAGGTTACAAATCCTAACAAGCATGGACCAATAACTGTTTTTTTAATATAACTCTCTTATCTAATACATGCATCGTGCGCCCGATCCTATCAGAAAGCATGCATAACAGATTTGGAACTCTCATACAATATGATAGAGCCAATAGTTTATATTGAATTAACGTCGCCAAAAATGTGATCCCACACTGACAAATTCAAAAAATTAAGAAAAATAACTGATGTATCAAGGCTCGTGAGTTTAGGAAACAGTAAGGATTCACCAAGTTATATCAAATTAACCATAAATAAAAAGAAAAATACAGCAAATAATCGGTTACGAGTAAAGTCTTCCAAATCAAGTCATATACGTTCAGATTCCAGGAACTGGTGACTTATTAAACAACTTGTTTACTAGTGCAAAGCAGAGATGCAATTGTTTTTGTCACACCTTATACATAACCTCATAGAGTGACAATGACTACCATTCAACGAAATCTAACTGCAATTGTGAGCAAAGATCATTTGAGATATGAATTTGAGGTAAACCTTAGAACATTTGGCAACCTAAAACAGTGATTTTCCTTGTAGAACCACCTAAAAGGCCTGTAACAACATAAAATTTTTCGCATTACTAACTAAGCTACTGCGAATAACTTCAATCATAAAAATCTAATGTACGAAGTATATTTCAGTAACATGAGTTTATAGTAGTTTGACCTATCAAGTTCTAATTTAGGGCTTCTTCTTCCCAAAAAGAAATATGAACTTCAAAACCCTAGTTTTTCCTATTTCTTTGATTTTAACAGAATAATGGGATAACGAATTGAAAAATATACATAGAGAGAAAAAGTATGGATAAAATTACCTCTGTGAAGAAGAGATTACAGAAGCAACACTTACAGCAACAAGGAAAAGGCGCCGGACTGAAACGCATAAAGAGAGACGGATGAGAGAGATTTTTGTAGAAGATAGATCTGGAACGGGATTGGTTATGGGCTTTCTTCTTCTCACTCTTATCAAACTAGTTATAGACACGTGCTAACTATGCACTGGACCGTACGAAACCCATTTTGCAACATTTTGTTGTATTACTATAATCAATTAGATTTTTGTTAGAGGGAGAGCAAAAAGTGATCCGAGAAGAGCAAAAATCGTATTCAATTCGTTAACCAGAATCTATCCAATATAATTTTCTAACTCGGATCAAAGCACCCCTGCTAAATACACCCACTAGTCAAACAATCAAATCACTCCACCACCACCGTGAACTCCATAAAAAATACAGAAACCCTAACTCCAAATACATATTGGATACAAATCAAATCCCTAATTTCTCATAATCAACTCATGTTTGACAGATGATTATTGATGAAAATAAAGAGCTTTATATTTCTTTTCGTCTCTCAATTTTTTATTGAGATAATGAAATGACTAAACAACATAAACTTTGATTAATGATAGGTGTATTAAGAAGGGTAGTTCGGTCCGAGTTATAAAAATGTATCGAATAGGTTTTGGTTAGGAAATTGACAACGATTTTTGCTCTCCTCGGATCACTTTTTGCTCTCCCATTAACAAAATCATCAATTAGACAACCTGGATGATAGAAATGGTGACAACAAGAAAACTTCTCTTACATATTTATACTCAATAATTAAACCCTAATGAGGATGACTGACACCTGACTGAAATCGAACGGACGCGCTACTTTCTAAATAACAACCTAACTGGATGATGAGGCACTCTGCGACTTTATCTACAGGAAGCATAATTGGTAGCCCCTATTAGAGAGAATGCAACATTACCTCCCTCTGAAAATTACCCTTGTCTTCAAGGAAAGTGAGCTTTGATATTTGAGTCTGCCTCACACGTAGCACTTGCTGCTGAAGAATTTGTCTATTGAATCAGCACATGTCTGACCCGTTGGTTAGCTAAAAGGACAGTTCTTGTGTTCAACACCTTATCTGGTATCATGATGATATCTCCAATGAGATAAACAACAGGTAACATAGAAGAGGCATATGTTTCACATAAATGTGCTTCTTCAGTTGAGAGACATGGAACACAGGATGGGTACGAGAATGAAAGGGTAACTCTAACTTGTAAATCACTTTGCCCACCTTCTGTATAACTGGAAATGGACCATAAAACTTAGATGAGAGCTTGAAATACCTTACCAATGAGACAGAGACCTGTCTGTAGGGTTGCATCTTCATATAGACTAACTCTCCCACTTCAAAGGACCTCTCAACTCTTGAATTATCAGCATATAGTTTCATTCTTTCTTGAGCTTAGTGACTCTTTGAGTATATCAAGTATAGCGTCTCTCTCCTTCAAGTAAGTTTCCACGACATCCACAAATGTTGTGGCAGTAGAAGGAAACGACATGTGAGGAGGTAAATACCCCTATAATGCTTGGAAAGGAGACATCTTCAATCCTCTATGATAGATGGTATTTTACCACCATTCAGCAAGGCTAGCCATTGACTCCGACTGATTGGATTGTGGCTAATGATACACCTCGAGTAATTCTCTAAATATGTATTCACTCTTTCAGTTTGGTCATCTTTTTGAGGATGGTAAGATGTACTCAAGTTCAAGCTAGTACCTAAAGCTTTGAAAAAATCTTGCCAAAAGTTACTTCTAAAGACCTTGTCTCCGTCAGACACAATAGAAGAAGGTAGTCCATGAAGTTTGAATACCTGATTGAGGAATGCTTGAGCTACAAATGCAGTTGTAGATGGATGTTGTTGAGCAATGAAGTGAGCATACTTGGTAAGCCTATCCACAATGACCAGAGTAACACTCTTTATGTTGCTGACAGGAAAACCATCAATGAAGTCCATAGTAATGTGTTTCCAAGCATGATCAGGGATAGGTAACGGTTGTAGCAGACCAGGAACATTAGTTAGATCACTCTTTTTTCTCTGACAAATTTCACAGTGAAATACAAACAACAAGATGTTTTTCTTCATTCCTTGCCAATAAAAGTGACTTTTAGCTATCACGTAAGTTGCTTGTATGCCAGAGTGGCCTCCAACAACAAAAGCATGTAATGATTCTAAGAGTTTGTTTCTGATATTACCACAAATACTGATGTAAAATCTTTTTTTGTATCTCAATATGTCCTCCTTGTAAGTAAAATAAGGAACATATGGAGCATTAAGAAGTAGTTGGGAGATTAGTTGATCTGCTTTTGGATCTTAGCATAGCTGTTTAGAACATCATGTACCCCTGTTGGTGTAGAGAGTGACATAGAATTGCAAACGGTTGAATCTGGAGGTCTTCTAGAAAGATCATCAGCCATCACATTTGTAGTACCTTTTTTGTATTGGATATCATAATCAATAAAAGTTTCACAAGCCATTTTTGTTGTAAGTCAATAGTTATTTTATGTTCAAGAAAGTATTGAATACTTTGATGATCAGCTTTCATGATGAACATGTTGCCTTGTAAACAATTCCTTCACCTATGCATAGCCATAGCAACGGCTAGGAATTATTTCTCATAGTAGATAGTTCTTTGGCTCTTGAGCCTAGTGGTTTGCTAACGTAGCCAATTGGTTTTCCTTGTTGAAGTAAAACTGAAAAGGCGAGGGTACCCAAATATACCTCAAGCTAAAACTTTTCCTACCTATAAGTTCTTTCTCCAAAAGTGATTATCTATGGACTGAGTCGATAAAATACAACTAATCGGTTCACACTATGGATACGAGATCGATACAATACAACAACGAAGTATGTTTACTTGATAAAAGGGTTCGGACTTAACCAAACACAATAGGGTTACTTATCAAGTAAATAGGAATTAATGTTTGTGTAATTTACTTTAATTATAATAAAACAATCATAATGCGGAAAATAAAAGTAAATGACACAATAAGATTTTTTTAACGAGGAACCGCAAATGCAGAAAAACCTCGGGACCTTGTCCAGAATTGAATACTCTCAGGATTAAGACGCTACACAAAATTAAACCAACTTCTTATAGTTGAGACCAAGCAACTAAACCTATAGTTCACCTAGTTCTGTCTGTACTCCTACGCCTCCAACTTATGCATAAGTCACGTACTTGGAACAATTCCTTTGGATCGTATTCCAAACAGTAAAGGAAAAACAAATTTGACTGGTAGCAACTCTCTTCAACCAAGTGATGTGAGTTCGACAAAGGCTCTTCTGTTTATCTCAATAAACTCCTTCGTCAGGTTCTTAGATCTATCGTATTCTCAACTACCAAAGTAATTGTTAAGATTTTGCAATCAATACTTTTAATCACAAAGAATTGTATTGATGCCGATCTACATAACTAATCAATCCAATCTACCACAAGGATAAACCGATTATAGTTGGATCCTCTTATACCGAAACAAGTATTGTGCATACCAAAGATTATGAACCCCAAATCAGAAATCTTCAATATCTTCTTTGTCTTCAAATCTTCTTAGATCTTCAATAAACACCTGCACACAACAACTTGAATCTCTTGTGATCAATCACGCACAGAATGGAGTCTGTTAGCAATGGATTATCACAAGATCGTCTTTAGAACTAAAAACAGTCTAAAGATCCATGTCGAAACTTCGATCTAGTTTGAGTGAATCTTATATCAGAAGAGAAGATTCTCAAGCATAAAAAAACTAGGTGCAATCAAAGTTCAACCACTTTTAGTCAATCAAATCAATCGAAAACACAAGATAAACCGTAATTATCTAATTTCCCACCAATGGTACTAATAGAGCTTCTCAATCCCAAAGAAGACTTTAAACTGAGCGGCCGTAAGAGATTTCGCCTAATTAGGTTACTCTCCTCTCCGAATAGGCGGCTTCACCAGTAACAACACAACCGAGAAAGTTTGCTGTCACGAAGGAGTCACGAAGGATTAGTTTGCTAGAAATGCAAACTTCAAGTATTTATAGACAAGGAAGTTTGGACGCCAAGGAATTTCCAAAACCAAAAATATTCTGAAGATATGTAATATATTCCAAATTCGGTTTTCATAATTCCTGGAAATGCTCTGTCCAAAATATTGACCGAAAATCTCTTTGGAAAATCTCCAACTAGTAAATGCACATTACTAATTCTCATTTTCCTAAAATAAAATTAAAAATCTTAAATAAAAGTTTCTTAACTTATTTATGTTTCGATCCTGGGATTTTATTCCCTTAGCTATTAAGGAATAACTTTGAACAATTAAAGATAAGTGTTACTGCACATGTTCAAAGTATGTCGACATCCTTACTTTGTAAGTCCTCTTTCATACTTACAACCTTGAAACCGATTTTCCACACTTCCAAACAAGTTTAGAATTGGTTCATATGACTTTAAAGAACTATGTGATTGATCAAGAACACTCAATCACAAATCATGGGTTTAACGGTTCTACCAAAACAAGTTTTGGTTCTACCTCCATGTGAGTACTGTGCATAGTCACACTAGCTTTCCAGAATTCCGTTAACTAGGTACTAGGATCAGTTCCCCACATATATATGTTATCTAACTTATATGTGTTCCACATGTCCATAGGATTGGTTCCCCTTTGCCTAAAAACGTGTTTCACATGTCCATAGGATCGGTTCCCCTTTCTGCTACAAACTTGTTGCACCTCATACAAGGATCGATTCCCCTTTGTGATGTATTGTACCTCTTACTAGGATCGGTTCCCCTTTACCCAGAGTTGGTCATACACAAAATCACAAAATCTATCATACCTTCTCAGGTGATTACTTAAGATCGGTTTCACTAATAAAAGTCATACCAATACATAAGTCAGGCCTTTGTGAATAGTTTTACCAAGAACACAAACAAGTCATGAGCGGTTATACTAAATCACACATATTGGTTTTTCACAAGATATGCAATGAATAACAATACCAATAACGCTTGGCGATTTCCTTTTCGATTCATAAAACAAGTTTATGAACTTACTTCCTTAAAACACATGTAAAAACATTGTTTCCTAGGATGAAATCCTCACCTCATACCCATACATAATCACAATATAATTTAAACGATTATGTAGATGTCTTATCTACAAAGTTTAATGGTTAAGAAATCAACCTCGTATTGTATTCCTTAATACTATGTCTATCTAGAGTTCAAACATGCTTCGCAGTTTTGTTTTCAATATGCACGACTTGAAAGATTCGTTAGGGAATGAAACAGTTCAAGTAAAATATCACTAACCTCAAGTGGAAGGATGATGTTGCCGTTGTGTCTTCTTACTTCTTCACTTCTTCAAGTCTTCGCAATACTTGTAATGTCTCATGTGAAAAAACGGGGGTATAACAACCACACCCAATATTTCGCTTAGCAATCTGTATGGACAAACTTCAATATACTTTCTAGAAAATCAACTAGACAGTCAGACTCAATTTAGATAAAAAGTATATCAAAGAGTTTATATCTCAATCTCTCGATTTGATATATACTCAAGCAAATAAAAATCTGCGAGTCTTTATCAAATACTAGAGAGATATCTTGGATGGTACCAAAGACCAATATCCAAGTGTCAATCAATTTAAATCAACAACCAAAAGGTTGGATATTCTAATTGATTGAACAACGCACAACCTATGATATTTCAATTATATAACAAAATATAATGCGGAAAAGAAATAACACAGACACCAGAATTTTGTTAACGAGGAATCCGCAAATGCAGAAAAACCCCGAACCTAGTCCAGATTGAACACACACTGTATTAAGCCGCTACAGACACTAGCCTACTCCAAACTAACTTCGGTCTGGACTGTAGTTGAACCCCAATAAATCTCACACTGATCCAAGGTACATTTATGCTCCTACGTCTCTGATCCCATCAGGATACTACGTACTTGATTCCCTTAGCTGATCTCACCCACAACCAAGAGTTGCTACGACCCAAAGTCGAAGACTTTAATAAACAAATCTGTATCACACAGAAAAGTATACGGTAATAGATAAATCCGTCTCCCACGAATATACATACGAGTTTTGTTCCGTCTTTTGATAAATCAAGGTGAAAATGAACCAATTGATAAATCTGACTTATATTCCCGAAGAATAGCCTAGTATTATCAATCACCTCACAATAATCCTAATCGACGCAGCGAAAAAAGATATTGTGGAATCACAAACAATGAGACGAAGTGTTTGTGATTTCTTTTATATCTTGCCTATCGGAGATATCAATCTCAAGCCAATTATTACAATTGTACTCGTACGATAGAAACAACAAGATCAGATCACACAACTACGAGAAATTAGTATCGATTTGGCGTCACAAACCCAATGAAGTCTTTAAGTCGTTAACCTGGTTTAGAAGAAGAAACCAAAGGTTAAAGGAGAATCGACTCTAGCTTAGCACAACTAGTATCACACAGAAGGTGTGGGATTAGGTTTCCAAGTTGTTAGAGTTCTCCGTTATATAATCTTTCAAATCAGGGTTTGCAATCAATGTTAGCTTGGTAACAAAGCATTTAATATTCACCGTTATATGAAAACCTAATTTAGATTCAAGCTAATATCTTTCAACCTTTAGATCAAAAACTAGCTTGTTACACAAATGAAATGCACGTTTCTAGGCTTGTGTAACCGTACCCAAACTTGTACATTTGTTGGTTCAACAATAATCAACCAAATGGTTAGCCATATGATCACTTTCATATCAACCATATTCTTCTTCACCATAACTAGTTCAAGTGACTCAAATGAACTAGTTAGAGAGTTGTTCAATTGCAAGTAAATCTTATGTAACTACACAATACACAATCGTAGCAAAAATGATTTAATTCACTCGAATCAGTTACATGAACTATATAGCCACAGTTTGCATTTGCATTCCTTAGTTTATATAAGATAAGTTCACAAATATCGTTTTTAGATATAACCTACTCAAGTTCGCGGACTTAAGTTCCCGGACGGAGTTCACAAACTCCAGCAGAAATTCTCGGGACGAAAAATTCCGCCAGTTCGCGGACTTGGCTCACGCCACCATGCCGGTTCTCTTGATCAATAAAGGTCGCAAACTTCTGTCCAAGGAATAAGGACTTATACATATATGTGTTTCCACAACAATGCTTATATCCTCCAATGGTTATATAATCTAAACTCTCATTTCAATCATTGGAACATTCTTAGAGGACGTTGATATTCTATATTTGTTATTCACAAACTATTTTTCATCAAAGTAAGCAATTTCCAAAGTGATTGAAACTTGTCATAACTTTCGTCACTAGGTAAAGATGAACTTGGTTAAAGCGAAAGCGTACCAACACATATTTCGAGAAATAGATAGGCGAGATAAACTCGGCTCGAAATAGCAAATGTGTATAATCTAAGTCTATATAGAAAAACGACTTTTGTCTCAAGATAAGAGATAAATTGACTTTTGAGTGATAGATAAGTTCAAGTCTCCACATAACTTTTAGTCGATGAAGATCCACCGATTCCTTGAGTAGTCCTTTGTCTTGTATGATGATTGCCATGGAGTTCTTGAGCTCAACTACACTTTCTATCCTAGTCCGAGACCTTAGCTATAGTAGACTAGAAATCAAGACTTATAGTTTTGATCACTAACATTGACAAACATGCTTGACATACCAATGCATGCGAGTTCGACCGAGCAATGCTCTAATATCATATCCTAATACTTTCAAGCTAACTTATATGAAGTTGACTCTAGTACATAATCAAGCGACTCATTAAATGAGTTTTTGATTCACTAAAATATGACAACCAAACTTGACATACCAACGCTTGGTGGGTTCAACCGAGCTATGCTCTAACAATCTCCCCCTTTGTCAATTTTAGTGGCAAAACTCTTACAATCATATGGATAAACAAATTACAAGAATTCATTACACATACGCTTGATTCCCGAATTCAACAGCACAATAACCTGTATACATTCATTCCTTAAATGTCGTTGTTAACATTATAATAACAAAGCTAATACTCCCCCTAAAGGTGAGATAGGTAGATTTTCAATCCGCACGTCTTTGTTATACCAATTAATATGATATGCTACTTCCCCTTAGTCTATGCTTTTCCTCTTTCTTTAGATAAACGTTTAAGCACCAATGTCCTTTCCCTTAGTGATACCAATCAATATAAAATCAATGCCAATATCACTTGTTTACTCCATATATTCCTCCCCCTTTTTGTCACAAAATGACAAAGAAACGAAAAAATAAAGGACAAACCCAAAAGAATCTTACAAATCTCAAAATAGACTTGCAACCTATAGAGTTAAGCACGAGGATTCCACACACCATTTCTGGTAACCAATATCAAAATCGAAACTACAAGTAATTTGTTTTGATATGTTACCAAGGAAATAATTGCCCGAAGCAATTTTCCCAAATTAGTTTAGCAAACCAAAAATAAACTAAACACCTTAGTTCCTTCGCTAAACCGATTGTACAAATACAACCACTTTGTTCGATAAGACCAAAATAAAGATAACTATATTTTTCTCATCGGGTTCTAATTATCCATATAACTTAGACCTTTAAGTTTTAAACAAGTCAAGTACTAGGTTAGTTAACTAGCATTTCTTGTTAAGGCATTCGATTAGACTTGAATGACCGAAATCTCCACTTTGATAAGTCTAACTAAGATCAGAATTAACTTAGTTTCTCTTATCCGGAATCGAATTGGACTAAACAATTCATCCAGTAAATATTTTTCTTTCGTTAAGCCATAAATAACTCATACAAACCAAATAAATCAACTTGCATAATTATTCACCTCAACCGGAAGCAATTGAAACAACATAGACATTAAAGCACCGCAATTGCACCGAAATTTTATAAGCCTAAACAATTGATACCACACAATAAAGCAAGATAACCATAGTTTTTCTTAACCGGAACCAATTGAATCACACACACATCCATACACACATAATGAAATAAAACATCAATTGTACTGAAATTTTATTAAGCAAAAGCAATAAATATATGAAATAACATCAGGCTTTTCTTAAACATGAAAACAATTAACTAACAACATTGTTACCTCAAATTTCGCATCCTCTTCTCCAATATGTTTGCATCTTCGTCCAAAGAGAATTGATATCGAAATATCATTATGTTGTCATCCTTATGCAAAACAAAAGAATAACAACAACCAACCTTTACCAGAGAAAGGTTGAAAACCGGGTTTTAACTATTGCAAGCAAAAGTTGAAAACTCCGAAACACATATGCTTTTATGCTAAAACAAAACCGATTCAACATATTGTGACTTTTTCACATATTGTTTCTATCAGAACCCCTCATGATCCTTTGATAATGCCTACCAACATGGGCTAGAACTTAATCCTGCTAAATCAAAAAGTTACCTAAACCATAAGGGTTCACAACATTATGAGATCGAATATCAAGGTAATAAAACCGAAATCAAACATCCCATAAACATACATAGCAAAAATATAAAGCAATCAAGCACAGGCTATATAAATCAAAAACTATCACAAGAAAAATTATAAATCAAATAATTTTATTCATAATAAACCAAATACAATCATTGAAAGAAATAAAAAATTGTTGTCTATTTTTCAACAGATCTTTTAAAGATCATCTTCAATTTCCTCAAATTTTTCAGGATCTTCATCAACAACATCTCGATTGATATCTCGGATTCTGCACACAGTACCTTGATTATATTCACATGCTAAAGCATTAACCTTTCGATTAATATTTTGAGCATACTCCCTATTACCGATTCCAAGTTTAATCAGCTTTCTTTGATTACGGATAACAGTTCTTAGTTTCGATAGTACTGAGGAGGACTTGTCGTAGATTGATAATATCAACCTAAACATCCAAACTGTTTTGTGCAAGGAGATGGGTTACATCTTCTTTTTCTTTTTCGACATCTTCACAGCCAGATTTCTTGAAGGTATTGATAGACGCATTTATGTGTCTAATATAATCTCAATTGTATGTATTATTAGTGCTCGATTTTATATTTATTATGGCTTTTTATGTCCCTGTAGGTATTTTTGGAGAAATAAACTTTTGCGGCGAAATTGGCTAAAAAGTGGTTTTTGCGCTCGTGGGAAAAAATTACTATACGGACTCTCAATTTGAATAAGGGGTAACCTAATTACTAAGGGGTGACCCATTTCCAGGCATCTGCTAAAGGGAGACCGGAACTGGATAAGGGGGTGGTCATCTTCAAAGTTCAAATTAAGGAAAATGGCGGGAAAATTTGGCATCAGTCTGCATGGTTTTAGATTTGAATTTTCGGGCAGTTTCAAAGAGATTCAATGGACGAAATCAGTTTGTATGGACTGTAGAAGACCTTACAAGCCCAGTACAATCAATTGGACCCGGACAATTGGGCTGGAATGGCCGAGAGAGGGTTTCAAAGTCTCAACATAGAGACGTGTTCTGTTTCGAGTTTAGAAGATTTTTGAGAGATTTCTAGAGGACTTTGACGCTGGATTAACATGTACATGGTCCTATTCAAGTCTAGGGAAGAGTTTGGTAGCTATTATATAGCTAACAACACGTGAAAAAACTAAACAAAACTGATTATCGTTTCAAACGCAGAGAAGAAAAAGAGGAGATTTCATCGGGATTTGATGACCCTGTTGAGTTATAAAAAGGTTGGGTCGAGTCATAAAAAAGTTTTAGAAACCTTTAGGAGAGAGTTGGGAGTTCACGAGAGACGAGAAGAAGAAGTTACAGGAGGTATTGTTGCTGTTGCTGCTGCTGCTCGAGGAGGAAGAAGAAGACGGAGAACAGACTCGCAGAGTCCGTCGTTCTTCGACATTCTTAAAAGCAGAACAAGTATCGTTCTTATACAGCAGTAAAGGCTTATCGTTTACAACAGTCTCAAAAACACTTACCCCTTTGTAACAGTGACGCTGTAACACTTCTACAGCATTGCTAATTCCTGTTTCATCTTATATACATAAATAAAAACACCTATTTTAGCCATGAATAATCTTGTGAGTGTGGTTTTGGGATGAGGAGCTAAACCCAATCCCAGGGGTGATGGAGGAAGCCATTCTTCCAAAAGTTATGTGGTAAAATTCATTTAAATTTATTTATGCAATCCTTTTATGATTAATTGCACCGAATGAAAATTGAATAAATGATTTTTATTAATTAATTGTGTTTTCTCTTGATGAAATATGCTTGGTTTATTGCTTTTGATATTTCATGCTTGCGATTAACAATGGATGTTTTGAAAATCTGATTTAGGCAATGATTAGAATCACAATTGTTTTTGATTTGAATTATAACGTCTAGAATTGCATGATAATAATTATTATTGAATCACATGAATTTTGGTGAATGGTGAAATCCTAACCCCTGGTCTTTCCATAATATTTACATCACCTTTGAATTTAATTTGTTTTATCTTTAATTTTTTATTAAGTCTAAAAATTATTTCCTTCACAAGTCTGAAAAGAACCCAGTTTTTACCACAACTACAACATCATTTGAAAAACCATCAAATTTTTGGCGCCGCCGACGCGGATTTGTGTTTAGGTAGCATTTTTTTTTTAGATTTTTTTATTTATTATTTGTTTATTATTTTTATTTGTTCCTTTTTACGTTTCTTTTTGTGTCTTTGATTTACAGGTTCGAAGTGGAATACTAAGGACTTGGGAACAAAAAGCTTAAAGCTAAAAGCTAAAAGAGAAGAAAAAAAAAAGACATAATTTTTTTTTAGGATTTAATTTTTATTATTTTTTTTTGTATATAGCTTTTATTTATTTATTTTTAGAATTTGTAAATAGGCTTTATTTTTCATAATTTTTGGACTTTTTATTTGGACTTTATTATGGACTTTTGGACATTTTTTTTTATTTTTTTTCAACCCTACGGAAGGGTATCCTTAAATACAAACTGTTTGCAGGGAAGGACGACGATTACGATATCGTCTCGGCCCCTCGGGTTCGCACACGGCATAGGAGTCGGCCCCTCGGGTTCATCCCCCGTCTGGTACGGGAGGTAAGTCCAATCGAAACACTCGTGAATCCCCTGCAAGCGAGTTACTGTACTCCTTAAGGTGCTAATTGTTTGAGGAAGAACCGGACTGTCTTTATTTTCCTAGTAAAGGGCAAGGCCTGGCCTAAACAAGATAAGGGTTCGGATTTCATCACCTTTCTCTTCTTGCCCGTCTTAGGAAAACAAAACCTAACGCGAACCCAAGCTTTAAAAATATGATTAGAAAGAGACCTATAGGGTATCGAGCTTGTTAGGAAAATTTTTCGAAGGATATTGGTTACCTTTTAAGCAATCTCGAAGTTCATAATGGTTTCTGTGAGTTGAATGCGTGACTGCGCCGCCTTGTGATAGCGGTGAGGCCTTGGGTATCAAAGCTCCACTGAGCTTCCCTCTCCTCAATTCAACTTACTTTAACTCGGATTGATTCCAGAAGGGGTTGCTTAAACTGTAACGAATTCCCCTTCGAGAGATAGAAGCTGGTCTAGAAACAATCTAAGTGGAGCCATCATGCTTTTTGTTTTCTAGAAATCTTTAGGTTTGCTTTGGTGGAGTCGAGTCGGCCTTGTTTGTGATTGTATAGAGTCCTTCTGTAGTTTATATTTCTTCAGTGATGAATCCTTTTGAGGAGACGCCACCTGCGATGACGTTGCGAGAATATATGTCTAGAAATTCTCGTTATCAAGAGACGTCTTCGGAAATGACTCTTGGTGAATATATGTGTGGGCAGCGATATATGGATACTCCAACTTTTATTGAGGAATCACCTCTAACGATCTATGAGAAATATTATAAACATAGACCATGTAGTTGGGAACAAAGCTTGAGAATTCGTGAATATAAAAAATTATATTGTGATAATGATGAGGAGGAGGATGGTGATGATGATTATAATGATATTTCTAGTTCAAATCCAAATAATTTTAATAATTATTTACCTATTCAAAAGGACGAGGATTTGACTAGAAATACCCACGTTTTAGACGATGATTACGAAACTGATGATGGTTTAGAGGAACCAGTTTATCTTGAGAGTACTGTTTTCGAGTCAAACGATTTAGAAACAATAGTCTTATATGAACTCGTAGAGATTAGCGGGGATGAACCTGAATTAGAAAAATCAATTGCCCACTTTCAGGAATCTGATGACCTAGAAATTAGGGAGATTATGACCAGTCTACCTAGAGACGCCGAAAACTCTAAGTTTGGGGGTGATTATCATTCTCCATGTTCTTTAAATCTTACAAAAATCCCTCACGTGGTACTTGACATCAATGCCTCAACCATCTTACAAGACTATCTTCGTACTCGTTTTCCCGAACTTAATAATATTCAACACGAGTCTCAACTGTTAGAAACCCATCCTCTGGTTGATGAGGTTATCCCAGGCAATAATACCAATATTGACTTTGTTTTCCCACCAAAAACTTTTCTACCAATTGTGGGAACTTTTGATTTTAAGATGTGTCGGTTATTAAGTTTTGAGACTAAACCTAATAACTTTAGGATATTAGGGTCGACACATTTTCTTAAGGAAGACCACCTCTTTCATTGTGGTCAGCTGTGTGAGTCAAATATGATTGACTTAGAGGATCCCCAGTTATTCAGGTTGTTGTTATGTGCTTATAAGTTCTTAGTTGAGTTTTTCCAAACTCTAATACCTAAACCGGATCTTAGCTTTGAGGAAATCCTACCGATGAAAACCTTTTATTTAGACCCTTTAATAGAGCCTGAACCTGAAACACAAATATATGTAGTTTTCTTAACCAAGGGTATGTTCGGTATCTTCTTGGTCTGTTGCAGTTTCCTCTTCTTGTGGGTAACACTTTTTGATCCAGATGACCCACAGTTATTCCGGCTACTACTATATGATTCTACGTGGTGACTAATACCTTTCCTACGTCTGGCTGAAGAATTTAAACTTAGCACTTCTTGGGAGGTAACCCAATATTCTTGCGACACGGTAATATCTTTCCTTATCTCTTTTGCTTCAAGTGGTAACAATTTTTCCTTGTTCATGCTTTTAATTTTATCTTTTGAACATTGAGGACAATGTTAGATTTAAGTTTGGGGGTATGGGAGAAACATTTTAGTCGCATTTTTGAAACTTCTAGCGTCACATGGTATCCGATTAGCTAAGTTTACATACTGTTTCTCACCGAAAAGATAGAAATTGGAATGCTACAGATAACAACTTATTGAGACATTAGAGAAAAAGACATTGAGATCCTTGAAATTCAGGAGAGAACTTGTTCTTTTTAGAGGGTAACTGTGATGGACCTAACCATACATGATGGAAAGGAAAGTAGGTCAGGAAATGCCAGAAAGACAAAGCAACCTCACAATGTAGTCTTAGTTACTGGATTGCGACTCTCTCTCAGTAGAAACTTATCATCATCAACAAGCGGAGCTACATCAAAATCTATGAAGAAAGTGAAGACGTTTTAGGTTTAGAAGCAACAATAGAAGAGAATAATTCAAAAATCAAAGTTGAAGTTATAAGAGCAAATGATATAAGTTGTTGGAATCCATGATACCAAGACATCACAAGTTGCGAAGATCTAAGTTTTGAAAGTCCTTCTCTCATGGCCATGTAAATTTTTGTCTTGTAATTTTATTTTATTTTATATTAAGCAAAAAAAAAAACAAAAAAAAAATAAAAAAATAAAAAATGAAACATCATTACGTTCTTTTTGTTCAATAAGGCCATAGGGAAGAAGAAATTTATAAGTCAAGCAAGAAATCGAAGAGAAGAGTTAATTGTCAAAGTTCTATGAGGTTCGAGAGTTTATCATCAACAGTTGAAGACCGAAGAAGGCGTTGTTTCTACTGGGAACTGTGAGAGAGTCGAAGAAAGATGCATTTTGGTTGCTTTGTTAGTCTGCTTTCAATATGGCACAAGATCTTTCTAGCACTGGTTTAACTCATCACACATAATTAGTCCAGCTGTATAGCAGATGTCCCTCTCATTTTTATCTCTCTCCTAATCTTATCCAGCTGTAAAGCAGCGGACGCATCTTACAATGTTTATCTAGCTGTATAGCGGATATCTCTTTATCTAGCAGTCGTGTGGATGTGTCTCCCCTTTTCTTCAGTTAGCTTTAGAGCTGACACCTTTAATTTCTCTGGCATTCTAGTTACTTGGAGATAGGTTGAGAATATGTATGTCCTCATAGATCTTTGGATACTTGTGACCAATTAGGAGTAAAGGTTTTGTGGGTATATCTCTAGTAAGCCCTCCCGAGACTATAACTCGGCCACTAGGGCCACCTAGGGGTTTAAAGGCTTATTGCATACGCTAAATGCAATCGACGATGCCTGTGACAGTGAGTTAGGATTTTATTTTGTAGTTTTGATTTGCTCGAGGACTAGCAAATAATAAGTTTGGGGGTATTTGATAGACGCATTTATGTGTCTAATATAATCTCAATTGTATATATTATTAGTGCTCGATTTTATATTTATTATGGCTTTTTATGTCCCTGTAGGTATTTTTGGAGAAATAAACTTTTGCGGCGAAATTGGCTAAAAAGTGGTTTTTGCGCTCGTGGGAAAAAATTACTATACGGACACTCACTTTGGATAAGGGGTAACCTAATTACTAAGGGGTCACCCATTTCCAGGCATCTGCTAAAGGGAGACCGGAACTGGATAAGGGGGAGGTCATCTTCAAAGTTCAAATTAAGGAAAATGGCGGGAAAATTTGGCATCAGTCTGCATGGTTTTAGATTTGAATTTTCGGGCAGTTTCAAAGAGATTCAATGGACGAAATCAGTTTGTATGGACTGTAGAAGACCTTACAATCCCAGTACAATCAATTGGACCCAGACAGTTGGGCTGGAATGGCCGAGAGAGGGTTTCAAAGTCTCAACAAAGAGACGTGTTCTGTTTCGAGTTTAGAAGATTTTTGAGAGATTTCTGGAGGACTTTGACGCTGGATTAAAATGTACATGGTACTATTCAAGTCTAGGGAAGAGTTTGGTAGCTATTATATAGCTAACAGCACGTGAAAAAACTAAACAGAACTGATTATCGTTTCAAACGCAGAGAAGAAAAAGAGGAGATTTCATCGGGATTTGATGACCCTGTTGAGTTATAAAAAGGTTGGGTCGAGTCATAAAAAAGTTTTAGAAACTTTTAGGAGAGAGTTGGGAGTTCACGAGAGACGAGAAGAAGAAGTTACAGGAGGTATTGTTGTTGCTGCTGCTGCTGCTCGAGGAGGAAGAAGAAGACGAAGAACAGACTCGCAGAGTCCGTCGTTCTTCGACAGTCTTAAAAGAAGAACAAGTATCGTTCTTATACAGCAATAAAGGCTTATCGTTTACAGCAGTCTCAAAAACACTTACCCCTTTGTAACAGTGACGCTGTAACACTTCTACAACGTTGCTAATTCTTGTTTCATCTTATATACATCAATAAAAACACCTATTTTATCCATGAATACATCTTGTGAGTGTGGTTTTGGGATGAGGAGATAAACCCAATCCCAGGGGTGATGGAGGAAGCCATTCTTCCAAAAGTTATGTGGTAAAATTCATTTAAATTTATTTATGCAATCCTTTTATGATTAATTACACCGAATGAAAATTGAATAAATGATTTTTATTAATTAATTGTGTTTTCTATTGATGAAATATGCTTGGTTTATTGCTTTTGATATTTCATGCTTGCGATTAACAATGGATGTTTTGAAAATCTGATTTAGGCAATGATTAGAATCACAATTGTTTTTGATTTGAATTATAACGTCTAGAATTGCATGATAATAATTATTATTGAATCACATGAATTTTGGTGAATGGTGAAATCCTAACCCCTGGT
This sequence comes from Papaver somniferum, assembly GCF_003573695.1. Taxonomy (NCBI): domain Eukaryota; kingdom Viridiplantae; phylum Streptophyta; class Magnoliopsida; order Ranunculales; family Papaveraceae; genus Papaver; species Papaver somniferum. Next base: position 169,785,704 of record NC_039363.1, on the reverse strand, counting down.
CTTTCCATAATATTTACATCACCTTTGAATTTAATTTGTTTTATATTTAATTTTTTATTAAGTCTAAAAATTATTTCCTTCACAAGTCTGAAAAGAACCCAGTTTTTACCACAACTACAACATCATTTGAAAAACCATCAGGTATCATCAAGATGAAAAATTTCCTTAGAAGTCATTCCACTCAAGGCTTTCAGGAGTTTTGCTTGATATCTGGTTTGAGGATTCATCCTTTAGTATACGTTCTCAGACATGATGAGTACATATGCTTGAAATACCTTTAACACATACCAAACATAGATATCAGCCTTCAATAAATAATTCTGACAAGATTTTAAAGGATTTTCACATCTAATGTGTTACATAATCACAACTTTCTTCGAAACGAAATTATATTTCTAGATCAGTATCAAGAAATACTTTTAGCTAGGAAACTTATCCTGTTTTACACAAGTTGTTTGCAATATAACTTTCCTTCACATAGAGCCAGAATTGTATCCATATGTAGATTGTGTAAACTCTCTATGTTGAATAAGAGATTATTGACAGAATACAGATTGCCCAGATATGTGTGCTTCCTTCCATCAGAAGATTGGACATTGTAAGGATGCACATTCCAATGCGGTTAAGCACTGGGATGAGGATATTCCTCATCAAATACCTCTTGAGGAGATCTTCTCTCTTCTTGAACATCATCATGTTCCTCTTCATGGGTTTTGAATCCATACTCTTTGTTAGGAAAATTGCGAGATGCAATATCCTCGATTACATCTTGTGCCCAGGATGGTATATTTTTTGAACTTGAACCCGTGTGGTCTAGATCTTCCAGTCGACATTTTGCTAATGTCTCTTGTTCAAGGCATTCTATATGTCCTCTTAAGGTATTTATTCCTTGTTGGAAATGTTTTTCTAAACATCTGTTTAGATATACCTCTTGACATGTTGCAGTAAGAAGTTTCTCAATAAGGACCTTATCCCTTATCTGTGAATGTTCCAGTGATTGAGTAAGAATTTCACACTCTGTAGTCTGTTGATGAACTTCATTGCACAAGGCCAATTTTTGTTCCATATAATCTGCCAGATTATTTTGAAGACTTGAGTATTTCTCGCTTTCCTTCACATATTCTTACATTTAGTTGAACAATAAGTTTTGTAACATCATCTAGACTGTCAATGGTTTTTCCCTTTCCTGAATAGTTTTCGATATGTTTGAAAAATCTTTCTAATACCTTTCGAAATTCAGAACTTGGGAAGGCTAGTGAATCGAATCTCTTTTCAGACGATTTTTCACTAAGAATTGAAGTCGGATACAAAACATGTTTCTTGAGTTTCGGACTCATTCTTTTCTGATCAGTAACCTGACTCGCAATCAAGTCATTAGTCATAGACTTTTTCTTTGATTTTCGAAAAGACTTTCAAGACCAATATCCATTGACCTTCTCTGAGATATTATTCTCATTATCTTGACATACGTTAACTGAGTTCTTCATAAGTTTAGCTTTGCTTTCTTATTTTGACTCATATCTTATAGGTTGGATCGCACCAAACATAGATTGTTAGATCTTTTCGTGTTTGCCTGCTCCGATACCAATTGAAAAGGCGAGGGTACCCAAATATACCTCAAGCTAAAACTTTTCCTACCTATAAGTCCTTTCTCCGAAAGTGATTGTCTATGGACTGAGTCGAGACAATACAACTAATCGGTTCACACTTCGTGTGATCTTCTATGGATACGAGATCGAGAAAATACAACAACGAAGTATGTTTACTTGATAAAAGGGTTCGGACTTAAACAAACACAATATGATTACTTATCAAGTAAATAGGAATTAACATTTGTGTAATTTACTTTAATTATAATAAAACAATTATAATGCGGAAAATAAAAGTAAATGACACAATAAGATTTTGTTAACGAGGAAACCACAAATGCAGAAAAACCTCGGGACGTTGTCCAGAATTGAATACTCTCAGGTTTAAGCCACTACACAAAATTAAACCAACTTCGTACAGTTGAGACCAAGCAACTAAACCTATAGTTCACCTAGTTCCATCTGTATTCCCACGCCTCCAACTTATGAATAAGTCACGTACTTGGAACAATTCCTTTGGTTCGTATTCTAAACAGTAAAGGAACAACAAATCTGTTTGCTAGCAACTCTCTTCAACCAAGTGATGTGAGTTCGACAAAGGCTCTTGTGTTTATCTCGATAAACTCCTTCGTCAGGTTCTTAGATCTATCTTATTCTCAACTACCGAAGTAATTGTTAAGATTTTGAAATCAATACTTTTAATCACAAAGAATTATATTGATGTCGATCGACACAACTAATCAATCCAATCTACCACAAGGATAAACCGATTATAGTTGGATCCTCTTATACCGAAACAAGTATCGTGCATACCAAAGATTATGAACCCCAAATCAGAAATCTTCAATATCTTCTTTGTCTTCAAATCTTCTTAGATCTTCAATAAACACCTGCACACAACAACTTGGATCTCTTGTGATCAATCACGCACAGAACGGACTCTGTTAACAATGGATTATCACAATATCGTCTTTAGAACTAAAAACATTCTAAAGATCCCTGTCGAAACTTCGATCTAGTTTGAATGAATCTTATATCAGAAGAGAAGATTCTCAATCATAAACAAACTAGGTGCAATCAAATTTCAATCACTGTTAGTCAATCAAATCAATCAAAAACACAAGATAAACCGCAATTATCTAGTTTCCCACCAACAGTACTAATAGAGGTTCTCAATCCCAAAGAAGACTTTAAACTGAGCGGCCGTAAGAGATTTCGCCTAATTAGGTTACTCTCCTCTTCGAACAGGTGGCTTCACCAGTAACAACACAACCGAGGAAGTTTGCTGTCACGAAGGATTAGTTTGCTAGAAATGAAAACTTCAAGTATTTATAGACAAGGAAGTTTGGACACCAAGGAATTTCCAAAACAGAAAATATTCTCAAGATATGCAATATATTCCAAATTCGGTTTTCATAATTCATGGAAATGTTCTGTCCAAAATATTGACCAAAAATCTGTTTGGAAAATCCCAAACTAGTAAATGCACATTACTAATTCTCATTTTCCTAAAATAAAATTAAAAATCTTAAATAAAAGATTCTTAACTTATTTATGTTTCGATCCTGGGATTTTCTTCCTTTAGCTATTAAGGAATAAATTTGAATAATTAAAGATAAGCGTTACTGCACATGTTCAAAGTATGTCGGCATCCTTACTTTGTAAGTCCTATTTCATACTTACAACCTTGAAACCGATTTGCCACACTTCTAAACAAGTTTAGAATTGGTTCATCTGACTTTGAAGCACTATGTGATTGATCAAGAACACTCAATCACAAATCATGGGTTTGACGGTTCTACCAAAATAAGTTTTGGTTCTACCTCCATGTGAGTACTGTGCATAGTCACACTAGCTTTCCAAAATTCGGTTTACTAGGTACTAGGATTGGTTCCCCACATATATATGGTATCTAACTTATATGTGTTGCACATGTCCATAGGATCCGTTCCCCTTTGCTTAAAAACGTGTTGCACATGTCCATAGGATCGGTTCCCCTTTTTTCCACAAACTTGTTGCACCTCATACAAGGATCGATTCCCCTTTGTGATATGTTACACCTCTTACTAGGATCGGTTCCCCTTTACCCAGAGTTGGTCATACACAAAATCACAAAATCGATCATACCATCTCAGGTGATTACTTAAGATCGGTTTCAATAATAAAAGTCATACCGATACATAAGTCAAGCCTTTGTGAATAGTTTTTACCAAGAACACAAACAAGTCATGAGCGGTTATACTAAATCACACTTATTGGTTGTTCACAAGATATGCAATGAATAACAATACCAATAACGCCTGGCGATTTCCTTTTCGATTCATAAAACAAGTTTATGAACTTACTTTCTTAAAACACATGTAAAAACATTGTTTCCTAGGATGAAATCCTCACCTCATACCCATACATAATCACAATAGCATTTAAACGATTATGCCGATGTCTTATCTACAAAGTTTAATGGTTAAGCAATAAACCTCGTATTGTATTCCTTAATACTATGTTTATCTAGAGTTCAAACATGCTTCGTAGTTTTGTTTTTAATATGCACGACTTGAAAGAAACTTTAGGGAATGAAACAGCTCAAGTAAAATATCACTAACCTCAAGTGGAAGGATGATGTTGTCGTTGTAGCTTCTTACTTCTTCACTTCTTCAAGTCTTCGCAATACTTGTAATGTCTCATATCTTAATACTTTCAAGCTAACCTAACCGAAGTTGACTCTAGTACATAATCAAGCGACTCTTTAAATGAGTTTTGATTCACTAAAATATGACAACCAAACTTGACATACCAATGCTTGGTGGGTTCAACCGAGCTATGCTCTAACAAAAACATCTCATATGCATCCATCACTGACATCACTTTCAACCACAAATGGCTTGGTAAAATCTGGTCAAGCTAATATGAGAGTGTTTTTCATTGCTTGCTTAAGTATGTTAAATGCAATTGTTGCAGTTCGACTCCATAAGAATGAATTATTCTTGCGTAGATCAGTTAAAGGCTTAATAATGGCCTCATAGCCTTGAACAGATTTCTTATGATATCTAATAAGACCAAGAAATCCTCCGAGTTCTTTGATAGTTGTAGGAATTGGCCGTTGTTGCATGCAAGAAATCTTGTTAGGATCAGCAGACACTCCTTCAGCTGTGATAATATGACCAAAATACTCCAAAGAAAATTGACCAAAGTAGTATTTAAATAATTTAACAAAAGGTTGATGTTATGTAAGTAAGGATAAGACAAACTTGGCATGTTCAATATGTTCAGTCATGTTGGAGCTGTAAATTAACATGTCATCAAAGAATACCAAATCAAGTTCTTCAAAACTGGCTGAAAAAATTCATTCATCAATTCCTGGAATGTGGATGGAGCATTTTTAAGGCCAAATGACATTACCTTTGAACTCATAATGGCCTTGATGAGTTTTAAAAGATGTCTTGTGAATTTCTTAGTCTAGCACCCTGATTTGATGGTAACTAGCTATCAGATCAATCTTGGAGAAGACTTTTTTCTCTTTGAGCTCATCCAATAACTCCTCAACAATGGGTATAGAAAATTTTTCTTTGATAGTAATATTATTCAATTTTTGATAATCTACACAAAATCTCCAGAAATCATCCTTCTTCTTGACAAAAAGAACGAGAGATGCAAAAGGACTATGACTAGGCTGAATTATCCGAGATTTAAGTATTTCTCTGACAGTATTCTCAGCTACTCCTTTTTGGATGTAAGGACATTTGTATGCTCTTTGATTCACCGGGGTAAAATTTGGCTGTAATAGAATAGTATGATCTGAATTTCTCTAGTAGGATCTTGAAAAATGTCAGTAAATTCTTGTAACAATGGAAGAAGTATAACTAGAGTTGTGGGTTGAGAATTAATTGTAAAAATAGAGAATAAATGGCCTACAATACCATGAGAAGTTTTAGAAAAAATCTCTTAACTGCATCACCACTAATCATGAACAAGGAAGGTTTCTATGTAATCCCATTTAAGGTAATCCTCTTGTGTTTGTACTGAAAATAAATACTTAACTTAGCAAAATTGAAGAGCACATCACCTAATGTCCTGAGCCAATCATCAATCATCACCAAGAATTATATCGCAACTACCCAATGGTAAAAATTCTCAAATCTTCTACAAATTTGTATACTTGCATGCTCCACTGGAATTTGAACAAATACCAGTGTTAACGGTCTTTTCTCCATTACTAATTATGACCATCATGGGGGAAGTTGGTGATGTAACACTGAAGTGAAGCATCTAAAGCACTGTCAATGAAGCTGGTGGTGCTCCTTGTATCAATAAGGATGAAAACCTTTATTTGTTGAGAATACCAGGAATTCTAATGGTATCTTCAATTGTAGTGCCTGTGAGAGCATGTAAAGATATCTCAATATCAGATTGCACTAGGGATTTAATTATTTTTTTAAAATTTCTTCATCTTACTCAGTTTCTTGTGACTCGCTATTCTCAACTTGGGGCATGAAAATATTTTGTTTACCCTTAAAAAAGTGTCATGGTCTGTAGACATCATCACAATTATAACATAAACCTTGAGCTCTCCTCTTGTTCATTTCTTCTTGTGTGAGTCTTTTAATTGTAGAAGTTGTAGTATTAGATCTTGGTTGAGGATTGAAAAAGGAATTTGGAGTGATAGGTACATATTTGGGTGAAGTAAGTATAGGTTTAGGATGGAAGTTAGAGGAAGAGTATTGTCTATTGTTATTGAAAGATGTGTTGAAGGATTTAGTGAAGGGTTTAATGGTTGTAGTATCTAGCAAACATTTATGTTCTTGCAATCTAGCTAAAGAAAAAGCTTGTGCTAGTGTCTTCGGAAAAAAAATAAATACATATTTTTCCATCTCTTCCTTTATTCCACTGATAAAACTCTTTATGAAGTAAGCTTCCTCAAGAGATGGGTTCATATTCAACATTAAAGCTTTCAAGGACTCAAAATCCTCATAATAGTTATCAACAATTGAACTCATCACTGATTTATTAAAATTACCCATAAAATTTTCTTCTATGCGGTTTTCAAATCTAACACAAATATGACTAGTTAAATTATGTCATGTAATAATGAAGAACTTCTCGTTCTTAATTCTTGGGTGCAAGAATTCCTCTGTAACTTAAGTGACACAATAAAAGCTTTTTATATTGTTGTATTAACTGATTTATGTATCAAATTCCATTCGCCTCATGGTTGGGAACTAATGTACGATGTCTTTTAACTTGGAAATTTGAAAACCATTTTTCATCCTTACCCTCAAGATAAATTACTGCAATGTTCCACTTTCTTATGTTCTTAAATGTTTTTGAGCTAAAAGTATATTTCACTTTTTTGGATCCAACCTCTAGGATTATCACCATCAAACCTTGGAAAATATAGCTTTGGTATACGATGAGATTGATATTGAAAACCACCTTGAGAGTTACGAACAAAACTTTGATCACTCACATCAACTGTATGAGATCCACTAGCAGCTTCAGGACTTTGTTGTTGATTATTGGTGGGCTTGATAAACAGCTTTATAAGGTTGCGATTATTCTCTTGTAAGGTATTATTAAAACTGGTTGCAAATAAATCAATCTTAGTAGTGACATCTGTTGATAACGCAACAAGATCAATTTTGAGTTGATTGGTCTCAGACTACTGTCAACCAACATCCTCTTGAACATCTTTGAGAGTCATTAGGAAAAAGAAAATTTGAATGGCTCTGATGCCAATTATTGTATTACTATAACCAATTAGACAACCAGGATGATAGAATGGTGATTATCACCTCCTAAATCGAATGATTCTGGCCAAATATGTGCCTTAACAACGCAACCAACGGAAGTTTATTTCATTTATCTTAGATAGATTGAGAATAAGACTTCTCTTACATATTTATACTTAATGATTAAACCCTAATGAGTACACTAATGGCTGACTGACATGTGACTGAAATCGAACGGAAACACTACTTCATAAATAACGGTCTAATTGGATGATAAGGCACTCTGCGACTTTAGTTACAACCATCCTAATTGGTAGCCCCTACTAGAGAGAATGCAACACATTTATCTTCCTCTCTAACTTGAATAGTTCTAGACAAATTTTGGGGAGCTGAGTCTCACCCCACATGAGAGGAGGATGTTTTCCGTGTTGTTTGTTTATATATTTGTTTTAACTCCGGGTTATTATTACTTAGTGCTCGTTTTGGGATTCCACATAACTGTATTATTACTTACCGCGATGCATTTTGGATAAAAATACTCTTTTATTTTCTCTTGTAAATGATGAATTCATTAAAAAGGACTAACTTAAGGTGTTAACAGTTGTGGTCACAAAAGTAGTATTACAAGATAAGTAAAATAAAAATAATGGAAAGTAAGTAATAAAATCACTGAAAGTTGTTGGACAACGAAAAGATCATAACGTGATAAGGCCTTAAGAAGATCCTACAACTATAAATGCAAAGACAAAAAAAAAAAAAATTTCAGTAGTCTAGAAAGCATTTGGTCTCCATCGGTATCCGATGAGTAATCTTCTAATACTGGCAGTATGTAAAGTTTCACAAACAAGTTGTGAAGATTGATCTTCTTTCCTCAAGATAAAACTATCAAGGTGGATCCTGAGTCATTCTATCACGAACAAGTCTGATAAAAGTGTCATGAAAGCGGCCTATACAGGAAAGTGGTTTCTTCTTTATGATTGAGGATGACGTAATAGCGTTCCCCACAATCGAAGATTTGCAAGGGGGAAGTTGCATCTTCGAAAAAATACAACCAATTTTGACTTCAGCATCATGTTGTTTCAAATGAGCCTTCATTTTCCTAAAAGGGAAAGATAATAGATAAAAATAAATAATAAATGTAACTAAAACCAACTAGAAAATAAAGATTGTTATAATAGAAAAAGAGACATAAAGCGAGGGCCTAAGGACATCACAATTTAAGTGATAACGAATATTATACTATATAGAATTTTAGACATCACATCACATGAAAAGTATTGTGGTCCTAGAGTTCATAGTAAAGCCGATCTAGTGAACTCGAAGCAAATACCCAACTAAATTGAACTCGAAGCAAATACCCAACTAAATGAATCTGCAAACCTGATCACAACACCAAGTGTTAGAGCATTGCTCGGTCGAACTCGCAAGCGTTGCTATCTCAATAATATTTGTCAAGTTTAGTTGATCAAAACTATAAGTCTTGATTTCTAGTCTACTTATAGATATGTCTCGGATTAAGATAGAATGTGTAGTTGAGCTTTAGACTTCACGACGTTCATCGATTGAAGACGAAGATCTACTGAGGAGAGCTTGGTGGAACTTCATCAACAAAAGGTATGTGGAGACTAAAACTTATTTATCACTCAGAAGTCTATTTTATTTTATCTCCTAATGATATTAAGTCGTATAGCTATATAAACTTTTATATTATACACATTTGATATTTCGAGCTGAGTTTAACTCGGTTATCTATTCTCGAAATATGTGTTGGAAGCTTTTTTCTTTATCTACGTTCATCATATTCTTGACGAGTTTAGTTGGAAACAATTTATTTGTTGGAAACTAAATAATAAGTCAAAAGATGATCATGTGAAAATCGCCGTGAAACATCTTACATGATTTGTGTGAGAGAATCATTTGATCTCGAACCGAAAAGTTTTGTATTGATCATTCAATCACTTGAAAATTACTTATAAGCTAATAGTTTGTGTGAGAAATCTATTATCGTATTCTAAGGATGTTTCAACGATTGAAATGGGAGTTTAGAACAAATTAACCTTTGTCTGGATACAACAAAGTATGCACACCAGTATGCAAACTTTTGTGGTATGATTCAGGTACGGAAACCTTGTTTGCATACCAGTGTGCGAACGGTTTTAACTGTTAAAGTCCGGGAACAAAGTTTGCATACCAGTATGCGATCTGTTCTACCTGAGTTAAGGTCCTGGACAGAAGTATGCAAACTGCTGGACAAGACCAAAGTCCAGAAGCTATAGTTTGTGCACCCGTTTGCAAACTTAGTGGTTAAAGTTCTAAAATTGGTGAAGTATGTTTTCATAATCATGAACAAATACATTTATGAATTAAGGAATGCGATTTTTGCAAACCGTGGCTTAATGTTCATGAATTGATTCTCAGGTATCAATCCGATTTTGATTCAATTGGATCATATATATTTCTGTGAAATAGTAAACAATTGAACTACTCTACTTGAAACACAATTAGATTCATTTGATTATCTTTCATGTTTGATTGATCATCATAGTTGATCTAGAAGTGTTAGATGAATGTGGTTAAGACAAAAATGTTCATATGGCTAACTTCGGTTAACTATTATTGCGCCAACTCAATATACACGTTTAGGTACGAAAAGTATATTTTATTTGTGTGTAACAAGCTAAGACCATCTAACGGTGGAGAGATATTCCTTTGGTTTTAAGCAGACTTAGCTTGTATCTTAAATCAAGTTTTCATCTAACGGTGAATATTGAATGCTTTTTTATTAAGCTATATTAGCTTTGATTGAAAGCAAACCCTGATTTGAAATACTATATAAGGGAGAACTCTAGCAACTGGAAAATCTAATCCCGGCACTTTCCTGTGTCCTAGTTGCGACTAGAGTCGATTCTCCTTTAACCTAGGATTTTCCAAAACCATTATAAGTTAACGACTTGAAGACTTCATTTGGGATTCGTGAAGCCAGACCTAACTATTTTCTTTGTAGTTGTGTGATATGATCTTACTTGTTCTATCGTGTTGAGTATTATCTTCTCTAAGATTAACTCGAGATTTATCTCCGATAGGTAAGATATAAAAAGTAATCACAAATCTTTTCGTCTCGTTCTTTGTGATTCCACAATAACTTCTTCTACTACCATATAGTTAAGTTATTGTGAGTTGATTGATATTTTTAGGCTGCTCTTCGGGAGTATAAGACCGGATTATCAATTGGTTCCTGTTCACCTTGATTTATCAAAAGACGTAACAAAAACTTCATAGGTACTTCTGTGGGAGAAAAATCTATCTATTATAATAGACTTATCTGCCGGAGACATATTTGTTTATAAGTCTTCGACTTTGGGTCATATCAACTCTTAGTTGTGGGTGAGATCAGCTAAGGGAATCAAGTGCGTAGAGTCATGTTGGGATTCAGAGGCGTAAGGAACGCGACTGTACCTTAATCGGTGTGAGACTTGGTTAGGGCTCAACTACAATCCAGTCTAAAGTTAACTTGTAGTAGGCTAGTGTCTGTAGTGGCTTAATACAGTGTGGTGTTCAAATTTGGACTAGGTCCCTGGGTTTTTCTGCATTTGCGGTTTCCTCGTTAACAAAACTTTTGGTGTCTGTGTTATTTCTTTTCCGCATTATATTTGTTTATATAATTGAAATATCACAGGTTGTGCGTAGTTCAATCAATTGGTAAATCCGACCTTTGGTTGTTATAAATTGATCGACACTTGGGAATTGGTCTATAAGAAAGTTGGCCATCAGCGACGACATTTTAGGCGACTCATCGAATTTGGTCGCTGTATATAATAAATAGCGACGATCAAAATGTTGGTCGCCAAATGACAGGTTCAGTGATAGGTTAAAAAATCGCAGCTAAGATTGTCGCAAAAGCATATAAACACTGACATATTATGATGATGCAGCTAAATCATATATACATCGACTTAAATTCATATTATCGCCAAAAATATAGTTAAGCGACAACATAAATGGCCGCTAAAAGATACATTTAGGGACGTACTTCAATTTTGCCGTGGAATAGTTGTTTAGCGATGTGGAATTAGTTTTATGTTAATCATCCCGTTTCCCATCCCTTGAACTTAAAAAAGAACACGATCTCCTATTTGAAATGTTCTTTCCCTCTTTTTTTTTTTTTTTTTGAAAATAAGATTTATATTACTAGGCCATCATTAATCTGCTAATTCAGGCTCTTCAGAGACTAACTTATGGTGAGTTGCTCATCCAATGACTGAATTTGCTGGATTAATCATGGTTGAACAAAATACAAAGGTACTGTTATTAGAGTTACATAATTCATATGCTTTGACTGTGTCAAAAGCAATTGCAGGAATTAAAAAGCTAGGAGCTTGATCAGTCCAAGAAGTTGTGTTACTTGATTGTCGCCCTTCTTTTGCCAACAAGTCTGCCACCTTGTTTGTGCGTCTATCTACATACTGAAAACCTTTAAAAGAAACTAGATTAACTGATATTTGTTGGACTTCTTCCAAGATTGCTAAACACTGCCAATTCACATCTTTTGTCTTTCCCTGTAGAAACTTTATGATTGCCTGGTTATCCCCTTCTAACTCCAAGTTTTGAACATTATGTCTGATGGCCCATTGCATTGCTCTTAGCAGAGCTACAACTTCAGTCTCTTGAGCTGAGAAGATCCTGCACCATCTGCATTCTGCTGCTCCAAAAGTACCTTATCTGCAAGAAACAATTAGGGCCCCTTTTTGTGAAAATTTCCCCCTAAAAACTTCTCCCTCCCACGGCCCAGAAACTGCCTCTTATAACCTAAAAAAAAAAAGACATGATTTCTCATTTTCTTCTCCCCCGTAATGAAAAACTGAACCGTCCATAACAACTGAACCCTCGTCCTCCTTCTCCTTTCTCCACCTCACTAAATAACTAGGATTTCAGTTCCATTTTCTCGATCGAAGAAGGAAAACAGAAAACTGGGGTATCAGTTTCCAGTTTTCCACTAAAATTGGGGTATTTTGAGTTTGGGTGTGTTGGTTATTTGGTTTAATTTTGAGCCAAGGCTCAACCATTCTTTCGTTTATAAGTTACATCTTAAATTCGGAAGTTTAATTTGATTATTTGATTTGATTTTGTTTTCAGTCTTCATTTTATTTTTAGCAGAAACTTTGTGTTTAAAAAGATTTTTGTAAGGGTTCGTCTCGGGTTATAAAACTAGTGCGTGTAAATTGATCTTTTGTTTCTAGCTGGTACACTTAATTGTATTTAGGGGCCCTTGTATTTACTTTGGTATGACTTTGGAACATTGTTTTTGTTTCACATTCAAGCTTTTAGGTCTTTGAATAACTTGATATTGTTATTTGGTTCTTCAGGGTGAAGGAAAAAAACATAAGAGGAGATCTTTTTTCTAAAGAATTTGGCGGCATTCAGGGCAGACCTGGAGATCACTATCGCGGGTATAATATGGGTGCAGGGTGATATTGCAAATCTATTGAAGGGATTGGTAAGATTTCTTGGTTTTAATATATTTGGTTAAATTCAATTAATCCATGACGGCAAAGTTAGAGATAGTATGTGCTTTCTGGAAACTGTTGATATGATTTGTTTCATACTAGCCAAATAGATTTGAGAAAGGATATTCTTAGACACTTAAAGCTACTTGGCCGAGCAGATATGCAATCTTGTACCATTTTTGGTTGTGGGATGGTCTTAAATTTGTTTTTACCGTGTTGGTTTTAGCAATTTAGGCTTATTGAATAAAGGTAGTTTCCTGAAGAAGGACGACTATCGAATTATGCAATGTAGCTTTTGAAAGTTGTTTTATCAACGGAAAGTGTCCTAGACCAGCACTGGTACTAGATTGGTTTGCAGTAAAATGATATTATATAAGTTCAGAACTTCGGATAGGTGCCATACTGGCCTATTTTGACATCAATTCTATCCTTACAGTTTCTAAAACCACTATCTCAGAAGATTTAATTAGTTAAAAGGAATAAACTCCTATGAATTTGCTTGTCTTACATTTTTCCTTGTTTTGATAATATAAGTGGATGTTCTCTGCTCGGACCTAATCTAACCTGGTTTTGGCATGTAAGTTATCCCCAGTGAAATGTTTATGATTGGGTACACATGTATGTTCTTTGATCTCTAGATATATATATGCAGTTAGTTTTTTTACTTGTGTCGATGTGGACCTCGATTAAGACGTAGATGTATGTTGAGCCTTATTGGTATTTGACTTTTGTATATCTACTTTCCAATTGCTCTGAGTTTTGATAAGCATTCAAATGTTCTTATGATGTTATTCTAAATTAATGTTTTGATGCAGACTAGTTGTGAGGAGTGTTACTCAAGATCACTATGCTTTCAACACTAAGAAATTAGAGTGAGATAGATCTGTATGTTCTTCCGTTTACCTCCGTGTATATATACAAATTTTCAAAATTATAAATCTAATGTCCTGATTTTATTGGCTTCATTTTTTTTTTCTTTGCACAGGCTGTGGTGTAGACTAGCAAAGCTTTTCTTCTTGGATTAAGTGGGCGTGCTCCAAATTAATCGACTCGATTATCTTCACGTATGTTGGCACGCATGGTTGGGGACATTTTCTTTGTAAATTAACTGTTGAGTCAAGTTCGCTAAAGGATGATGCATTTTTCTTAACAAAAGTTGTATTAAATATTTTGATATGTATAATGCGAGTTTAGGTTGTTAATGTAAAGGTGAATCTATATTTTAAATGAAACTAATGTTTAAAACTTATTTGCAATTTAGATTATATTTTAGCTGAACCAGATACCTGCAAAACTAAGATGTTTCCGAAGTGGTACTGATAAGATATATTCGTCGGCATTAGTATGTTTTGGCTGCAAAATATTGCGTAGCAGAAAGACTATAGTTACGGACAAAATTAAATTCTACCGCAAAAACAAATAAAATCCGCGACAAAATATCTCATCGCTGATATATTTATATTTGCGACAACCTATTCTTGGTCGGAAAAATTATGTTTTCAGCCACCGAATTAATATTTGTCGCTGATAAGTACATAGCGACGTAAATAAAATTTATGTCGTTGTTACCATTCAGCGACGCACTATTGGCGACGAGTTAGGCGACAAAACATTTCGTCGGTAAATACAATTGGCGACGAATATTGTATCTTTTGCGACGTCCTTTCGTCGCTGATGACCAATTTTCTTGTAGTACCGTCCAAGTTATTTTCCATATCAATTAGGCTCACAGATTTCTATCTGTTCGATTGCAGATTGTATTAAGAAATTGAGATATAACTCTTTGGTATATTTCTTGATTGAGCTCACTTTATAAGTTGGTGCTCTCAGAATTATATTGGAGTTAGTCCATAAACATTGTCGAACGAATTATTAGGTGTGTTTGTTATACCCCCGCTTTTTCAATTGGTATCAGAGTGGGCAAACACGTTAAAGACCTCATAAGTCTGTGTTTGTAGCAATCTGACTCTATGGACAGAAATGCTATCTCTATAAACGTACCACTAGTTTTCGATGAATCAAATTACTTATGATGTAAAATCGCTATGCATGTCTTTCTCTAAGCGCGTGATTTTCAACTATGGGTTCGTGTTGTTAATGGCTATAATCCTTCAGTGGTTACAGTAAACGATATAACTGTTCCAAAGGATACTGGTGAGTATGAGCCTGTCGAGATTCTTGCTGCAAAGCAAAACTTTGACGGATTGAATGCCATCATCCATGCCCTTACCCCAGATTTTCAGCACCATGTGACTACGTGCACTCGGTCTAAAGATGCTTGGGATATCTTAGAAACCGTATTTGAAGGGAATAACTCTGAAAAGGAAGCTAGGCTTCAAAACCTAAATTTTGATTGAGAAAACCTTCGTATGGCTAAAGAAGATTCATTGGATGAGTTTAATCACAAAGTATCTGAAATTGTTAATGCATCTTTCGCATTGGGTAAGACTAATCCTGAAAAGGACATTGTGATAAAAATTCTAAGGTCTCTGCCAGCTAGATACGATTCTAAGAAACATGTCATTGTTGAAGGAAATGACCTTGATATACTTTCCAGAAATACTCTTGTTGGGAAGTTAAAGATCTTTGATCATGAGCATACATCCAAGTGTGGAAACAATATTTCTTTCAAAGCACAAAAAAACACTAAATTCTTGATAAAAGTAACAGTGTTGGAAACTCTGTGGATGATCCTATTGAGACTGATTCTTCGGATGAGGATCTTGACAATTCAGTCTCTCTGATTACAAGACAGTTTAGAGATCTTCTTTTGAAGAGAAGTAAACTGTTCACAGAGATAAACCCAGATCATCAGTTAAACCTCATGATTGTGCCCCTCCTAAGAACAGGGACACTGTCGACACTGATGATGAAGATATGCCACAGTGCTTCAAGTGTAAAGGTTTTGGTCATTTTTCTAAAGACTGTCCAAATCGTAGAAAATACACTGGTAACAAAGGTCTTGCTGCAACTCTGTCTGATCACTTTGATCCAAATGAAGATGAAAAATCAAGTGTTTCACTCCTTGGCGAAAATATTAATTTTGATAATTGTAGCAATATGTACATCAATCTTGATATTCTTCCTAGAGAAACTTCTTCAACCACTTTGGAGAATAAAATGGATTTCACTATATATACTGAAAATTCTACCTCACATGTTTCAGGTACTTCAATTTTTTTAGCAGCATGCTCGTCTTTGGTACCCGAACCGTCCTCCACATTGACATGTTCCTATTGTACTTTTAAGGGTCGTGAACTCTCAAATTGTTTCAAGTACAAAAATAAAATAAGATATGTCAACAAACTTTAACGGAGAGCAAGTCGATTAGCAAACAAACTTAAACTTGTTCTGAAGTCGAATCCATCTGAGGTATGTAAACTTAACACATCTCTGAAGAAGTTAATTTCTAAAGAAAAAGTTAGACCTCTACAAAAAAGAACTAGGTCTAAACGCTTTATGAAAAAGGAAACTGAGAATTCCATACAAAAATCACATGGTGAACAGATTTTTGTTCACCCCACCACAACCTAATTTTTTGAAATGCATCTTATCTCATGCTCGAATTCAAGGAGACATGAGTCATGCACAATCGGGTTTTTAGGAAAAGAATTTTATCTATTTTTTCTTGTTTGTTTTCTTTTTGTAATTCTGTTGATCTTTTCATGGTATTGAAAAGGTTTACCCTGTTTGATTAGTAAAAGAGGGTTAAAATCGACAATTCTACCTTTTTTTAGGGTTGAGAGTTGTTCGTACGTGAGTCCTACTTACTCTGTGTATAGGTTCCGTAACCCTACATTTCTTTTTCCTTCCCTGAAAACTCTTTTTATCAAAATATTGCTTGTGGAGCTAGTTTTGTGTAGTTCTCTCACAATCCCATAAGTGAATGGAGATTCCAAGCATCATATCTTCTGATGGAAAAGATGTTAATATGATTTTTAAGCCATCAATCATGAAGGAAAAAGGTAAATCTCATTCCTCTGCAACTTTGAAGAGAAAAGGGAAGAATATGAAGAAACCAAGGGCTAACCCCTCAAATCTTTAGAAGTTTTCAGGTGTTCTTGAAGAGTTGAAAGAAACAAGGATGAAGATGCAGCAAATAAATAAAGGCTATTGTTCACTTGAAATTCAGAAGGCCCTGGTTCGGCATCAGTCAAGAAGGTTTGTTGGAATTGACTCCTTTCTTCATGAACCTTATGTTCCAATGTCTGTTAACGACAAGGAGTTCGGGGACGATAAAGAATTTTTCAAGAATCTTAATGTCTAGGAAACTTCTTGTGAGAATTTATTTCTTATGTTTAAGAAGGATAACTAGGGTTTGGAGTAGCAAATATTGTGATTACACATAGCTATTGCCAACAATTTTCATCTTGCAATGTTTTAGATTTATTTATTTAAATTCTAAGATTATTTGGAAGATGATTTTGCAGTATTAATCTTTATTGGTTTTATATATTGCAAAACTATTTTATGAGATATGTGTGTTTACTTCCGTGAACTATGATTATCTCATAGATGTCAAAAGTTAAGTCTATTATGTCTTTATGTAAATCTTGATAAAATATAGAATGAACTTTTGAATATTCCACAGTATTGATCTTTCCATGATCCACTTCTATGTGAAAGTACTGTATGGCTCCTTAAGTTTTGTTATGTTGAGAGTTTCCGATTAAATTAATTTATAAGGTCTTCTTGTGATTAATTTATTCGAGTTTTTTGGATACAAATTCATGTTTCATGTAATTTGTTAATGTCCAAAGAAATCCTTCTTTTCTTGTTAAAAGTAAGGTCGCTCTTGTTGTTCTTTCGGGAATGACATTTTATGGGGGAGAGTTCTTAATTGAACTTGTGCTTAATTGCCAAATCTTTGCGGGGAGTGCGGTTGTGGAATATTGTAGGAGTTATCTTGCATCTTTATAAACTCCTTGATGAATACACTAAGTTTCGACTATGTGAAATCATCGAAACAAAGTTGATATGTTCTCTTTTATTCATGAATTATCTCTTTGAGAATTTCATTATGATCACGCAATTTTCGTACCTTTGCCAATTTATATTGACAAAAAGGGAGAGAATTATTTGGTAGTTCATACTACATACATATGGTTTACGGATCATTATGTAAGGGGGAATGGTTTCATTGTGAGATGGAAGTATTGACTAAGGGGGAGTAATACATATCACCGTAGTATTATTGTCAAAGTTGAGATACAATTGGACTTTGATGTTGTGTAATAATATTATGACAGTGTATAACAATGATTGTTAGAGCATTGCTCGGTCGAACTCGAAGTGTTGCTATCTCAAGCTTGTTTGTCAACTTTAATTGATCAAAATTATAAGTCTTGATTTCTAGTCTACTTATAGCTATGTCTCGGATTAGGATAAAATGTGTAGTTGAGCGCTAGACTTCACGACGTTCATCGATTGAAGACGAAGATCTACTGAGGAGAGCTTGGAGGAACTTCATCAACAAAAGGTATGTGGAGACTAAAACTTATTTATTACTCAAAAGTCTATTTTATTTTATCTCCTAATGATACTAAGTCGTATAGCTATATAGACTTTTATATTATACACATTTGATATTTCGAGCTGAGTTTAACTCGGTTATCTATTTCTCGAAATATGTGTTGGAAGCTTTTTTCTTTAGCTACGTTCATCGTATTCTTGACGAGTTTAGTTGGAAACAATTTATTTGTTGGAAACTAAATAATAAGTCAAAAGATGTTCATGTGAAAATCGCCTTGAAACATCTTACATGATTTGTGTGAGACAATCATTTGATGTCGACTCGGAAAGTTTCGTATTGATTTCAATCACTTGAAAATTACTTATAAGATAATAGTTTGTGAGAGACATCTATTGTCGTCTTCTAAGGATGTTTCAATGATTGAAATGGGAGTTTAGAACAAATTAACCTTTGTCTGGATACAACACAGTATGCATACCAGTATGAAAACTGTTGTGGTATGATTCAGGTCCGGAAACCTTGTTTGCATACCAGTGTGCGAACGGTTTTAACTATTAAAGTTTGGGAACCAAGTTTGCATACCAGTATGCGAACGATTCTACCTGAGTTAAGGTCTTGGACAGAAGTATGCATACCGGTTTGCAAACTGCTGGACAAAACCAAAGTCCAAAAGCTATAGTTTCCAAAACCATTATAGGTTAATGACTTTAAGACTTCATTTGGGATTCGTGAATCCAAACCTAACTATTTTCTCTGTAGTTGCGTGACCTGATCTTACTTGTTCTATCGTATTGAGTATTATCTTCTTTAAGATTAACTCGAGATTTATCTCTGATAGGTAAGATATAAAAACTAATCACAAAGCTATCAGAGATAACTTACCTATCGGAGATAGCTTACCTATCTGAGACGAAGAAATTTTGTGATTACCTTTTATATCTTACCTATCGGAGATAAATCTCGAGTAAATCTTAGAGAAGATAAAACTCAACACGATAGAACAAGTAAGATCATATCACGCAACTGCAAAGAAAATAGTTGGGTCTGGCTTCACGAATCCCAAATGAAGTCTTCAAGTCGTTAACCTATAATGGTTTTGGAAAAACCTAGGTTAAAGGAGAATCGACTCTAGTCGCAACTAGAACACAGGAAAATGCCGGGATTAGATTTTCCAGTTGCTAGAGTTCTCCCTTATATAGTCTTTCAAATCAGGGTTTGCTTTCAATCAAAGCTAAGATAGCTTAGTAACAAAGCATTCAATATTCACCGTTAGATGAACTCCTGATTTAAGATTCAAGCTAA
Source organism: Papaver somniferum (assembly GCF_003573695.1). Lineage (NCBI taxonomy): Eukaryota > Viridiplantae > Streptophyta > Magnoliopsida > Ranunculales > Papaveraceae > Papaver > Papaver somniferum. Next base: position 169,766,110 of record NC_039363.1, on the reverse strand, counting down.
GTCTGCTTAGAAAATAAGCAATCAATCTCCACCGTTATATGGTCTTATCTTGTTACACACAAATGAAATATACTTATATTTAGATATGGGTTACCGTACCTAAATGTGTATATTTATTTTGCTCAGTAACAGTTAACCAGAGTTAGCCATATGAACACTTTTATCTTATCCGTATTCATCTAACACTTCTAGATCAAATATGAAGATCATTCAATCATGATAGATAATCAAATGAATCTAATTGTGTTTCAAATAGAGTTTTTCAATTGTTCACTATCTCATAGAAATATATATGAACAAATTGAATCGCAATCGGTTTGATTCGTAATCGTACAAAGTACTTATACAAGAATCACTTCATGAACATTAAGCCACGGTTTGCAAATATTGCATTCCTTAAATCATAAATGTTTTAGTTCATGAGTATGAGAATCATACATAACCGATTTTAGAACTTCACCACTGTGTTCGCAAACCAGGTATGCAAACAGCAGCTCCGGACCTTGGGCTGTGAAGCCGTTCGCAAACCCGATTCGCAAACAGCCGTCCCAGACCCAACTCAGGTAAACCCCTTCACACACTAGACACGCAAACAAGAGTTCCGGACCTGAATCATCACAATACAGTTCGTATACTAGGTATGCGTACCTTGTTGTATCCAGACATGGGTAATTGTTCTAAACTCTCATTTCAATTATTGAAACATCATTGGAAGACGACAATGGTAATCTTAATCTCACACATGCCATTAGCTTCAAGTAATTTTCAAGTGATCGAATGATCAATACGAAACTTCCCAAGCTAACATCAAATGATTGTCTCACACAAATCATGTAAGATGTTCAAGGTAATTTTCACATGATCATCTTTTGACTTAATATTTAGTTTCCAACAAATAAGTTGTTTCCAACTAAACTCGTTAAGAATACGATGAACATAGCTAAAAAAAAAACTTCCAACACGTATTTCGAGAAATAGATAAGCGATATAAACTCGACTCGGAATATCAAATATGTGTAATTTAAAAGTCTATATAGCTATACGACATAGTCTCATTAGAATATAGAACATAATAGACTTCTGAGTGATAGATAAGTTTTAGTCTCCACATACCTTTTGTTGATGAAGTTCCTCCAAGATCCTCAGTAGATATTCTTCTTCAATTGGTGAACGCCGTGAAGTCTATAGCTCAAGTACACATTCTATCCTAATCCGCGACATAGCTATAAGTAGACTAGAAATCAAATATATAGGTTTGATCAACTAAACTTGACAAACAAGCTTGAGATAGCAACGCTTGCAAGTTCGACCGAGCAGTGCTCTAACAATTGCAATTATAAACCGCAAATGCAGAAAAACCTCAAAACATAGTCCAGATTGAACACCAAACTGTATTAAACCGTTACAGACACTAGCATACTAACAATTAACTTCGGACCAGAATGTGGTTGAGATCGCATTAAACCCTCATAGCTATTCAGTTATAGTTGTACTCCTTATGCCTTTTGAATCCCAGCAGGAATCCGCGCAATTGATTCCCTTAGCTGACGTCATTTACAACCTAAGAGTTTCTTCAACTCAATTGAAGACTTTAAACCAATCTGCATCCTACAGATAAACCTATATATGTGATTTCCATTTTGATCGTAGATCAATGTGAGACTGGAAATTGATATCATAGACAAAGTCTAACTAACCTCAAAATCTGGAATTATGCTTCCCAAAGAGCATCCTAGATTATTATTTATCTCACAAGTATCAAATATGTGGAATCACAAAGTCTGAGACGAAGAGAAATTTGCGATTTCTATCTATCTTGTTTGAGTGAGCATCTCAACAATCAAACAAGATCAGGATACACAAACTATCAAGATAAAAGATAGTTGGACCTCGCTTCACGAATCCCTAGGTGAAGTTTTTTTTAGTTATTAAACCCTGAAAGGGTTTTAGGAAGAGGACGACTCTAGTTTACAACTAGGACACACAAAGACAATGCCAGGGATTCAAATATCCCAGTTTCTTGAGGTTCCCCTTATATATACTTTCAAAGTATATGCTTTGGGTTTAAGCTAAGATAGGTTTGAAACCAAGAAAACAATAGTCACCGTTAGATGAATCTTTGAAATGAAATTAACATAACAAGATATACACTCTGGTTAGGATGAACCGTAAACGGACCGTGTTTAAAGACATTGTTCATGGACGGTTAGCCGAAACTAGCCAATTGAACCATAAGCTTAGTCATTTTTCATTAACACTTTAGACTTTTAAGCTTGAATCACAGGCATAGGTTATAATGTGATCAATCATGTCTATATAGTTTATTCAAATGTTAATTATCTCACAAAAATAATTTTTTGTGCATATGAAAATATTTGACAGGGCAAGTACGTACCAGGTACGTGCACTCTAGCTTGTTCGTGACTATTTTTGTCATGGTACATGTACCGAGTAAGTATACCCTTAAGACAAAAATAAGTTCTGGATCTTACAAAAAATTTCCAGTTTGCGTACCGGGTATGGATACCACGCCGGTTCCAAAACCAACAGTTCTTTCCCGGTATGCATACCAATCCAGGTTCACGAGTTCGGAGACTTTTTGTGGTATGGATACCGGGTATGCGTACCACTAAATCACTGTCGACATATAACTATGCTGGTACGTGTACTGGGTACATATACTACAGCTCCGGACCTATAACAGTTTTCCCAGTTTGTAAAACTGGTATAGATACTATCCTGTATCCAATGAGATCATTGACTTTGTGTTTCAGCAGATTGACCTCAAAAGGCTGAAATCCTACATGCTTTAAAATTTCAGTACTTTCTTTGGTTACTTCCCGTTCTACTTCTGAGTCAGAATCATCAGTAAGATAATAGGATAATACTTATCAATATTCAACTGTTTTATGGGAACGAAGTGTTCATCTATATGAGAGTTTGAAGATTCAGACTCTTTTACAGAATCCATAACAACAGTTTCTTTCAAGATGATGGGACGTTTATCAGAGATTTCGTCTCTGTCCATATAGTCAGATTGCTTCAAACACAAACTTATTAGGTCTTAAATGTGTTTGCTTGCTCTGATACCAACTGAAAATGCAGGGGTACAAAAGTACACCACCAATTTTTTCTTAGGCAACCTGTATGGACTAAACTCGAATAGAATTTCGAGAGTTCAACTTAATGAATCTCAATCAAGGAATTATATGAAGAGCTTCTATTTATTTCTCTCACAATTAGAATGTTTACAAAACCAAGTCCGTGAACCTAACAAGGATGGATATATCTACTTTGATTGATTAACGTACACCTGTGATATTTCAATTTACAAAGACAAAAAGTATAACGCGGAAAAAGAAATAACACAAACACCAGAAATTTTTTTAACGAGGAAACTGCAAATTCAGAAAAACCCATAGACCTAGTCTAAACTTGAACACCAAACTGTATTAAGCCGTTATAGATATTAGCCTACTATCAGAACCTCAGACTGGAATGTAGTTGAGACCGAATTAAACCGTCACAGTAATTCAGTTACAATCGCGTTCCTTACCTCTCTTGAATCCCAGCAGGGCTCCGCGCGATTGATTCATAAAGCTAGCGTCCTTTACAGTTGTTTGAGGGTGAAAACGATTTGTGCTGATTTCGGTAATTTCGGGTGTGTGGGTGAGAAACGAGTTTAAACCCTAAACAATATACTGCAAGGGAGTACTTTAGATTCGAGAGATCAATCTGTACAAATCCGTCCTAAACCAAGAAATGGTCATTTCAGACTTTCTTCGGTCACAAAGTGGTGGATAATGGGTTGGTTTCGGGGAGGGAAGCGAAGAAAGTGTTGAGACCAGGTCGAATATAGAAGAGTAGTTGTTTCACGACTTGTATCAGAAAGTAGGGAGCTAACAGATGGAAATCTAGCAAATGTTTTCTGAGTGTTGTATGTTCCTGACTGAACCTGTTGTTCGGTGGAAATATGTAAGACCTATTTATACAAGTCGAAGTGAAAAGTACTCTGGTCTCATTAAGGAATGATAAATGGGTGAGTAAATGGGAGGAGGTGATGACCGGTCACGCTTGGAAGGAATTGATGTTCCATAAAAGAAATCGTTTCACCATTACTTCCCATGTTTACTAACCGCCTCATTCTTGTTACACTTTCTTATAACGGGCGTAGTGTACGACGCACGCTGTAAACCGACAAACCAATACCCAAAGAGAATCCCCCAGTTTGTGACACGTGTTTGATGTCTCGAGTGTTTTCGTTGAAAACATGCAGCATGTTGCTGTTGTTCATCAAGTTCAGCTTGGACTAGCCTGCTCGGTGGCGACCTTCGAAGGTCGAGAATTTTAATCTGGAGAAGAAGGGTAGCCATCGGTTATCGCAACCCTTTGCTTGGTAACCCGTGACATGAAAGTATGATCAGTGTAGCTTTAATATGATTTTTTGTTTAGGCGCGACCAAAAGTTAGGGTTCTGGCTTTGCTAGGCGTGTCCAAGCTGGAGCCAAAGTTCGCCATGTGTTGGCTGGTAGCCTTGGATGGCTAAGATTTGCATTTAGGGTAGAAGGGGGACCGTTGATTGTCGCACGCCTTCATTTTGGTAGTCGCATAGGGAAGGCCATCATGGTGCGGTAAGGTGATTGGCTTGGCATGTTGGGGCCAAGGGTTTGGCATGCCATTGGTACATGGTGCGGCTAGCATGGTTGGGGCGCGACATGCCTTGGCGCGGTTTGGGCGTGGACAAACTAGGTTTTTGGGGCCAAAGGTTCCCATGCGTTGTTTGGCAACCTTGGACAGCTAAGATTTGCATCTAAGATAGAAGGGGGACCATTGATTGTCGCACGCCTTCATTTTGGTAGCCGCAAAGGGACGGCTAACATAGTGCGACAAGGTGAATGGCGCTGACGATCTTGGCATGTGGCGCGGGTGGCTTGGCATGACGGGGCCTAGACCATGGCGCGGCAGTTTGGCGTTGCGGGGCCAAGGCAAGGTGGCGTGGATGGCTTGGCATGGCAGGGCCAAAGCCATGGCGCGGTCGTGGGGCCAAGGCAAGGTGGCGCGGATGGCTTGGCATGGTGGGGCCATGGCCATGGCGCGTACGTTTGGGCACGGTGGGACCAAGTGTTTGGGCGTGACCAAACTAGAGTTTGGTGTTCCAAAGGTTATCATGCGTTGGATGGCGACCTCGGATGGCTAGGATTTGTTCCTCGGATGAACAGATGACCGTAGATGGCCGCATGCCTTAGATTGGCGCAAGTTAGTTGGCGCGGCAAGGTGATTGGCGTGGTTTGGGCGTGACCAAACTAGGGTTTGGCCCAAAGGTTGCCATGTGTTGGCTGGCGACCTTGGACGGCTAGGATTTGCTCCCAAGATTGAAAGATGGTCGTTGATTGTTGCAGTCCTTTGATTGGCGCAAGGTAGTTGGCGCGGAAAGGTGATTGGCGTGGTATGCCTTGGCGTGGTTTGGGCGTGACCAAACTAGGGTTTGGGCCAAAGGTTTCCATGCGTTGGCTGGCGACCTTGGACGGCTAGGATTTTCTCCCAAGATTGAAAGATGGCCGTTGATTGTTGCAGGCCTTTGTTTTAGCAGCCGTGAAGGGAAGGCCAGCATGGCATGGGGCAAGTGTTTGGTCATGCCATTGGCGCATGTGCGGATAGCGTGGTTGGCATGGTTTGCCATTGGCACAGTGGTGCGGCTGGCATGGTTGGCATGCCTTGGCGCGGTAGATGTGGCTGGCATGGTCTGCCATTGGCACAGTGGTGCGACTGGCATGGTTGGCATTCCTTGGCGCGGTAGATGTGGCTGGCATGGTTTGCCATTGGCACAGTGGTGCGGCTGGCATGGTTGGCATGCCTTGGCGCGGTAGATGTGATGTAGTTTTTCAAGTGGTAAATAAAGTTCGTTCAAAGACTTGTAAAAATTGATTTTAGACTTTAAAAATAGAAAATACTAGAAAATATTGTCACAATTTATCGAGAGAACTGGGACTTGGGTTTCCACCATTAAGCACATTCAATTGGTTCATATAATGACTCATAACAATTCTAACTCTTTTGTCGACTCCTTTCTTTGCCAAAAGTAGATTTTATAAAGAATTAGATGTAAATCATAAGCATAGCGCATCAAGAGTTCTTAGACTAAGCATACGCTATCAGAAAAAATCACAACTAATCAAGAAAAATCATAAATCAATTAAAACAAGTGCAAAAGTCATAAAAAATCAAATATAGTTACCAAACAATTGTGAAATAAGGCTTCCTCCGTCGTCCCATCGTTGGGGTTTAGCTCTTCATGGTGAAAACACGCTCAAAATAATAACTCATGGCTGAATAGGTGTTTTATTGAAAAAAATAGTATTACAGCCGAATCTGTAACAAATATAATTGTTACAGAGTCAACTGTTACAGAAATTGTTGCAAACTGAAGATAATTGTTATTAATGGACTGTTATAGGATTCTGAATTTAAGACCCTAAGGAACGACTGTCTTTACAGCCTTATGTTCTTCAGCTTCGTCTTCTTCCTGCTGCTGCTGCTGCTACTCCTACTCCTGCAGTTTTAATTTTAGCTCTGCAGCGTACCCCAAAGTCTCGACACCCTTCCTTGAACTCCAAGCAACTTATATATAGCCAACAGAGCGATTTAATCTCCCCAAAACTCCTCGAAATCTCTTCTTTCCTTCCTTGGCAGTTACGGCAATAATCTCTTCCCAAAATTGTTTCACGCGTTTCTGAGCTTTCCAACTTATCTCAAACTCTTCAGATAGATATGTATCTTTGGGAAGAGTTTCTTGCCTTTAGGATTTCTGGAATTCCAAAAATAAGTCCAATAGAAAACCGTGTATAACTTGACTTCTATTTCTTTTTCCGGCTATTCTAGCCAATTTGGGTTCAAACAAAAGACTTCACCAGGCCTGTTTAGGCCTAGGGAGTAAACCCAATCAATTTCAGCCATTGAATCGCTCTGGAACTCAATCGAATCATCACCCAAAAATCATGCAGACGTGAACAAAATTTTCCCGCCAATTTTTTTTTTGAATTTGGGAAGAAAGTGACCTCCCCCTTATCTGTGGATGGTTTCCCTTTAGCATATGCCTGGAAATGGGTCACCCTTTAGTAATTAGGTTACCCCTTATCCAAAGTGAGAGTTCGTATAGTAATTTTCTCCCACGAGCGCAAAAACCACTTTTTTAGCCAATTTCGCCGCAAAAGCTTATTTCTCCAAAAATACCTACAGGGACATAAAAAGTCATAATAAATATAAAATCGAGCACTAATAATATATACAATTGAGATTATATAAGACACAAAAATGTTCCTATCAAATACCCCCAAACTTATTATTTGCTAGTCCTCGAGCAAATCTAAAATAGAAAATAAAATCCTAACTCACTGTCGCAGGCATCGTCGATTGCATTTAGCGTATGCAATAAGCCTTTAAACCCCTAGGTGGCCCTAGTGGCCGAGTTATATTCTCGGGAGGGCTTACCAGAGATATAGCCACAAAACCTTTACTCCAGACCCTAACTATCTACGCAGAACCTTGGAAGGCACTAAAGAATCTCATTGGTTGGCATACTTATTGACTATAAGAGGAAGTACCCTGATGCGAAATTCCAATTGTTGTACACGAGTTTGCACTCAAGCATACTAAAATTCATATAAAGTGACAGAGCTCTATTCAGATAGTCGCACTATGGACATCAATATCCGGAGTCAAAACTAATCACATGGATAGATCAAGAAGATGGATATAGAGAAAAACATAGATGGTTTTGATGTTTACTAAGTGAACGGCGTTTCCCATATCTGTCTGAAGGCCTCCGCCAAAATGAACCTATCCTAATGGATTGAGGTACTAGTCTGACTAATATCAACACAACTGGCATATACAAGGGTACCAGTGGTCGACTTTATTGAATTTATTCCTTTTGGTCAAATGGTCTGGTCTCAATTTTTTTTTTTTATTTCAACTTTTTTTTTTCAACTTTTTTTTTAATAGTATCTCAATCACTCTAATTCACCCTAGCATTGGTAACAACTTGAATCGTGATCCCCACCAAATCACTTAGAAACATATTTAAAAAGAAAAATAAAAACAGAAGTGAAAAGGACTCAACGAGATATGGCGAAACTACCATGTTATTTCTAGCACCTGAGCTCTGTGCTTTTATGAATAGACTCTTTAGATGTTTCCATCTAATCAGATTGGTTCCTCAACTCCTACAATCAAAATGCTTCCATCCATTTAGATTGGTTGGTGCCATCCTTAATAGGCATAAATTTCTAGGCTCTGGAGTTTTTTTTTTTAATAGTATCTCAATCACTCTAATTCACCCTAGCATTGGTAACAACTTGAATCATGAGGCCCACCAAATCACTTAGAAACATATTTAAAAAGAAAAATGAAAACAGAAGTGAAAAGGACTCAACGAGATATGGCGAAACTACCATGTTATTTCTAACACCTGAGCTCTGTGCTTTTATGAATAGACTCTTTAGATGTTTCCATCTAATCAGATTGGTTCCTCAACTCCTACAATCAAAATGCTTCCATCCATTTAGATTGGTTAGTGCCATCCTTAATAGGCATAAATTTCTAGGCTCTGGAGTTTTTTTTTTTTAATAGTATCTCAATCACTCTAATTCACCCTAGCATTGGTAACAACTTGAATCGTGAGCCCCACCAAATCACTTAGAAACATATTTAAAAAGAAAAATAAAAACAGAAGTGAAAAGGACTCAACGAGATATGGTGAAACTACCATGTTATTTCTAATACCTGAGCTCTGTGCTTTTATGAATAGACTCTTTAGATGTTTCCATCTAATCAGATTGGTTCCTCAACTCCTACAATCAAAATGCTTCCATCCACTTAGATTGGTTAGTGCCATCCTTAATAGGCATAAATTTCTAGGCTCTGGAGTTTATTTATTGCAACTAAAAAGTTTCTCCCATACCCCCAAACTTAAATCTAACATTGTCCTCAATGTTCTAAAGATAAAATTAAAAGCATTAACAAGGAGAAACTGTTACCATTTGAAGCAAAAGAGATAAGGAAAGATATTACCGTGTTGCATGAGATTGGGTTACCTCCCAAGAAGTGCTAAGTTTAACGTCTTCAGCCAGACATAAGAAAGGATTAATCACCTCGTATCATAAAGTAATAGCCGAAATATCTGTGGATCATCAAAACCAAATAGAGCTATCACAAGTAAAAGGAATTTCCAACATGCCAAGAAAATTAACAAATAAAGCGCACCCTTGTCTAGTTTCCTGTTTAAGACAACTACATCTAGCTGTGGTTCAGGTTCAGGCTCTATGAAAGGGTCTAGATAAAATATTTTCATGCGCTGGAATTCCTCAAAGCTAAGGTCCGGTTCAGGTATTAGAGTCTGGAAAAACTCAAGTAAAAACTTAGAAGCAAATAATAATAACCTGAATAATTGTGGATCCTTAAAGTCAATCAGTTTTGACTCACACAGCTGACCACAATGAGAGTGGTGGTCTTCTTTAAACAAATGTGTCGACCCTAATCTCCTAAAGTAATTAGGTTTAGTCTCAAAACTTAATAATTGACACATGAAACTTATACGTTCCCACAATTGGTCGAAAAATATTTGGTGGGAAAACAAAGTCAATCTGGATATCATAGCCTGGGTAAACCACATCAACCAGAGGATGGGTTTCTAACAACTGAACTTCCTTATGGACATCACTAGGTTCAGGAAAATGTGTATGAAGATAATCTTGTAAAATGGTTGAGGCACATATGTCAAGTCCCAAGTGAGGGACCTTTCTAATAGTTAAAGAACATGGAGAATGATAATCACCCCCAAACTTAAAGTTTTCGGTGTCTCTAGAAAGGCTAGTCACAACTTCCCTAATTTCAAAGTCATATGATTCCTGAAAATGGTTAATTGATTCTTATAAGTCAGGTTCATCCTCACTCATCTCTACGAGTTCACTTTCTTTGTCTAAGACTAATGTTTCTAAATTGTTAGACTCTAAAACAATATTCTCAGAAAAAATTCGTTCCTCTAGACCATTATTAGCTTCGTAATCAAAAGGAAATACTACATCGTCTAAAACGGGGGTATCTCTAATCAAATCCTCGTCCTTTTGAATAGGTGAATAATTATTAAAATTATTTGGATTTGAACTAGAAACATTATCATTATTAAGCTCAATTGGAGTAACAAATTCCTGATCACTATGCCTACTTATTTCAAATTCTTCATCAACACTATCCTCATCAGAATCATCATTATAATAACATGAAAATGGTTGAACCTCATCTAAACAAGTAGTGTTACCAATTTTATCCTCGTCATCTTGATTATGTGAATAACTATCTTCATTTCCAAAGGTACTATTGGAAACATTATATTGGAAATTAAGAGCAGTTATGTTCTGGGCCTCTAACAAAATATTTTGAGTCGACTCACATGACTTCCTGATTGAATCTAGGAAAGAAAGTTCACTCGTTGCAGTGCTTTCGTCCATAACTAAGTTATTCATTTATGCTAACTTACATGTCGACTCAGCTAACTTTCTTTCGTCCATAACTAAGTTATTCATTTCTGCTAACTTACGTGTCGACTCAGCTAACTTACGTGTTGAGGAATTTTTCTCGTATGACTGGTTGGCGTGTGGATAGTAATTGGGCTCACCATGGTATGGACCATAACCTTCAAAAGGCTGATGTTCCCAACCATTATTCACACCATGGTCAAAGTAGTAACGTCCATTTTGAAACTCAGTCTGATATTCGTTGTATTATCTATTGTAATACCAGTTCGACATTCTATTGCAGGGGTGTGAGTTGTCACACAAAATAAAACCCACTGACAGGGGATTCGTGGGTGGATAGAGTCTTACCTCCCGTATCAGACGGGCGATGAACTGTTGAAGTCGACTCAGGCCACCGACTCCGATGTCAGTGTACGAACCCGAGGGGCCGAGACAATATCGTAATTGTCGTCCTTCCCTGCAAACAGTTGATATTTAATTTTGACCCTTCCTTTTGGTTTAAAAATAATGTCCAAGAATGTCCAAAAAGTCCAAAAATAAAAATGTCCAAAAAGGAAAAGAAAAATTACAAAAACAACACCCTATTTACAGTTTCTAAAAATAAAACAAAATAACTATATACAAAATCTTCTTCTTCACTCCTTTCGGATTCCTCTTTTCTTTCCTTCTTTGGCGATGCTTTCCTTTTATAGCACTTTTTCTTCCCTTGTAGCTTCACTCCAAATCTGAAAAGAATCGAAAAATACCAAAACGTGTAAAAAAGAACAAAGAATAAAAAGAAAAAGAAACTTAAAACAAATCTAAATACAAGTCCGCGTCGGCGGCGCCAAAACTTGATGTAGTTTTTCAAGTGGTAAATAAAGTTCGTTCAAAGACTTGTAAAGATTGATTTTAGACTTTAAAAATAGAAAGTACTAGCAAATATTGTCACAATTTATCGAGAGAACTGGGACTTGGGTTTCCACCATTAATCACATTCAATTGGTTCATATAATGACTCATAACAATTCTAGCTCTTTTGTCGACTCCTTTCTTTGCCAAAAGTAGATTTTATAAAGAATTAGATGTAAATCATAAGCATAGCGCATCAAGAGTTCTTAGACTAAGCATACGCTATCAGAAAAAAATCACAACTAATCAAGAAAAATCATAAATCAATTAAAACAAGTGCAAAAGTCATAAAAAATCAAATATAGTTACCAAACAATTGTGAAATAAGGCTTCCTCCGTCGTCCCAGCGTTGGGGTTTAGCTCTTCATGGTGAAAACACGCTCAAAATAATAACTCATGGCTGAATAGGTGTTTTATTGAAGAAATAATATTACAGCCGAATCTGTAATAGATATAATTGTTACAGAGTCAACTGTTACAGAAATTGTTGCAAACTGACGATAATTGTTATTAATGGACTGTTACAGGATTCCGAATTTAAGACCCTAAGAAACGACTGTCCTTTACAGCCTTATGTTCTTCAGCTTCGTCTTCTTCCTGCTGCTGCTAATCCTGCAGCGTACCCCAAAGTCTCGACACCCTTCCTTGAACTCCCAGCAACTTATATAAATCCAACAGAGTGATTTAATCTCCCCAAAACTCCTCGAAATCTCTTCTTTCCTTCCTTGGCAGTTACAACAATAATCTATTCCCAAAATTGTTTCACGCGTTTCTGAGCTTTCCAACTTATCTCAAACTCTTCCTTAGATAGATATGTATCTTTGGGAAGAGTTTCTTGCCTTTAGTCTTCCTGGAATTCCAAAAATAAGTCCAACAGCAAATCGTGTCTAACTTGACTTCTATTTCTTTTTCCGGCTATTCTAGCCAATTTGGGTTCAAACAAAAGACTTCACCAGGCCTGTTTAGGCCTAGGGAGTAAACCCAATCAATTTCAGCCATTGTATCGCTCTGGAACTCGATCGAATCATCACCCAAAAATCATGCAAACGTGAACAAAATTTTCCCGCCAATTTTTTTATTTGAATTTGGGAAGAAAGTGACCTCCCCCTTATCTGTGGCTGGTCTCCCTTTAGCAGATGCCTGGAAATGGGTCACCCCTTAGTAATTAGGTTACCCCTTATCCAAAGTGATAGTCCGTATAATAATTTTCTCCCACGAGCGCAAAAACCACTTTTTTAGCCAATTTCGCCGCAAAAGCTTATTTCTCCAAAAATACCTACAGGGACATAAAAAGCCATAATATATATAAAATCGAGCACTAATAATATATACAATTGAGATTATATAAGACACAAAAATGTGCCTATCAAGATGTGGCTGGCATGGTTTGCCATTGGCACAGTGGTGTGGCTGCCATGGTTGGCATGCCTTGGCGCGGTAGATGTGGCTGGCATGGTTTTCCATTGGCACAGTGGTGTGGCTGTCATGGTTGGCATGCCTTGGCGCGGTAGATGTGGCTGGCATGGTTTTCCATTGGCACGGTGGTGCGGCTGGCATGGTTGGCATGCCTTGGCGCGGTCGATGTGGCTGGCATGGTTTGACATTGGCACAGTGGTGCGGCTGGCATGGTAGATGTGGCTGGCATGGTTTGTCATTGGCACAGTGGTGCGGCTGGCATGGTTGGCATGCCTTGGCGCGGTAGATGTGGCTGGCATGGTTTGCCATTGGCACAGTGGTGCGGCTGGCATGGTTGGCATGCCTTGGCGCGGTAGATGTGGCTAGCATGGTTTTCCATTGGCACTGTGGTGCGGCTAGCATGGTAGGCATGCCTTGGAGCAGTAGCATGAGAATTAGGGTTTCGACATGGGTGACGTCAGTCAATGTTTTAAGGGTTCTGCCGTGGAACATGACCCGTGTAGAAAACAATGTACCCCGGTAATTCTTACGTAAGCATGCTGGTCGATTCAATAAATGTGCTAATGGTCAGTAAATGCGCTAGTGGTCATGGTGACGTCATGCCAGATGCACAGTTTTACGATTTTAACCCTAAGCTAAAAACCACCATCAACATTAAGTCCCCTGCTTATCTCGGAACATGAGCGTTGTTGCGAGGTAAGCATAAGATGGTGACAGGATTAGACGAAGATCGAAACAATAAAGTCACGATAAGATGGTCAGGAAAGTCCGACTAACCTTTTTCGAGAGATAAAGAGAGTTTGTGCTTCCCGTGTTAGCGGCCTTACATAAATCGTACTGGTGGTGCATACCGTGAAGTGGTGAGATGAAAATTGTCAGCTTAGTCTCTCCGTGTAGCACTTTGGATGGGTTAGGGAACATCATGACGCTGGCTCGGCGAGTTGTTGGTGTTGGTGTGGCTTGGAAGGGGGCCGCAGGCATTGTGCTGGCCTGGACTCGGTACGGCGTGAGTGCGGTAATGGGCTTGATCGATGGATAGGTGTGACAAGGCGTGACGTGGACGACCTGGCGTGGTAAGGCATGACGCGGACTTGGAAAGGCAAGCATGGAGGACGGATTTGGCGAGGCAAGCATGGCAGACGGCTTGGCGTGGTAGGGCCAAGGCAATGGCGCGGGCGAAGCAAGCATGGCGGACGGTCTTGGCGTGGTGATTTGTCTTGGCGGGCCCGGTTGCCTCTTTTCCTTACTTGACTCGAATAGGAAGTTATTTCCTTATTCAAACTCCCAAATATCACGCTTATAAAAGGGGGGCGGCCTCTCCTTTTTCCACCCCGTTATTTTTTATTTTTACTTTATTCTGGCCGTGTGGTGATAGTAAAGCGGACGAGCGAATCCCAGGTATGTCTTTCAACACTTCCTCTTTAACTTGTTTTTCTTGTTTTCTTGTGTTAGTGCAAACCCTAGTTGTAGTCGTACCTTTTCATGAACTCGTAGAAATTTTATCTTCCTGTGTCGGTATGAATCCTAGCCGTAGGTATGCTTTGCACGAAGTTGTAGTAATATTTAGGTGTAGATGCCGTAGTGATGTTGGCCTCCTCAGTTACCACGCAGAGTAGGCATGCATGAGCTGGTAATTGCCATTCTTTTCTGTGAAAACTTAGCTTCTAGGGTTTCCTCCCTTTTCCTAGTATTTCCGTGCATCTGGCACCCATGGTGGGGCGCGCCCCTCGGCCGGGCGCAAACTTCCCGTTGCAGGGTACGACCTTGGCATGAGGTGGTGATGTAGGGTCTGTCAGTCCATATTTCTTTGCCTACGCGTATGATAACTTTTGAAACAAATCGTCTTGCGTCCAGGATGGATCTTCTATGTAATAAAACTATTTCCATGTACATTCCGTAATAACAATTTTTTCTTCGTATTGTTCCGTTGTAGTTATCTTAAGGGTGGAAGTAGCGTGAGAAAATCTTCGTTAGGATGTCACTTGAGAAGAGTTCTGCCGTACCGAAAGATGTTGGCAATTCCAAGCCAAATATGGATGATGAGTTCTTCACAATGGTAGGCCTCAAAGATATTATATTTAAATGCAAAATGGTCCCCGGCAACGGCGCCAAAAACTTGGTAGGCCTCAAAGATATTATATTTAAATGCAAAATGGTCCCCGGCAGCGGCGCCAAAAACTTGATGGACCCGGAGAAGCGTGAAAAATTAAGCGTAATAAAAACGGGCCTACAGTAATACCGCAAGTGCACGGTCGTCGGTTGTAGCTCGTGCAAGTACGGGTCGATCCACAGAGACTGGGTGTGTTTTGGAGTGTTTAGCTATTTTGGGTTCTAGTTGCTATTGTTGGGCTTTGGGTACCAATGGATTTTGGTAGCCAATGGGTTATGATTGTGCTTTGGGCCTTTGAGTTCTTTAATTAGGCTTTTGATTAAGCCTGAATTGGATTGGGCCTTTAATTGAGTTCAGGCTTTTGGATTAAGCCCACAGTTGACTGAATTGGTCTTTGAGCCTTAATGAACTGGGCTTCAGTTTGTACAAACAATGGACAGTGGGCTTCAACTTTTGGTTCAAACCTGGGCTTGGTCTTGAACTGAGAACTAGGCCTTTAGTGGACTGAACTTGAGCTTTGAAGAGGAAGCAGCAGCAGCAGTACAAAGAGGAAGGAAAGCAGACAGCTGCAGTAGCAAAGCTGGAGAAAACAGCAGCAGGGGGAGACAAGGCAGCAGAACAAGGCAAGGGGAAGAAAGGATGGCAGTGAAGCAAAGACAATGCAATAAATAAAATGTAAAGAAGCAAAGGCAATGAAGAAAATTAAACAAGACAATGACTAAACAGCAAAGAATTAAACAACAACAATGGAAGTGAACCAAGGCCTAAGCCAAGGGCAGTGAAGATGAGAAGCTAACAGTGGTGACAATGCAAGGCCAAGGCAGTGGCTCTAGGCATACAAATGGAATGGAAAGAGAATTAGCTTGCTATGAGCACTAATTTCTCTCATTGCTCAATCAAAACAATGCATCCTAAGCATACAAATGGAATGGAAAGAGAATTAGCTTGCTATGAGCACTAATTTCTCCCATTGCTCAATCAAATCAGTGCACTGAGGTTTCTAGCCTAACATTCCACTAAACATGTATCACATAACAGGTACATTAACATTACATGGAACACAAACATCAACAAGAAATTAAAAGTAGAACATATACAGAAACATGATACAAGCTTACAGAAACATAGCATAACAGGGGTATGGGAGTGACAGCAAAGAACAAACATAACACAATGGAGTTCATAACAGGAACAACACATAACAACATCACAGTGACATAAAATGGAGAAAATCAAAACATTAAAATGGATAAACAGTGAACAACAAAATGAACATTTAACAGAACT
The DNA here is from genome assembly GCF_003573695.1 of Papaver somniferum. Lineage (NCBI taxonomy): Eukaryota > Viridiplantae > Streptophyta > Magnoliopsida > Ranunculales > Papaveraceae > Papaver > Papaver somniferum. The sequence goes on along the minus strand of NC_039363.1, from coordinate 169,749,875 downwards.
AAGTTCTGGACACTGGCTAGTCCAGCATAAGTTTTTTACATCACACCCACAATATCTATTTATAGTTACAAGCACAATTAGGGTTCTACACAAAAAATCCCCAAATTGACAGTAGACTAGGGTTTTGATTTTCGAGCTTACCAAACGTGATAAGACGAGTCTGTCTTCAACCCATGCTTCTTCTCCCTTCTCTGCTCCTTCCCATGCCTTCAATTTCTCTTTCTAGCTTCACTAATTCGTCAACCATTCACCTAGGGTTTCGGCAGGGGAGAAATTGACGAATTAGGGGGCTATAAAGATGGGTAATAGTTGTAGGAAGGTAGGGGTGATGATGGTGGAGGTGTGGTGTGGTTGTGGCAGAGGTATGGTGGCGGAATGGGTGTTGCAGTTGCAGCTCTGCAACTGTCGGGTGGAGGAGAAGAAGAAAGAAAGAGGAGAAGAATGGGTCGACAGTTTAGGGTATAGGGTATCCGTTTTTAGGGTGTTGAGCGGGCGCATCAAATTTTGATGTTCTGTGACTCTGAGCTGCGGGATGCGAAGATGGTTGGTAGATCTAACGGTGAGATGAGAGATGAATCGATGCAACCGTTGGATTTTGAAACACAACGAAGTCAACGGTGTTAGATGATGTTAGGTTCTGTAGTGTTAAGCGGAAGTATCGAGATTTGGTGCGCAGGCAAAGGAGCGACCGTAGGATCTAAATGTGATTTAATCTGAAGGCTCGGAATTTAGGCACTATGGTGTTTGGCAGAGACTTCAGATTTTGATGCTCTATGAATGAGCGACCGTAGGATGATGAGTTGGATCCAATCTGACGGCTGAAAATGGAGGCGGTTTTGGTTATAGAAAATGGGTTTGGGTAAGGGTTTTGGGCCTTGGGTATGCCAAGCCCATATCTTCTTTATGAACAATTCTTCCTCTTCAAGCCCACTTCTAGCCTTTTGGTCTTGTGCACGACATTCTTCGCGGCTTCCTTGCGTAATTCCTCCCGTCTTTTCACTACTTTTCTTCTCTTTTCGCTCCGCAATTCATCCAAACTTTATTTATTACCTAAAAATGCAAAATTAAGTAAGAAAAATATTTATTCTTGAAAACAATGAAAATACAGAATATGGGATAAAATGTAGAATTACTGCGCAAAAGATGAGTTAAATGCCAACAAAAAGGGATAAAATTATACAATATTTGGCACTCATCACACAACGTCCGCCACAATTAGGAAAAATCATCCCAAGTATGTGTCGGATCTTCTGACTGGTACGGAAAGTGAAGGAGAGGCCCGGTCGGTTCGGCCAGGAGGTGTAATAAGGTTTTGTCTTCATAGGAAAGAGTATCATGCTTCTCCTATTGACTCTAAAATCTCTGTGAGTCCGTTGCGTCCCTTTGAGAAATGGATGTGATTCATGATGAGCCAGGAGTGTGTAAAAGCTAGTTTGACCAAGGCGCAGATTATTGATGCTGTCGTGGCTTCCGCAGTGCTTCAGATTAGGAAAGACATTCCGGGCTTGGTTGCTTTTATTTCCAGATGGTGTCCATACATTCACACGGCTATATGCAGATGGGGTGAAATGACTATCTCCTTAGAGAGCGTGGCCGTGTTGCTGAACCTTCCCGTAATAGGAAACCTCGATGCTGAATTGTCTGCAGATGAAGAAGAAATGCATGTCGTCCTGGTTGTGAAATCAAAAGGGTTCGTTCGGAAGGAAAACAAGACGAGGTACTTTTATGGCTGGTGGGTGTCTCAATGGTTTCCCGACGATTTGGAGCCGAATCAGAAGAACAACACGCTTCATTCGCGGCATTCTTGGCCCTTTGGTTATCCAGAGATGTTTTCGATGACGGCTCGGGTAAGAAGGAGATAAGACTGGAACTTATCAAGTTTGCCATAAAACTGGCAAAATGCGTCGTTCTCCTCATCGACGGATTGTTTCTTGGTTCGCTGTACACACACTTGGATCAGCTGGTCATGGATATGTTCGCTTCCAATGGCTACATGAAAGTGGATTCGTATATTCGCGCTGCCTTCCTTCAAGCGTGGTTGTGGGAGCACTTCGAAAGGTATGATCCAAAACCATTGGTTGTACTTCCCGAGTCTTGGGGTGGTTTTAGGATACTCCGCTGGTCGAATAGGCGCCCAAGGGTTGGCTCGAACCTGGTCAGATTCCTTGACAACTCGTGCATGATCAATTTTCGTCCATGGGTTCCGGTGCATGCTTCCATAACTCAGATCAGTGCTTTTTCTCCTGCTCCGAGCATGTCTTTGTCTTCTGATAAAGAGGATATGAGTGTTGGGGAGATGGTTTTCATGCGAAGCTGCACGCCCGGTCATGTGCCGTCTTTCTTTCGAGGATCTTGCAAAGAAGTCTCTTACAATATCGATAGGGCGGCCCGGCATATGGGTTTTGACCAAGGGGTCCCACTTGTTCGTTAGCCGGTTGTTCCAGAAGTCTCGTTGCCAACCGTTCTCGATGCTACTGTTCTTGTGTCGGGTAAAAGTCTCCCTTTCCTGCTTGCGGAACGGAATCCATCAACAACCTCCAAGTATAACATATTTTGGCAGGATGAGTTTCTCGCTATCCATGGATTTGTGAATGATGTGGTAGAAAACCGTCGCGGTAAGCCTTCTCCTGCGATTTTAGCGGAGCACCCACTGCTGGGTGATCCTTCTTCGCTCAAGCGAAAATCCGTTAGCCCGAATGCAGATAGTCCCCAAGTGAAGGAGTGAAGATCTAAAAGCCGTGCAGATGGTTCCCACCCAGATTCGACAGCCCTACCGACTTTCAGTTCGTCCAATATGCGGGTATGTATGATTTTCCTTTTGACTTTAGTTGGACAGTTTATATCCTTGTTTCTTTTCTGAGCATCTGTCTTTGTATCTTGCCCAGGGTCTCAGCAGCGTGAACGCCTTTGCCAAGCTTGCAAGTGGTCAGAAAACGTCATTTCTCGAGACGGAGGGTGGTGTTGCTGAGCCTATCCATGGTGATGGGGAACCCAAGAAGGACGATAGTTCAGAATCCAGTGATGGCGAGAGTAGTCCTTACGACAATGTTGAATCTTCCTCTAGTCGGTCTGAAAGCGAATCAGTAAGTCTCCCGCATGTTGTTTCTTTTTCCTCCTCTTCCCTTTTTCTTTGGAAAATATCCAACCCGTGATATCATAGGGGGGAAACGTTTCTGAAGATGACCGTGAGACGGAGACTGGTGAAGATACAACTTCGTCTCCAACTATGGAAGCCGCACCGGGCGATCTTGAAATGGATGTTGATGAAAGTGTCGTTGCGATTCAGACAGGGGAAGGTACTCCAGTGGCCGAGGGTGCAATTGTCACTAGGAATCCCTTGTCGGTCGATGATGCAGTCGCGGGCGCCATTTTCGATCCTCCATACATGGTTTCTCATCGGGATCATGTGCTGATCGGAGGATTTAGCATGCCAGCCAAACATGCGGCTTTATACACTAAGATATGGGAAAACTCTGGTCATATCGCCACGACCAAAAAAATTACTAGTCGGTACGCGTTGGTTAAATGTGTGGAAGAAATTCTGTCTTCGATTGACGACATGTGCAACGTGACTGGTCATACTGTTTCTGGGGATGTAATCACAAGCTGGAGGTTCCATTGTGACATGTGCATGAAGTTCGAGTTAAATGCTCCTTGGTTCGTTGAAGGTTTCTTTGAGGTTGAAAAGTTGTTGGCCGAAACAGTCGAAGGTCCTTCTGCGGATATGGTGAAGAAGCAGGAATCGGAAGTTGAGAAGCTGTCCAGGAAACTAAAGTTGAAGAGGGCGGATCTTCAAAGCGAAAATGAGGCTCTTTCCAAGAAGAGCAATCCATCGTTTGAAAATTTTCTTTGAACACATTTCTGTCTTTTGAACTTCTTATTCTAGGTTTTTTTTTAAAGGCGAATGAAACGCCTAGTTTGTGGTTTTGATTTTTCTGGATTTTGGGGTTAATAGACAAATCTTACCTTGATGGTTTTTGGATTATTCTTTTGGGAATGAATTGTTTTGGTTACGATTGCAAGCGACGCAAACATCCCAAGAGAACCACGGAACCGTATGTTGGTAGATGACATGGGATGAAACACAACATGACTATCGGTTTTATTATTCCCGTGAAAACTTGAAATAGCAAACCATGTATTTTGTCTAGGTAAGACTTACTCGGTTATTCAGATCTTCCTGGTGAAAAAGAATCTTCCGGGCGTAAGACCGAGTTTTGTGGGAAACATTGCCATGACTGTGGAAGGTCCCCAGTCATTCTTTGTCGTTCTGCCGATCCCTGGGCAGATCGTTCGCTTCTAACCCCTCAGAAGTCCCCAGTCGTCCTTTGTTGTGTAACGACTGGTAACCGAGCCGCCTGGTAGCTGAGTCGTCGTTTCCTGAGTGGATCGTTTGATTCTACTGTCCTGACGTCTGGGTCGAGGTATGAGATCGAGGATTGAAAATTGACATCGTGACCGAAAGATCAATCTCCCACAGTGGTCGCCAATTGTTTGAGGGTGAAAACGATTTCTGCTGATTTCGGTAATTTCGGGTGTGTGGGTGAGCAACGAGTTTCAACCCTAAACAAGGTATTGCAACGGAGTACTTTAGATTCGAGAGATCAATCTGTACAAATCCGGCCTAAACCAAGAAATTGTCGTTCCATACTTGCTTCGGTCACAAAGTGAAGGAGAATGGGTTGGTTTTGGGGAGGGAAGCGAAGAAAGTGTTGAGACCGGGACGATTCTGGAAGAGTAGTTGTTTCACGACTTGTATCAGAAAGTAGGGAGCTAACATATGGAAAGGTAGCAAATGTTTTCTGAGTATTGTATGTTCCTGACTGAACCTGTTGTTCGGTGGAAATAGGTAAGACCTATTTATAAAATTCGAAGTGAAACGTACTCTGGTCTCATTAAGAAATGATAAATGGGTGAGTAAATGGGAGGAGGTGATGGCCGGTCATGCTTGGAAGGAATTGATGTTCCATAAAAGAAAGAGTTTCACCATTACTTCCCATGTTTACTAACTGCCTCATTCTTATTACACTTTCTTATAACGGGCGTAGTGTACGACGCACGCTGTAAACCACCAAACCAATACCCAAAGAGAATCCCCCAGTTTGTGACATGTGTTTGATGTCTCGAGTGTTTTCGTGGAAAACATGCAACATGTTGTTGTTGTTCGGCAAGTTGAGCTTGGACTAGCCGGCTCGGTGGCGGCCTTCGACGGTCGAGATTTTGAATCTAGAGAAGAAGGGTAGCCGTCGATTATCGCAACCCTTTGCTTGGTAACCCATGACATGAAAGTATGATCAGTGTAGCTTTAATATGATCTGGTTTAGGCGCGGCCAAAAGTTAGGGTTTTGGCTTTGCTAGGCGCGACCAAGCTGGGGCCAAAGTTCGCCATGCGTTGGCTGGTAGCCTTGGACGACTAAGATTTTGCATTTAAGGTAGAAGGGGATCGTTGATTGTCGCACGCCTTCGTTTTGGTAGTCGCATAGGGAAGGCCATCATGGTGAGGCAAGGTGATTGGCTTGGCATGGTGGGGCCAAGGGTTTGGCATGCCATTGGCGCATGGTGCGGCTAGCATGGTTTGGGCGCGACATAGCTTGGCGCGGTTTGGGCGTGGACAAACTAGGATTTTGGGGCCAAAGGTTCCCATGCGTTGTTTGGCAACCTTGAACGGCTAACATTTGCATCTAAGATAGAAAGGGGACCGTTGATTGTAGCACGCCTTCATTTTGGTAGCCGCATTGGGAAGGTCAACATGGTGCGACAAGGTGAATAGCGCGGACGGTCTTGGCATAAGGCGCGGGTGGATTGACATGGCGGGGCCAAGACCATGGCGCGGTCGTTTGGCATTGTGGGGCCAAGGAAAGGTGGCGTGGATGGCTTGGCATGACGGGGTCAAAGTCATGGAGCGGTCGTGGGGCCAAGGCAAGGTGGCGCGGATGGCTTAGCATGGTGGGGCCAAGGACATGGCGCGTACTTTTGGGAACGATGGAGCCAAGTGTTTGGGCGTGACCAAACTAGGGTTTGGTGTTGGGCCAAAGGTTACCATGCGTTGGATGGCGACCTCAGATGGCTAGGATTTTTTCCTGGGATGAAAAGATGATCGTAGATGGCTGCATGCCTTCGATTGGCGCAAGGTAGTTGGCGCGACAAGGTGATTGGCGTGGTATGCCTTGGCGTGGTTTGGGCGTGACCAAACTATGGTTTGGGCCAAAGGTTTCCATACGTTGGCTGGCGGCGACCTTGGACGGCTAGGATTTGCTCCCAAGATTAAAAGATGGACGTTGATTATTGCAGGCCTTTGATTGGCGCAAGGTAGTTGGCGCGGCAAGGTGTTTGGCGCGACATGCCTTGGCATGGTTTGGGCGTGACCAAACTAGGGTTTGGGACAAAGGTTGTCATGCGTTGGCTGGCGACCTTGGACGGCTAGGATCTGCTCCCAAGATTGAAAGATGGTCGTTGATTGTTGCAGGCCTTTGATTGGCGCAAGGTAGTTGGCGCGGCAAGGTGATTAGCGCGGCATGCCTTGACGTGGTTTAGGCGTGACCAAACTAGGGTTTGGGCCAAAGGTTGCCATGCATTGGCTGGCGACCTTGGACGACTAGGATTTCCTCCCAAGATTGAAAGATGGTCGTTGATTGTTGCAGGCCTTTGTTTTAGCAGTCGTGAAGGGAAAGCCAGCATGGCATGGGGTCAAGTGTTTGGTCATGCCATTGGCGCATGTGCGGCTAGCGTGGTTGGCATGGTTTGCCATTGGCATAGTGGTGCGGCTGACATGGTTGGCATGCCTTGGCGCGGTAGATGTGGCTGGCATGGTTTTCCATTGGCACAGTGGTGCGGCTGGCATGGTTTGCCATTGGCACAGTGGTGCGTCTGGCATGGTTGGCATGCCTTGGCGCGGTAGATGTGGCTGGCATGGTTTGCCATTGGCACAGTGGTGCGGCTGGAATGGTTGTCCATTGGCACAGTGGTGCGGCTGGCATGGTGGGCATGCCTTGGCGCAGTAGCATGAGAATTAGGGTTTCGGCATAGGTGACGTCAGTCAATGTTTTAAGGGTTCTGCCGTGGAACATGACCCGTGTAGAAAAAAGGTACCCTGGTAATTCTTACGTAAGCATGCTGGTTGATTCAATCAATGTAATAATGGCCAGTAAATGCGTTAGTGGTCATGGTGACGTCATGCCAGATGCAGAGTTTTACGATTTTAACCCTAAGCTAAAAACCACCATCAACAACAGCCTAAGAGTTGCTTCAACTTAATTGAAGATTTTTAACCAATTTGCCTCCCACAGATAAGCCTATATGTGACTTCCGTTCTGATCAAAGATCAAGATGAGGTAGGAAATCGATAACAATAGACAAAGTCTAGCTAACCTCGAAATCCGGACTTATGCAACCCGAAGTGCATCCTAGATTATTATTCACCTCACAATTATAAAACTTGTGGAATCACAAAGTCTGAGACGAAGATACTTTATGATTTCTATCTATATTGATTGAGTAAGTATCTCAACAGTCAAAATAAGATCAAGATACACGAACTATCAAGATAAAGATAATTGGATCTGACTTCACGAATCCCTAGGTGAAGTCTTTTCAGTCAGTAAACCCTAGAATGGTTTTAAGGAAATGACAACTCTAGTTTACAAATAGGACACACAAGAATAGTGTCAGGGATTCAATGATCCTAGTTGTTTGAGGTTCTCCTTTTATAGACTTTCAAGACCAAGGTTGTTTTAGGTTTAATCTAAGATAGCTTTGGAACCAAGCAATCAATAATCACCGTTAGATGAACAACTTGACTTGAGATTAACATAATACAATATATACTCTAGTTAGGATGAACCATAACCGAACCGTGTATAATGACTGGTTCATAACCGGTTAACCGAAACTAGCCAATTAGACAATAAGATTAAGAGAACAACTACTGCATGGGATTTATGGCAAGAAAGATGTGCTAAAGTGTTCGAAGTTAATCTTTTGTGCCCTCAACAATTGGTTATCAGAATCACTAACCTCTACATAGATTAGTCTACACTGGTGGTTAAGAAATACAGTAGGCTTGTCTCTAGTGAAGCTAGGAAAAACCTTAGATGGCTACCTCCTATGAATAGCACCTTTGCTCTAAACTTAGATAGCTCTTTTGATAATATTACTAAAAAGGGCAGAACTGGTTTGATATTAAGAAATTTTGCAGGTGAACCTAGAGGAGCTAAATGCAGCTATGTTGCAGATGCACTAAGTCCAGAGCAAGTGGAAGGAAAGGCCATCTGGGAAGTTGTTCAGTGGGCTCATAAGTTGAAGTTGGAAGTAGTTAACTTTGAAACTGATTCAAGGATCATAGTGGAGGCTATTCACAAAGGGAATTTCCACTTAGATTAACAGTTTCATAATTTCATTAGAGATATTATTTCTTGTTTTCATAATAATAAAAGTTGGAAGTGTTATTATGTACCTAAAAAAGCGGGGGTCTAACAACCACACCCAATATTTCGCTCAACAATCTGTATGGACTAACTCCAATATAATTCTGGGAGCACCAACTAATAAAGCGAGATCAATGAAAGAGTTTGTATCTTTGTTTCTTAATGTAATCAACAAATCAAACAGATAGAAATCCGTGAGCCTGAGTAATATAAGAAACAACTTGGACGGTATCAAAAACCAATATCAATAACCAAAGGTTGGATTCACAATTGATTGAACTTATGCACAACCAGTGATATTATTATATAAACAAATATAATGCGGAAAAGAAATAACACAGATACCAGAAATTTTGTTAACGTGGAAACCGCAAATGCAGAAAAACCTCGGGACCTAGTCAAGATTTGAACACCACATTGTATTAAGCCGCTACAGACACTAGCCTATTCCAAGTTAACTTCGGACTGAAATGTAGTTGAGCCCTAACCAATCTCACATTGATCAAGGTACAATTGCGTCTCTTATGCCTCTTGAACCACGCCGGATTCTGCGCACTTGATTCCCTTAGCCGATCTCACCCACAACTAAGCGTTGCTACGACCCAAAGTCGAAGACTTGATAAACAAATTTGTCTCACACAGAAAAGTCTATTGAATAGATAAATCTATCTCCCACAGATATACCTATGAGTTTTATTCCGTTTTTTGATAAATCATGGTGAACATGAACCAATTGATAAACCGGACTTATATTCCCGAAGAACAACCTAGTATTATCAATGACCTTACAATAATCTTAATCGATTAACGAAACAAGATATTGTGGAATCACAAACGATGAGACGAAGATGTTTGTGACTACTTTTCAATCTTTCCTATCGGAGAATAAATCTCGAGAAAATCTTAAAGAAGATAGTACTCAACACGATAGAAAACAGCAAGATCAGAACACGCAACTACAGAGAAAATAGTTGGGTCTGACTTCACAATCCCAATGAAGTCTTCTATCCGTTAACCTACAGGGTTTCGTGAAAAGTATAAGGTTAAAGGAAAATCGACTCTAGTCGCAACTAGTATCACACAAGAGGTGTGGGGATTAGGTTTCCTAGTTGCTAGAGTCTCCTTTATATAGTCTCCAAATCAAGGTTTGCAATCAATGTTACCTTGGTAACAAAGCATTCAATATTCACCATTAGATGAAAACCTGATTAGATTCAAGCTAATATATTTCAACCGTTAGATCGAACTTAGCTTGTTATACACAAATGAAATGTACCATCATTTAGATAAAGGTAACCGTACCTAAACATGTACACTTAGTTGGTTCAACAATAGTTAACCAATGGTTAGTCATATGAGCACTTTCATATCAATCTTATTCATCTTTATCATAACTAGTTCAAATGACTCAAATGAAACTAGTTAGAGAGTTGTTCAATTATTTGTATTCTCATAGAAGTATACAAGACACAATTGAAGAAAAATCGATTTTGATTCACTCGAATCATTTCATGAACATTATAGCCACGGTTTGCAAAAGATTGCATTCTTTATTATATAATTGTATCATTTCATGAACAAACCGATTTTAGAACATAACCTACTTAAGTATGCGAAAGGGTACGCATACCTAAGTAGTCGGACTGAGTTTGGTTACGCCAGTACGCGTACGGTTACGCGTACCATTTTACTCTTCCAAACTCCAGCAAAAATTCACGGAACTTGAACTTCCGCCAGTACGCTTACGGGTACGCATACTTAGTTCCCGGACTTCCAACAACCAACCAGTACGCGTACGAGTACACATACCATGGTTCCCGGTTTTGGACTTTATACAAATGTGAATACACACTATGTTTATATCCAATCATGGTTACATGTTCTAAACCCTCATTTCAATCATTGAAACATTCTTGGAAAACGACAATAGCTGTCTCACACAAACTATTAGCTTCAAATCAATTTTCAAGTGATTGAATGATCAATACGAAACATTTCGAGTCTACATCAAATGACTGTCTCGCACAAATCATGTAAGATGTTACAAGGCAATTTTCACATGATCATCTTTTGACTTTAGTCAAGAACAAAAGATGAACTTGGTTAAATCGAAAGCTTAACAACACATATTTCGAGAAATAGATAATCGAGATAAACTCGGCTCGAAATACCAAATGTGTATAATTGAAGTCTATATAGAAATACGACTTTTTTTCTCAAATAGGAGATAGAGTAGATAGATATTTGAGTGATAGATGAGTTCAAGTCTCCACATACCTTTTGTTGATGAAGTTCCACAAGTTCCCTTGAGTAGTTCTTCGTCTTCATTCGATGAATTCCGTGAAGTCTAAAGCTCAACTACACTTATTATCCTAAACTTGACAAACAAGCTTCAGATAGCAACGCTTGCGAGTTAGACCGAGCAGTGCTCTAACAATCTCCTCCTTTGTCAATTTTAGTGACAAAACTATCAATAAATATGGATAACAAAATAAATAAACTTTGTAGCTTTTCATCCAAATGCTTGATCTCCTTGGTTCTTCAACATTACTCAAAATCTTCATCACTTCCAAGTACTCCAATGATTCTAAATGTGTTCAACGCAGCATCATAGTTGTTGAAGATCCGTAGCTATAACAATGAGAAAACAATAACTCTCAATCATTATTATACAGTGTCATAGTATTATTACACATCATCAAAGTTCAATTGTATCACAACTTTGACAACAATACTATGGTGATATGTATCACTTCCCCTTAGTCAATACTTCATCTCACATGAAAACCAATCCCCCTTACATAATGATCGGTAAACCGTATGTATTTGTAGTGTGAACTACACATTAATTCTCCCCGTTTTTGTCAATATAAATTGGCAAAGGTATGAAAACTAGTGGGATCCTAATGAAATTTCCATAGAGATATTTCACGACCAAAAGAGAACCACATATCAACTTTGTTTAGATGCAATCATATAGCCGAAGCTAAATGCATTCATCAAGGAGTTTATATAGATACAAGATAACCCCTATAATATTCCACAACCGCACTCCCCAGAAAGATTTGGCAATTAAGCACAAGTTCAAATATGAACTCTCCCCCATGAAATGTCATTCCCAAAAGAACAACAAGAGCGGCCTTTCTTTCACAAGAAAAGAAGGATTTCTTTGGACATTAACAAATTACATGAAACATAAATTTGTATCCAAAAAACTCAATTAAATTAACCACAAGAGAACTCATGATTAATTTAATCGGAAATGCTCACATAAGAAGACTTATGGGGCCGCACAGTATTTGCACAAAGATGTGGATTATGAAAACCAATAATGCTGAATATTCAAAGATTCATTATATTTTTCATCAATATTTGCATAGAGACATATAATAGACTTAATCTTTGTAAACAAAAGTTCATCCTATCTTCCATCAATATTTTCATGGTGACATAATAGGCTTAACTTTTGTTTGTCAAAAGTTCATTCAATCTTTTATCAATATTTGCATAATGACATATGAAAGACTTAACTTTTGACCATGTATGGAACAATCATAGTTCACGGACGCAAACACACATATCCCATAACAAGTTCCAATAAATAAAACCATAAAGATTAATACTGCAAAATCATCTTCCAAATAAACTTTAGAATTTAAGTAAATAAATCTAAAAACATTGCTAGATGAAAATCGTTGGAAATAGCTATGTGTGCTCACAATAATGGCTATTCCAAACCCTAGTTATCCTTCTTAAAACACAAGAATAAATTCTCAAAAGAAGTTTCCTAGACAAAATAAAACAAAATAACTCCTATAGAACGTTTCACTTACTTTGAATACTCTTCTCAAGTTCCCTATATTCATCAAGCTCATCTTCGATTAAATCAATCCTGGATTCAAGATTATCCATCTTTTCTTCAAGTCTTTTGGAGGAAGATTCAAGCTCACTTTTCAAAGCACAAACTTGTTCCAAGACGAGATTCATGGTTAAAGAGAGTTTATCAAAAAGAGAGACAGAAGGATTCCCATAAAGGGTGGAATCATGTTTTTCGGAGCACATCTCATTTTCAGAAGAATCGAAACGAACCTTCTTAGAGGGAAAAAGGACAGTCCAGACATCACTTTCTTTGCTTGAAAGACTAGATGGGACATGATTAGAAGAGATAAATGAAATGTTCTCATCAAGGAGAAATCTTCAATTTAAAAAGGAGGGCGATAGGGGATAAATTTCCAAAAAGACCTTTGACCAAAACCCTAACAGAAATCGGTTATCCCAAGGAAAAGTCTTATTAGGAAAACTGTTCATGAACATAACTGACATTTCACACAATAATAAAGATTGTGCAACAAAGCATAGAAAAACAACAGAAATATTTCATCACAGCCCTCTTGAAGATTATGGTTCTTGCTCAAGGGAAACACAAGAACAATCTTAAACCTTATTATAGATTGTAACTTCTCCAATCCAAAACAGGACTGGTTGGTTTCTTATGAGGGGATGAAGTATTTTTTGTTTTGTTGTTTCTTGTTTCTGATTTTCCTTTGTGGATAAAGAACCACAAAAAACAACCTTTGTTTCCACCCTAGTTCTGAATACCTTGTTTCTCGATTTTCACAAACCATGAATGACTTTGGAAAACTCTTTTGGAGGAGGTTTCTTAGGAGATTTCCTTTTTTTCTTCTGATGAAAACATGGTTTATCAGAGAAGAAAATTTCTTGATCCTTAGTGCACACTGTTTCCAGATGATCCTGATTTTCACACACGAGTGACAAACCATTTGGTATGTCCATGTGTTTTTCTATATCATCCTCTCTGTCATAGTGATTTCAGAATGACATAGATTCAGGAGTCACTTGATGATAATTCTTAAAAGGGAATATCGAAGAAGTTCGACATTTCTTATTAGGATCACAATTATGAGAGACGGCAATTTCATGTCTTAGATCAAGCAGTTGACATTCCAGACTTTCAATCCTTTTAATCAAGGCATTTTTTTCCAGTTGTAACTCTTATGGAGAAGTAGGATTGTATATTATGGAATAATCAGAGTTGTTAGAAGGACAATTGTGATTATCAGCAAAGTAGTTAAGAGAACTTTCACAGAATCTTCCTCAAGACAATAGTCAAGAGTTGCCATTCATGCTTTAGTTAACTCATTAGCTTGTTCATCAGAATGTTTGAAGGTATCATGGACACTTTTATAGCACTTGGAACAAGTTCAATTATCATAGTTTTTCTGAACTTTTTTATCCTTTTTAATGATTGAATGTACTTTCTTTTACTATGTCTAAGAGTTTTCTTTAACTGTTGAACAAACAGTGAAAGAGTTGAATTAAAGCAATTCTCATCCCTTGTATCAATCATTTTAGGACATCGAGATTTTTTATCAGCTGTAGCAACCAGATGGTCTAACAAGTGACGTTTCTCTCTTTGGTTCAGTTCAAGATAAAAAAATCTTTAGCTTTTGCAACAAGAGTATTCCTGGAAAGTATATTGAGGTTATTTCCTTCAACGATGACATGCTTCTTAGAATCGTATTTGGCTGGTAACGATCTGAGAATTCTCATCACAATGTCCTTTTCAGGAAAAGTCTTACCTAATGCAAAAGATGCATTAACAATTCCAGATACTTTGTGATTAAACTCATCAAACGAATCTTCAACAGCCATAAGAAGGTTTTCCCAATCAGAATTTAGGTTTTGAAGCCTAGCTTCTTTTCCACAGGTATTCCCTTCAAATACGGTTTCTAAGATATCCCAAGCATCTTTAGACCGAGTGCACGTAGTCACATGGTGCTGAAGATCTGGGGTAATGGCATGGATGATTGCATTCAATCCGTCAGAATTTTGCTTTGCAGCGAGGATCTCGACAACATCGTAATCACCTATATCCTTTGGAATAGTTACATTGCCCACTGTAACTATTGGAGGACTATAACCATTAACAACATAAACCCATGATTAAACTCACGCGCTTAAAGAAAGACACGCGTAGCAGTTTTCCACATTCGAGCCATCAAAGACTGGCGGTACGTTTAAAGAGATAACACTTCTGTCTGTATAATAAGATTGCTACAAACACAGACTTATGAGGGCTTAAATGTGTTTGTCTGCTCTAATACCAATTGAAAAAGCGTGGGTCTAACAACCACACCAAATATTTCGCTCAGCAATCTGTATTGACTAACTCCAATATAATTCTGAGAGCACCAACTAATAAAGCGAGCTCAATCAAAGAGTTCGTATCTTTGTTTCTTAATGTAATCAACAAATCAAACAGATAGAAATCCGTGAGCCTGATTAATATAAGAAACAACTTGGACGGTATCAAAAACCAATATCCAAGTGTCAATCAATTTAATCAACAACCAAAGGTTGGATTCACAATTGATTGAACTTACGCATAACCTGTGATATTTCAATTATATAAACAAATATAATGCGGAAAAGAAATAACATAGACATCAGAAATTTTGTTAACGAGGAAACTGCAAATGCAGAAAAACCCCGGGACCTAGTCCATATTTGAACACCACACTATATTAAGCCGCTACTGATAGGTGTTGTAAACACCTTGATATTTATCTATTGTTTATGCTTTCTTTGCGAGTTTTCTTGTAAATTATGTATCTTATGATTGCTTTTAAGTTCATAGGTACTTTGGAGTCATTTTGAGCAAAAAGGAAGAGAAATCAAGCACTTTGAGCAAGGAGCGGAATTTGGTCATTTATAGGCGAGCGATACCCGGAGCCCAGTCAAAGATAAGGGACAACCCTTTGGAGTCTAGTGAGAATTGCTAAGAGCACCCATGGGTGTTAATAGCCGTCCCATACTATTAGACCTAACTAGGTTGAACTCTTTTGTTTCAGACAACATTTCTTCTTGAGCTGCAAATGAGAATTACTAAGGCTGCACACGGTTTGGTTCGGTGCGGTTATAGGTAAAACCGTTCACCTAACTGTGTTCGGTGCGGTTATCACAATTAAAACCGTAACCGAACCGATAGTATTCGGTTCGGTTTTTAACCGCACCGATACTATTCGGTTACGGTTCGGTTCGGTTTTCACCTATACCCTCCACTTGTACATAAATACATTCTGAAATTCTGAAATTCTTAATAAACTGATACTACATTCCATACTTAAATCTTGACAAGATAACCATAGTCTACAAATTAAAAATAGAGTTAAAGTTCACAAACAAGTTAACCAAAGTCCTAAGTCTAAAGATTAACCAAAGTATGATGAAACCAAAGTTAAAAAGCAAGTAGCATGAAGAGTTGCCAATAAAAGAAAAAGACTGCAGTCATCCATTTGATCTTCATTTCTCAAGTAGCAGACCAATAAAAGATTGCAGTCCATCCATCTCTCAAGCCAATCATCCCCTTAATCTTCATCCTTCCCCAAAATGTCTGCAACAAGATGCAAAGAAGAAAAACAACAAATAGGATAAGAGAAACTAACAAATAAGAAGAAAATCAACAAGAATGCAAAGAAGAATACAAACACTTGGCTGAATATGAATTATGATTGTTGTTGTTATTGTTACAGCAGGTGAGTACTATGACAAAGGTATAAAAACTAACAGATAAAAGAAGATAACATTCATTCAAATTTCAAGTCAAAAGAGAAGAGATTCCATTACCATCTTCAATGTGGGAATTTTCATCAGGTACATAGTCACATAGGAAATCAAGAGAGATAGGTTTCTGCAACCATCTTTGCGTACAGAGAAGTTCTTCAACTGTCCTGGCAGATAGCGAGCTTCTCCATGGAGTAAGAATGCGCTTTCCGGTACTGAATGCAGATTCTGAAGCAACAGAGGAAACTGGTATTGCCAAAATATCCTTTGCTATAAGTGATACTACCTTATACTTGGTACTATTAGCCTGCCACCATGCCAGAATATCAAACTCCCTGGTAGATGCTTCACAGTCATCAAGCAAATACCTTTCAAGCTCTGACTTTGGATGAGTACTGTGAAAATTCATTCTTCGCCTTTTCTTCCTCGACTCAAGCATATCCTCAATGTTCTATTCTTGCACACAAACAACCATGTCATCAACACCAGCAACAGATGTTGAGCCAGTACCTAAGACATAAGAACAACCAATAGTAAGTAATGATGATAAAAAGCAGATAAGCAATATAAGTAATGAATTAATGATGATCAATAGTAAGTAATGATGTCACCTTCCTCTGCATTGGCATTTGAATACATGCTGTTGTACTCATCATAAAGTCTTCCCATATCTTGTTTCACAGCTTTCAAAACAGTCGTAACCCTAAAATCATCTTGCTCATACAAACATTCCATATCAAATTTCAAACCAGATTCTTTCTTCAAGGATCAAGCAACTTAGCAAAATACAGAACAGAGTACATATCTTCATAATCCCCCCAATATGTGTTGTACTTTTTAAACATTATTTCTGCCATCCTAGAAATATGAGGATCTCGGTTTCCTATAGCTCTAAGACGAACCAACTGTTCATGTATCAATGCCAACTGCCATACAAATTCATGTGAAGTAACCTGAATTGAAGCTGAGAACCTAACAGTAACATCAAAGAAGATTTTTAAACACTTAACAAGACACCTAGCATATGACCAGTCTGCATCATATGGAGCATGATGACGAGGTTTGCTATTTTTCTTAGTATTCTTCTCCTTAGATACATCTCCTTCACATTCAGATTCACTAGATGAACTAATATAATAATCTTCATTATCAATTACAACATTATCATCATCAGTATTAGGCAAAGCTTCACATTCAGATTCTTTGAAAATATACTTATCTCGAAAGATCATATCTTCTCTTTCTAACCTCTTAAAGACCTTTTCATAAGGAATGGCAGCTTCAAGCATCAGATACGTAGCATTCCATCTGGTCTTCACATCTAGGAAAACCATCTTCTTACAATCAATCTTCTCGAGAGCAGCACATTATTTGAATTTGGCCAACCTAGAGGGAGAACCGGTAACAAACTTGATAACTGATCTGATCCTGCCAATTGACTTGTGATACAACAACACATCATCTTTGACAACAAGCGCAACAACATGCGCAACACACCTTACCTGGTAAGAATGAAACAAGGAAATATCATCAAAAAATCAGAGTGCAAGCACAAAGAATAAAAGCATGAAAGAATCAGTTACAAACACAAAGATATACATAATATATCAAATATTTGTTTACATAGTGCTGTCATTTAAGTGAAAATTATATAAAAAGCACGGGCTATGCAACAAGCATAAAAATATAGTAACAAGTACAATATAATTACTCATGGCTATGCAAGATTCTATGCTATCAATCTAAAGAATTATTTTCATATTGAATCAGTTTCAAGTGTCATAATGAATAGAGCTAAAAAAAGTAATTATACCTGCATGTATTGAGATCCCACTGTTGCACCTGTCCAATTGATGACACTTGTTTGAAGATACTCAATTGCCACACTATTTGCACTGACATTGTCCAGAGTCACACCAAAAAAATATTCTAGCCCCCAATCCAGCAAAAATTTCTCAAGCATTTTCCCAATCTCCACTCCAATATGACCCTTGATCAAGCAAAACAGAACGATCCTCTTTTGAAGCTTCCAATGGATATCAATGAAGTGCACTGTTACACACATATAATTGAAATTGTTTGGAGAAGTCCATGTATCAGTTGTGAGAGAGACTCTTTGTTTACTTTCCTTGAAGTATTTCTTCAACTTCTCTTTCTCATCTTTGTAGATGATTAAAAGATCTCTGTAAATTGTCATCCTGCTTGGCACCTTGAATCTAGGTTCCAGATGTTCACTATATCTTTTAAACCCTCTACTTCTATAATTATAAATGGCAGTTCATATATGATGACAAACTCATCCAATCTTCTTCTACACATATCCTTGTCATAACTTACAACAACCAGTTGTGATGACTATCCAGGTCTTGGTGGTGGAAACATCAAACTCTTTTGACCCTTAAGCTTCTTGTTGGGATTCTCTGGACATGTGCCTAAATGTGTCTTCATGCTTGAAGTGCCATTTCCTCTACTATGTGCTTGCAATTTCTTCTTACAATGCTTGCACTGTGCTTGTTCTTCACGGAGCCTTACGAAGTCATTCCAAACTTTTGATCTTGTTTTCCCCTTCTTCTTTAGTTCAACTTCAGGTGCAGGGTCCTGTGTAGGCCGCTGTGTAGCTTGTGTTTCTTGTTGTGTAGCATCAACTTGAGGTGTTATAGATAGTGTCACATCAGTAGACCCAGCTGCAGGGGATGGAGAGGGAGATGCACTTGCCATCTTGCAGCTTGATAATGAAACTGAACTTGATCCAAACATTAGCCTGCCAAATGCCAAAGGTAAACAAGTTAGTTCTTACACATATTTCTTAAAACAAGCACACATATTTCTTAAAAAAAAAGTTGAAAAAACAATTTGGATATGATTTTAATCACATCAGACATGATAAATCTCCACCAAAATCCAAACTAGTCATTCAATTTCAGGCACATACCATTAATATCTCAATTACACAAGCAAAATCCAAACTGCTCTTTCAATTTCAGAGTAAACATGACTAATTCAAGTGCCTAACATTCAGAGTGCTCAACCATATCAACATTCAACACCCATTAAAAATTTAAAACCCTTTTTCAAAACATTTTACATCATTTTACATCATTCAACATTCAACCATATCATTACTCAACCATATCAAGTCACAGATCATAAATCACTTCATTTTACATTAACAAACCTTTTTCAAAACATTTTACATCAACAAACCCTAAGTTCAAAACCTCAATCAAACAGAACAAGTCAAAATGAAGATTGAAATAGTTAGTAATTACCTGTAATCAGACTCCTTGCTTCCCTTAACTCGAACTGAATGATAATAGCTTTCAGACTCCTTCCTTGAGTTCCTCCCCTTAACTCAACCAAAACTTAAAATAAAAAACCCATGTCTATAATCAGAAAAATAAAATTTGACAAAAGAAATTGATTGATAAACACAGAACAACAAGCAAACCATTTCGACAAAAGAAACCCTAAGTCCTAACAGAAGAATAATTAAAAAAAAACCCTGAAAAACAAACAAATCAATCGAAACGAGAATGAGAAATAGCGCATGAGATCTATTTACTTACTAGATAGAGCCATAGAGGTGGTGGTGCTCTTGATGGAGGTGGTTTAAAAGATCAGGGTGGTGGTTCTACTGTCTACTGGTGGTGGAGGCGACTGAGGTGAAGAGTGAGAGGAAGAGAAACGAAGAAGAGAAAATGCTGAAGAGATTAGGGTTTCAAAATATATATGGTGGAGGCTTTAATCTAGACGGCTAGGATTAATCAGGATAAAAACTAATAGACGGTCCCTATTAATTGGTTGTTCCGTGCGGTTAGTGTGCGGTTATGGGAGGAACCGTTCACCGAACCGTAGGTCTAACGGTTATTAAAATGAAAATCGTGACCGACCGTTGGATCATCGGTTCGGTGCGGTTTCGGTGCGGTTAGTGCGGTTTACGATTTGGTTTGCAGTTTCGGTGCGGTTATTGTGCAGCCCTAGGAATTACTACTGGAGATTCGAATCAGAGGAAGAGCAAGTTTGATGATGTTCAGGTGAGGATTTGAGCCGAATTGATACTGCTAATACCAGGAAAGAGTTGGTTTCAGTTTGAATTAGAGAATCAGAGAAAGAAGATATGAAATCACTACCATCATTCACCATCAGGTTAGGGTTTTGCTGTGTTTGAGTTGAATAGAGAAATTAAGAGATTGGGTTTGTGTTAATTCGTAAAAACAGTGACAAAATGATGTATTGTTGCTATTGATCGGAGGATGGTCGAATAAATGAAGAACTTGAGGTGGTGTAGGATCAGAATCTCGCAGCGACAATATTTCAGCGAAACTATCAACAACACAACACAAATGCGTCGCAGAACAATTTCAGAAACGATATAATAAACGACGTTAGCTAAAATCATGAGAAAGATACGATGATCCTGCGAAAATTATAGAGTTTGCGAGATTAACATTTGTAAGGTTGCAAGAATGTCGCAAGCCATGTCCGAAAATAAAGGACAGATTAGATGTCATCCACTATGTATTTCCATATAAATAGTCATTCAACTGTGAAGAAAGTAGAGAGATCTTTTTTAAGTAAGAAACAAGTAAATAGAAGAGAGAAAGTCTAGAGCAGAGGTTATTCTTGATTCCTTTATCTTTTCTTGTAAGAATATTCAAAGATTCATCAATAAAATTAAGATTGTAAATCTAAAATGAGTTGAGTATTAATGAAATCATATGAGGGGTGTAGTGTAGGATTTCCTACAACTACATAATGACGCTAGAAACAGGGACGCATCGAAGATTATTCTAGAAAAAATTGAAGATTAATATTGAGATTTGTGAAGATTTGAAGTGATTGATTAAGAATTTTACATAATTTCTTGCAATTCGTTAACATTGAAGAAATGGCTAGGAGAAGAAATATATCAGAACAACCAACAACTGTTAGAAGAAGCAAGAGAATTGCTGGAAGAGAAAGAAGTGAAATGGGAGAATCTACTAGAATGAGAAGTAATAGAGAAAATCAAATTCAACCACCAATTCAACAAACATTAGTACAAGGGAGGAATACATATTATGATAGGGTGAGTATACACACTTGGCAATCAAATTCAGCAGAAGAAGTAGAAGAAGAGCAACAAACCAGAAACCATAGACAGGTAGAGAGAAATCAAGAAGCAGATGAAGGAATAATTCATGGAGATGGTGAAATTGGAGCGTTAGAAACGTTGAGACAAAGAATACACGAAGAAAGAAGAGCTGAGGCAGAAGAACATGCGAATTTAATAAGAAAAATCACGAATTGAGGATGGAAAATATGAGACTACAGAGTAGAAGATCGAGAAGTATTACAAAATCATATTCAAGATCGACTAGAAGAGAAATGAGGAGAAACTCACCCACAATTAATGCTGGAAACAATATTCAAGAAGAAATATCAAATCCTAATGAAGAATATCGCGAAACTAGAGAAAGAACTGATGATCGTTACGTTCCACAAAATGAGACTTTTAATGATGGGAAAAATGGTAGAAATCAAGAGAACGGACAACGCCTGGGACGAAATGACGAAGATGGCGAAGGAAATCGAGAGGAAGGAAGAATAATTTTACATGAAAGAGAAACTCAAAGAAATCAACAGACGATTGAAGAAGAAATTGAAAGACATTATGCTGAACAAGCACGTTTAATTTGCGAACGTGAAAGATTGAGAGCGGAAATAGAAGAACAAGAGATTCAGGAGACAATTCGCCAAAACAATCACGACAATCGAGAAAGAAGGCGTACACAAAACCGGAATAACGGTAATATCAATGAAGAGTATGATAGGATACAGAGGATGGCTAAAATACAGCGTATGGAATCAATAAGAAATGAACAAAATCATGCAGGGGAGAATGAGAGACATAATCATATGCGAATTCAAGATAGAGATGAAAGAAGAGACCCGCAGAAGAAGACGAGATGAGGATAATGAAGAAGAAATACAAAATTTCGCGAGAGAAGAAAGACATGAACGCAGAAGAAGAAAGGAGAAATTAAAAAGACCAATAGATCAAAATTCAGGTGTAAATAAACAAATCTTGAAAGAGTTAGAAGAAATGAGAGGAATGCTAAATAATAAAGGGGAAGTAGGCAGAAGACAATTGGATGAAGCTATAGAAGAAGCTGCGAAAACTCCATTTACAAGGGAAGTACAATTAGGAGGAATACCACCGAAATGCAATTTACCCGCATTAACCAGCATTTTTGATGGAACAACTTTTGCAATTCAACACATTAAAGCCTACGTGAGGTGCATGTTACAATGGAAAAATCATGATGTTGTATTATGCAAGTATTTCGCATCCAGCTTAGCAGGGGAGGCGTTAAAATGGTTCGAAGGTCTACCAAAGAATACAATAACATCCTTCAATCATTTGCAGACCACATTACTAGGGGCATATATAAGCAATAATTCTTCGCGACCTGGTATTGAAGACGTGTTTGGATTAAAACAGAGGATTGGCGAAAGTTTGAAGCACCTGACTAAAAGATGGAGAACTATGTGTAGCGAAATGGCTGGCCGTGTAGATGAGAGATATCTTATATTATCATTTATCAATGATATGTTTGCAACCAACCTATTGTATGTCCAAATTTTCAGAGTCAAGAATACGATCACAATGACTGAATTGCGAGAACTTCAAAAAGAATACATTGCTCTAGAGGAAAGGAAAAATGAAATGGAATCATATCCAGTTGCGAACACCAGCTCACAAACAGCGAATGCAAGCTTATTACCCAAGCTAATAAACACAGTAGCGAATACTTCGCAAGTACAACAAGAAAAGGTGACAAGTAACAATCAACAGAAACTGGTGGCTATGGGAAGCCGAGATCAAGAGGAGTATGAAGGAGAAAGAAATTTCTACAATCGTAGTGGAAATAACAAGATTCAAAGACTCGATCAACCACAAGAAAGTTATGGAGGTCAAAGACAAAAATATAATAGAGGACAAGGAAGTCACAAGGTAGTATGGGAAGAAATCATAATGCCACCTCTAAATGCAAGTGTGGAGAAAATATGGGAAGCTATAATTTTGATGGAGAATATACCAACACCATGGAACATGGGAACGGAACCACCTCCAAACCACAGAAGCCATGAGTTTTGTTCTTATCATCATTTTCATGGACATACAACAAATGATTGCAAAAATGTAAAAAGAATTATTCTGAGAATGATAGATCAAGGAAAACTAAACCACTTTTTGGTAGGGCACCCACAATCTCAACCATTGCCTCCACCACCAGAACATCACAAAGTAAACACGATGAAAAACAAGGAAACATTCTTCATAGAAGTTGGTGCAAAAGCAAAAAATCTATTCTGTCACTCTATCGTACATTCATACAAGACAATTGAAGATTTTCATGACAATGTTTTAAGTAGAGTGTTCGCAAGAGATAATGATGGAAGAGAAGTTATGAATATTGCGAAAATCTCACCACTAGAGGAATGGCAGAAACATGTCATTTCTTTTACCGCAGAAGAAATCCCCGAAGGTGAAGAGGTGCATGATAATCCATTGGTAGTAAAATTAGAAATTAATCCAAAACCGAAAGAAGATAAGGATGATGAAGCTGAAGATTCATGGGCAATTAATAGAATTCTAATCGATACTGGAAGCTCTGTGAACATCTTATTTTATCATACTTATAAAACTATGGGAGGAAGAGATAATGATCTTATACCATCAACATATAAGATATATGGTTTTAATGGTACTGCTAACAAGCCTAAAGGGGAGGTTGCTATGCGAATTCCATTGAAGGGAATATCTTATGAAATCCTATTTTGTGTCGTTGATGTAGAATCACCCTACAATGCAATAATTGGTCGACCTTGGCTACATGGGATTCTAGGTGTAGCTTCACCTTTCCACCAGTGCATCAAATTCCCTCACCCCAGCGGTGTGGGAATCATAAAGGGAGATTGGGTTGAAGGAAAGAGGTGTTACGATACTGAGATAGAATCTTGCGAAGGAAGAGCAAACAAGAAAGAAAATTGGCAACAAAAAATCAAAGAGACACAAAGAAGTGAGAGGTTGATGGTGGATGCAATCAAAAGAAAAGAAGAAGAGATGTTGCGAAACTAATGCTGTCTCAGAATAAAAATGATGAACATACCACTACCAAGGAGCAATAGCGGAAAATAATAAAGAAGCAGAGGATGGCAAAGGTAATAAAAACAAGAAATGTATGAATGATTAATTTGTTGCGACACTCTTGCAATAAGTAAAATTCTCAAAAATACATTTTATTGAATGACAAAATTGAGATTGCGAAATGCAAATACAATATGATGATGTGCGAGACTCTCGCAGAGATAATGAATTTTACAGAAGACAATCAGAGAAAAATGACAAAAGACAAAGGGGAGAACCTTTATGGCGTACACCCTAGTTCGCGAATACAATTTCGCACGAGGAAAATGTAAGACCTAAAGTACGTCATATAAGGGGGTACCTGTTGCATGTCTCAGGGAAAGGCTACACCTCCACCGGAACCTGAGTCATGGAGATTTGGGGTCAATAAAGCCCATCTGGGAGAGGCACCTTGGATTCTCAGCTTAAGAATATGACTTAGGTTGGGAGACTAAGGTAATAAGGACTCTCCCAAGGACTGCAGATCTGATCAAGGCGCCGAGGTACACGGTTGAGTCAAGAGTGCCAGGGACTTTTGAAGCGTACTTTGCCATTCTTGACAAGTCTTGGCTTATACTGCACTCGGCCTGAAGAAAACCCCACTTAGGGTGCAGTCTCGTAATCATAAGCCCTATAGGTAAAAGGGATAAGAGGCTGCGAAAACAACTAGTTGTTGTTAAGACTGGATGGGAGGAGCTAACCTTGTATGGTAGAAGTACGCCTCCTTGAAGGGGCAACCAGGGGGGAGATAAGGGCGGCACCCTCCATTAGGGAGCTGATAAGTGTCTTAAGACGCAAATGTCATGAGGCTTTTTATTCGCAAGGGTATTAAGGCTTGTCATATTTGTGCAACAATCCTTAAGAGGCAATAATACAAAAGAAAAAGATAATACGAGATCAATGGGTTTTCGCATGAAAGTGCGAAGACGTCCTGCGATTTTGTCGCAAGACGGCAATGTCATGGGGCTTTATTTTCGCAAGAATATTTAGGCCTGTCATATTGTCGCAACATTCCTGAAGAGGCCACAATACAAAAGAAAAAGTTAAGGCAAGATCAATGGGTTTTTGCATGAAAGTGCAAGGACATCCTGCGATTTTGTCGCAATGACAAGAGGTGGCATAATAAGACCTTTAATTAGGAAGGCAAAATAAGACCACACAGGAATGAGATTTTGAAAAGAATCAAAATTCACTTCGCATAAGATTGCGAAATTATACATAATTAACTGCGAAATTGAGGCATAAAATAAGAAAAATTTATAAAATCTCTCATTTGGATACAAATAACAGAGGCAAGTACGGGAATGAATTAAATTAGAAAATGTTATGTCTCCATATGATAGATTTACACAAAAATTCAAAAATTAATGATTATATTGATTAACTATATTGCAAGGAAGAATTGTTTTAATGAATGCAGGTCAAAATGAAAGAAACACGAATATACAGAAAGAAGGAATAAATGTACAAGTATTACAGAGGATCAAAGAAAGAAACAAAGACTACTTCTTAGTTGATCCTTCATCATCTTCATCAGATTTGTTCCCTTCTTTGTCTGCGTCAGAATCTTCATCACCATCAGATTCTTCATAATCAGCTTCGCTATCAGAAATAATCAGACTGGGAGTATTCTATGGGATCTCTTCCAAGAGACAAGGATAATCATAATGAGGGATACTATGGTCATCACAACCATTTGGATAGTTTGATTGCGAAAATGCATAGCATCATTCTTAAAATTCGCAACAGTGATCTTGATTTGATTCTTTAATCTAGAATACTTGTCATTGCGAGATGAAAGATTCTTTGCGAGTTCCTCCTTTTCAGCTTCAAGTTCCTCAATTTTTTCACGATATCTACTTTCAGAATCTGCGAGCAAAAGACAATCAATTATTAACTTGATGAAAATTCATAAGAAACAAAAGATTAGTAAAGAAGAGCAGTTAATAACCTTCTCTGTCAGAAATCATATCTCTAATCAAGGCTGTATGCTCAACTTGGAGACTAACATGTACACCTAAATCTTTTCTGGCATCATCTAAGATTTTCGCATCCCAAAAAATTCATCCTCATTACTTATAAGAAGACGAGAACGAATTTGGTTTTCTCTTTCGCAGAGCTCGATGTTCTTGCGGCTAGCTTCATCTCGTTCAAGTTGAACTTCAAGAAGAGTCTCTTGGAATTTCGCCAAAGCCTTAGCACCTTGATCAGAGATGCGATCCTTATCATCTATATGACCGCTAATTTTGGTTCTCAACTCATTGATTTTCTCTTTAGAATTAAGAAGGAGACGCTTAAATCGGTTGGCCAAGCCTAAACTAGATCTATGGTCAATTTCTAAGAGGCGAAATTTGGATCTAAGTTCATCTAGAGAAAAAGATGAAATTATATCATTTGAGAAACTATTTAAAGATTTATTAATACGTTCGAGAAGGGTATCATTATCCAAGACATTAGGAAATGAACGAAGAATGGTAGCTTCATCAGAAAGACCATAAATGTCTGCAAAAAGGATCATTTAAATAAGATAAAACAACAGGATGAATGAATGAAGGGAAAGGAGAAAAGTAACATACCATAGAGATGATTATTAGATTGCTGAAGACTAGAGATTTTGTTCTTATATGAAGAAGAATCAATTTCTAGTTGTCTGTTTTTATCGCGAAGAAATTTGACTTCAGCTTCCAGTTCTTCATTCTTTGTACGAAATTGAAGATTCTTCTTTTCAAGATTTTCGCGTCTCCTCTCTAGATCTGAGGCAACAACGAAAGAAGCTTTTCCAGCTGCGAGAAAATATAAAAAGTATTAATACAGAAAAAGATTTTGAGTTACAATAATGAAGAAGTAAAAGAATGAAAGTATACCATACTATTAAGAGAATGCAGTAAATCGGGAGTCACTCCACGAAGAGAACTATCACCATCCAGTAAAGGGACATCGCAAATTTTAGCGAGAGCTTTGCAGGTATTAGCGAATTGGCTATCTCCCATTCCTTGCAAAGAATCAGAAAAGAGGTAAGAGAGCTTAGCCATAGAAGATTCAGGTGGAGAATCTTTACTTGCGGCAAGGTCATCATTATCCTCATCATCCTTGTCACTTTCGGAATTTTCATGAGAAGGAATATTTGAAGGAGAAGAAGAACGGACTTTTCTTTTCTTCGAAGGAGAAGCAGTTGATTTTCCCTGCGAAGAGCACCTTTGCCTTTATCACCAGTCTTCGCAACATCGGTAGGTTCTTCTATTTCAACAATAATCTTCACACACAGATAGAAATAAGAAATGGAAGCAACAGTATACTGTTTAAAATCATAAGAGAAAATTTCTTACCTCATCTGTGTATGAGCGAAGAGCTAACAAGGTACTAGTCCTCCCAGTCCTGTTATAACTATCTTTCAGTTTTTGGATCTGTAGAATATCGCAAGGGTCAGCAAACAAAAGAATAAAGACAAATAAAGAAATATAAAGTGAGCGAAACTGGAAGAAACATACCTCTTTCTCCTTCTCGGGCCAAGAGAATACCCAAGGTTGATAGGTAGCGAGATTCTCAGGGAGAATATTTGATCCAGCAATATAAGGCCCTCTTAGCATCAAGGGAAAAACACACCATTTATCATCTTTGGATTGGCGAGGAGTTGTATTCTTACCAGATTGCCAATCAATATCTTGCATAAGTATTTTCGCTTCATCAATGTTATCTTTCCTTTTCAAACGAATACCCCAGCGAGTACTCTCTTTCTTCATAGAGATCAATTCATAATTTTCAAAGAAACTTTCTACTGTGTATTTCTCAGCGATTATCTCCATGTCTGCGAGCTTAGGATCCCTAAGTTCTTTGGAATACAGAGATCCTTTACCAGCACCACGGTTAGCGAATTCTAACATCAGGCGGATGCAATCCCCACTCAACTGGAAAATAGCTCGCGAAAATCCTGAATGAGCGAGAATTTCATAGAACAGAGAAATATCTGGGTCGTAAAGAGGAATGGGGATACCTGCGAAAATCTGACATAGCGAGATTATGATTGATTGATCATCACAATATTGATCAGAAAAAAGTTTAATAGAAAGAATCGACTTGGCACTTTCACCAGGAATGGTAGAAAGTGTGAAACCTTTCTCTGCCAGATCTTTTTGGACGTATTTTAAGTTTTTCTCATGTTTATGGCCACTTGGAGGCATATTTGAATATAGAGTATGGGAATGAATAAAAAGTAAGAAGATTGAAGAAGGAAGGATTACAGTAGAAGAACTTACGGAAGAACAATAGAGTTGCAGAGATGAGAGAATAAAAATAGAAGAGAAAGTAAAAAGAAAATGGAAAGAAGAGTAAGAAGAATATATAAAGAAGATTTTTTACTCGAACAAATAAATACCATTAAGACGAAAAGACATGAGCGGTTGAAAAGCAGCGGTTACAGAAGACGTGTCAAGAAACAGATGGAAGAAAAAATATGTGTGATAAATGCAGAATATGAAGAGATGAGCAGCTGCGGGATTTCTCACATCATTCTCTACTTTGCAGAGAAGATATGAGAAGAGGAAAGATGTAGGATCAGAATCTCGCAGTGACAATATTTCAGCGAAACTATCAACAACACAACACAACAACGTCGCAGAACAATTTCAGCAACGATATAATAAACGACGTCAGCTAAAATCATGAGAAAGATATGATGATCCTGCGAAAATTAGAGAGCTTGCGAGATTAACATTTGTAAGGTTGCGAGAATGTCGCAAGCCATATCCGAAAATAAAGGACAGATTAGCTGTCATCCACTATGTATTTCCCTATAAATAGTCATTCAACTGTGAAGAAAGTGAAGAGATCTTTTTTAAGTAAGAAACAAGTAAATAGGAGAGAGAAAGTCTAGAGCAGAGGTTATTTTTGATTCCTTTATCTTTTCTTGTAAGAATATTCAAAGATTCATCAATAAAATTAAGATTGTAAATCTAAAATGAGTTGAGTATTAATGAAATCATATGAGAGGTGTAGTGTAGGATTTCCTGCAACTACAGGTGGATTCAGAGAATTGAAGATGGCGGCAACTGCAGTTGATTCATGCTTGCAGTCTGTGAGAAGAGAGATTCAAGAGGTGGTAGAAGTACAAATTGGGGTTCCAATTGATTCTGTAAAAAAAAAAAGACTGAGGATGAATAACTGAGATTCAGATGGAAGAAGATTGGCTGAGATTGCTGGTTCTAATGGGTTGAAAAGATTCAGATGGTGTTCTTGCTGGTGATTAAGATGGGATTGAGCTGCTCTGTATGGTAGCTCAACTGAATCTGCAGAATGGTTCTGTAACTGGCGGAATTACTGGTTGGATTTGATTTGTTGGAGGCTTGTAGCTAAGACTACAAGGGTTGCTTCTGAAGTAGATGATGAACTTGAGGATGGTCTAAGTTGCAGTCAAAGAGAAGCTGAAATTTGCAGTGCACTGTCTTGAAGGAAAGAAGGCTAGATGTATGTTAGGGGTTAAACTGAAATTGCAGGAATTTAAGGTTGTTGAAGGCAATGCAATGAATGGTTGCAGTTGTGGAGATGATAGTGCTTCTGGTAGTGACAGTGCTGCTGGAAATGGTGGAGCTGAGAATGATGATAGAAGCTACAGAAAGTGGATGTACATCTAGAACGGGAAGAACAATTGAAGCTCAAGACTGTCTTAGATGAATGCTTAGGCTTGCAATTCAGGTGGGATGTACTATGTTTTAGCTGAGCTGAAGGTGCAGTGATTGAGCTGAGAAGCTGCTGTGGTGAACAAGAAGTTGATACTGAAGTTGAGAGATGTACTAGGTGCAGCTGAGTAATGGGTCTTGAGACAGAACTGGTGGTGTTGATGTTGCTCTGGTGGAGTGCAGGTAATGTTGGCGACGGAGAATGAAACTGGTGGTAAGCTGAAACGCGGTACAGGAAAGACGATGCGCCTAGATGTATGCCTAGGATTTTACAGGTTATGATATGTGCAAAGTATTGCCACTGTAATGGGTTATCATGGTTTGATTGAGCTGCCACAAGGTGATACTGTCAGTGAATGCGTGGTTGCAAAAATGGAGTGAATTGTTGCCATGATATAGCAGGTACAGTTGAGCTGAGGAGATGGCTTTGCAGGCATGTCGCAGCTGCAATTTTCTAGTGATTATGAGTAGGGAAGTAAAGATTTGAGATGAGACTGGTGTTGGTGGAATGAATTGTTGATGTAGAAAATGGTACTGCAGTTGCAAGTATTGGAGTTGTAGTTGGATGGAAGAAGAGAATGGACTAATAGTAAAGCTGCAGAAATGGGTTGTGAAGGCACTAGTGAGTGGAACTGACTTGGCGTGTGGATTGTTTAGTGTTTGAGATGAAGCTACAGAAGAGGGAGATGCAGATGTAGTTGAAGCTGCAGTCGGTGAAAAATGATGCACAATCATTGTGCAACACAGAGTTTAGGTGGTGCAACAGCTCAGGCATGTGGCCAAGACCAGTCAGATGCTGACTAAAAATGATTCAACTGAGTTAGACTCTGACTCAGTTGATATGACCGAGTTGAGTTCACGTGACCGGTGACCTGGTGGACTTTGCCGGTCACCTGAGCCACTTCCCGGTGATTTCTCCGGCCAACTTCCGACAATGGTACCGGTTTTCCGGTGATATATTTTTGGCAGAATTTTTACATGGGCTTTCTCACACATGGCTTGATGGACTTTTCTATTGGACTCTTTGAAGACTTGACCTAGTTTTGGAAAGCAAAGGATTATAAAAGAAGACTTTAACAACTTTTGGGATATCACAGATTATTCTTGGAGTTGTTAGAAGTTAAACCAAGATATGGTGATTTGGTTGGTGGATCAACATACGTTGTTGACACACTGTGCGATATTTGGAAGTTGGAGTTTACTTGAGAAGGAAGGTGTTTGATATCTAGAGAGTTCAAGAAGAGTTATATTTAGAGTTTGCTTTATGTTAGGAAAGTGTCTTTGTTTAGAGTTTTATCTTTGTTAGGAAAGTTTGCTTTGAGTGATCGTCAAGTTTGTGAAACTATAAGTAGACTATTGAGCCATAAGAATTACACACCGCATTGATTATCAATGTAGTTTTTTTATGCTTCCGCGTTTTACTCTTCTCTCTCTTGCTCGATCCTACATTTGGTATCAGAGAAAGGTGAGAGGAAGGGAGAGGAGAATGAGAAAGAGTTCTTTATTTTTCGGTAGAGAATTCATGGTTCTTAGTTTTCGTGAAGGTTTAAAAAAAACAAGTTGTATTGCATCTCTTTTCACTTCCGACTAAACCTAGAGTCATTGTGTTCGTGGGGGTTGAAGCATCTTTCAAAGCCAAGGAACGGACAGTGGTTCGAGTAAAAAAAGAGGTTGGGAAAAGTTCTGATGATAATTAAAGTTTCGTTTGGTTTTGTTGGAAAGAATGCGTAAAATCTATTGGCGTCTTAGGTTTGTTGGCTGTTCGTGTGAGTTTGTTCATCCTTGTTTGGAGGTTCTTAAAAAAAAGGGGTTGATGAAACCAAGTTGTCTGTCAGTTTAATCGCAAGTGAACCATGAACTCGGTCAGGACCTGGATTAGGAGTCGAGGAAGAAAAGTGGCTTGAGTTTGTGGTGTTGTTTGGGGAAATATTTCGAACTGTATCATTATGAAAAGAAGCTTATTGTTGTTGTTCAAAGTTCAGATGAAGAAGAGATGTTGAGATAAAATTAGGGTTTGTCAATTTGGATTTCGATTCGATGAAGCTGAGTTTTACAAAGACAATAAAAGATGGGTCTGTGGTTGGATTGCTGGTTGAAGTTCAAGGGTGTGATGAAGATCGGATTGGAGCTGAACTTGATTGTGGTGGCTCGAGTATGAAGTTGAGATAACAAGGAGTTGTTGTTGATCGGTAAGGAGTAAGCTGCGAAAAGAGGAAGCCCTGAGAGTTGGAAGTAACGAGAGACTGAGCTGTCAACAAAGTTAGAGACCGAGAAAGAAGGAGCAGACCTTGATTGGGTTATTTTGATTACAATATGGTTTGGAAAAAAAATGTGTTATCAAAAGATAGTAACAATATGTGGTAGGTGTTACAAAGAACAATCACAGTTACAGAAGCGTAACAGAAGTATGTGTTACAATTTGTGACAGTAGGTGTGATAAAAGGATAATGACAGTGTATAAGTGTGACAGTTTCAAAGGTGTTGCGAAAAGCTGTGAAAGGTAGTGTGGTAGTAAACAAGGGTTGTTGTGGCAGAGCATTGAAGGATTTTGGAAGACGGAGAAGCTTAGGGTAAGTGGTTGTTTCGAAGGGTTAGGTCATGGATTCGAAATAAAAAAAAAGAAGAAGAAGAAGATCAAAGTTGGTATTGCAGTCGAGAGAAGGACTGGTACAGTTTGATGGTGTTGAGTTCGAATTCAGAGACTTAGAATGACAAGGAATGTTGGTGGCGTTTGAGCTTGAGGGAGGATGGCGTGTTAGAGTTTAAGCTCAAGCATGTTGGAAACCGTGAAGTAAGGTTGAGTTTGTGGCAGAAACTTGGACATCCTACAAAGTGTGTCAGACTTTGTAAAGAAGTACGCTTGTGGCAGAAGCATAACAAGAGAAAGATTGTGAGAGAATCTTGAAAAGGAAAGAAGTGTGAAGGTTTTTGCAACAATAGCATAACTGGAAGAAGAAGAAGAAACAACAGTAATGTTGTGAAGAAAGAGAAGTAATCACCAGGAGGTGATGAGAGAGTGAAGTGAAGAGACGTCACAAGGGTGTGATCGTGAGAAGTGAAGCAATCCCAGTGTGGGATTTGAATAAAGAAGAGAAGAAATTCCAGTGTAGCATTTGAGAAGAGAAGACAACAATAGTGGGTGAAAATCCCATGAGTTGTAGAGAACAACAATAGTGGGTTAAAATCCCATGAGTTGTAGATGCCAATGATGTCGGGAAATATCAGAAAATGAGGTGAGATGGATCATGGCTGTTAGAGACTGAAATGATACCGGGAAATATCAGAAAATGAGGTGAGATGGATCATTACAGTAGTGACAAAGAATGAAATAAGTACACAAGAAGATGAGCTACAATGCTCGGTGATGAGTTACAGAATTTGGTTTCGTGTTTGGTTAGCAAGTTGAATAGAGAACAACAATAGTGTTTCTAGCTTGTTAAGGATGGTGTTCCGCTGCGATGAAGATGAAGAAAAAAAGAAGTTTGTGATGGTTGCTACGGTATGATAGCGTACGAAGTAAGTGTTTGATGATTGCTAAGCAAAAGAAGATGATTGATTTGTTAGCTGAGTTGCAGTTGGTGCTGTGGTTTTTGAATTGATTTTGTTGATTGGCGGAATTCCGGTGGATCATGAAATTGGGATAAGCTATAATCGAGTATCAAGGAGTAAGGGTTTGTTGGTGGTATCTTTGAAGAATGAGAAAAGACAAGAACGTATTACTACTATGTTGACGTTTATCAATGGAAGAAGAGGAATAGAAAATGAGAAAAGACAAGGACGTGCTGACGTCGATTAATGGAAGAAGCTGAGGAGTATACGAGGGTTATGGAATTCTCGTTGAATGATATCTTGGTTTAAGGGAGGATGTTGGAAGTTAAACCAAGATATGGTGACTTGGTTGGTGGATCAACATACGTTGTTGACACACTTTGCGATATTTGGAAGTTGGAGTTTACTTGAGAAGGAAGGTGTTTGAGTTCCAGAGAGTTCTATTTAGAGTCTTCTTTATGTTAGGAAAGTGTCTTTGTTTAGAGTTTTTAGAGTTTTATCTTTGTTAAGAAAGTTTGCTTTGAGTGATCGTCAAGTTTGTGAAACTATAAGTAGACTATTGAGCCATAAGAATTACACACCGTATTGATTATCAATGTAGTCTTTTTATGCTTCCGCGTTTTGCAGTCCTCTCTCTTGCTCGATCCTACAGGATCTTTGGAGAGAGCCGCTACTAGGGTTTGCTTTGCTTTCATCTTCTTTAATTCATTATTATTATATTGATGAACTCCATAGCTATGAGTAGCTAATTTAATACTATTGGTTAAGGATGTAGTCCTATTTCTAAAACTTGTGCTTGATTAATGCATTAATTTTCTCTCTTGATTATTGTTCAAATCTCTACTGTTCTTAATAATCACATGATTGATGTATTGTGATAGGACTTAGATGTTTGGTTAGTTAATTGGCCAATTAATTGAACTTGCATCCTTGTCCATAACTATTTTAGGATTTTTCATCAAGCGATAGCCCCAAATACAAGTAACATGATATGATTACGGTTTGTAGTGATACACTCTTGTAATCATATGTAGAGTTTGACCCTTGTCCGAATTGTCATGCGCAATGTATGACAATTGCATTGATTAGCCTATTTCTGAAACTTAATGCTCCTAGGAATTGAACTTAATTAGCGCAAGACGTTAGGTTATTCTTTAGGTAGAATTCACATATGCAACTCTAATGTGTGTGTTGATGAACTAGGAAATTAATGGAATATCTTGCTCTCTTGACACTCTAGGCTTTTGAAGATGAAGAGATTAAATTGTAATTCTAATCATGTATGAAAGCACATGTTTAAGATTGAAGATGAATTCCTTGACCAATATATTTCTCTCATTGATTATTTCTCCAATTTACTTTGCTTTTGATTTACTTCTATTGTTTACATAAAATCAGAAACCCTCCCAATGGGTTACTTAGGAAATTGAATGCATAAAAACTACAGTTGCCTCTCTGTGGAAAGGAACTCTTTCTTATCAAAAGACGAAACAAAACTCATAGGTATTTCTGTGGGAGACAAATTTATCTATTCCAATAGACTTTTCTGTGTGAGACAGATTTGTTTATCAAGTCTTCGACTTTGGATCGTAGCAACTTTTGATCGTGGGTGAGATCAGCTAAAGGAATTAAGTGCGTAGTATCCTGATGGGATCAGAGACGTAAGGAACGCAACTGTACCTTGAATCAGTGTGAGATTGATTAGGGTTCAACTACAGTCCAGTCCAAAGTTCATTGGTAGTAGGCTAGTATCTGTAGCGGCTTAATACAGTGTGGTTTTCAAACTGGACTAGGTCCCGGGGTTTTTCTGCATTTGCGGCTTTCCTCATTAATAAAATTCTGGTGTCTGTGTTATTTCTTTTCCGCATTATATTTTGTTATATAATCGAAATATCACAGGTTGTGCGTTGAATCGATCAATTGGGAAATTCAACCTTTCAGTGTTGATTGAAATTGATTGATCCTTGAACATTTGTCTTTGGTACCGTTCAAGTCACTACTCTTATATTCAATCGGGATCGCAAATTTCTATTTGTTGATTGCAGATTGAATTGAGAGATATAGAGATATGAACTCTTTGATATACTTTTCTAAAGATTGAGTCTGTCTGTCTAGTTGATTCTCTTTAAAGTATATTGGAGTAATTCCTCTCAGATTTCCAAATGAATTGTTTAGTGTGGTTGTTGTACCCCCGCATTTTTAAAAACAATAATAAACCCTAATATAATTTTCTAAATAAGAAAAAATAAACAAAACCCTAAACTAAAATAAAATTGTCTTCTTTTCCGTTCTTTTCGCTTTAATCTTTATCTCCATGTGTTTACTAAATCACCAAACTGCTTGGCTCAACTTTCTTTTAGATCCAAAACCTGTAGACAGAAGATAAATACCCCAAAACGTAAAATAGAACAAAATAATAAAAATTTTAAAAATAAAATAAATAAAAACTAAACCTGAAAAGAAAAATAAATCTAAAACCCTAAAAACAAGTCCGCGTGGGCGGAGTCAAAAATTGATTTAGTTTTTATAATGATAAGAAAAGATTTAATTCTCAGACTTGTGAAGGATGATTTTTAAATTCAAACTCTAACACTATAAATAGAAAACTCAAGCAAAGATGATATCAATATTAAAAGAACACTGAGGCTAAGATTACACTATTTTCCAATTTTCCATGTGAATAAATCCAATAATCATACTTATGCAATTCTTGCGTTTAATTTGATTTTAAAATATTACAATAATCAGATTTTCAGAATAACAACTGTAGATCGAAAGTATAGAACATCAAAAACCTAGGGCTAAGTATGCTCTATAAAAAGGAATCACAATTGCTTGACAAAAATCATTCAATCAATTTTCAATCAAGGCACTAAAAATAATTACAGTAATTAAATAAATAAGAATATACCACTCTTTGTTGGAAAAACAGCTTCCTCTATCGCCTCAGCAATAGGGTTTAGCTCCTCATATTAATCAACACCTCAAAATATGTGTTTACAGCTAAAAATTTGATTGAAAAGAGGAAAATAATAACTCAGGGAATTTGCAACATTTATAAGAGTTTGCAGAATCGTCCGTTATAGAGAAACCCTAATAAATGACTGTTACAAATTGAGACGCTTAAGTGTGGGAAATAATAAAACTGAAGAAACAACAATTCTTGTGTGTAGTATGTTCTTCGGCTCCTTATTCTACCTTCTTGTGTTCAATCTCTCTCTGCAACTACGCCAAAATCTATTTATTCCCTTTTTGACTTTATCCCCTTCTATAGATATACATCAGACCCCAAATTCTTCGAGTTTATCTTCAAAAATTATCGTTAACTCTTACCAAAAGTCCCAGACTTAATTGTTATCCATGTTTCTTCTCACGCGTATCCACAGCTAACCCAACTTCCCAAACAACTCTAAACTCAATAAAACCAAATATTAGTCAATGTGTCCTCTTCAATCTTCACATAACCTTCCAATCAAACTCCGAGTATTTTTTTCCCATGTTTCGTGAGAATCGATTAATAATTTATTTTTTCGAATCTGATCCACATAAAATCCCTGTTTGACCAAAAAAGGGTGTTTCCAACCCATATCTATGAAAATATCTCCACCAAACTCCTCCAAAATCGATCCAGAAACTCTGCAGGTGTACCCACAAAAATTCCCGCCAAAACCCATTCTTTACACGATGAAGAAGAGTTGCACGTATTAATCTAGGGGTGCCCATAACAGTGGGTGCCAATAATAAATCTGGGGTGGAAATAACATTGGGGTGCCCCTTATCCAAAGTGTGGGTGCCAATAACATTTCGTTCGGGGTGTCTTTACCAACTTTTTTGAGCCAATCTTTTTCAAAAATGTAATTTATTTCCAAAAAATGCCTACATAAACATAAAACACCATAATAAGTACAAAAATGAGCACTATCAATATAAAGAATTGAGATCAAAATAAACACGTAAATGCGTCTATCACCCACTGGGTTATTAAACGTACGAAGACCAAATCAGAAGGAGGCCTTAGAATTCGAAGAAGCAGCGATCATAATAAAATGTTAATCTTGAAGTAGGTTTAAAACATCCATGTGAAACCAGACTCAATTTATGCTAGCCTTTGCAATGAAAAATATCTTAGGCAACAACCTATGTTTTTTGGAACCGCAACTACCCCATCTTCAATCATCCTCTAATGGAGGCAATTAGCATCCCTCATTCCCATAATCAAAAAACTTCTTTTCCATAAAATCATAGATGGATTAATAAGCCCTATTCAAGAAAATTGGATCCCGCAATTCGCTAACACCCTGGACCCAGCAAGCTGTTACCTAATCCAGACAGTCATTGACCTCATTGATCCTTTCACTCATACCTGGAATCACGATAAATTGAATCTCCTTCCACCCCATATAACCCAAAGAATCGTGAATATGCACATCCCCAAAAAAATCCATCTGATAGAATCATCCAGCCTTTCACCAAATCTGAAAGGTACACCATAACACCTGGATATCACTGCTTTACCAGCTCGTCGGATAATTCGTACCAAACCCCATTGCCACCAACTTAGTTTCTCTCAACACTCCCATGTCCTCCAAAATTACTGATTTTTTTTTATGAAAAGCAATCAAAGAAGGCCTCCCCACCTTCGCCATTTTAAACCATATATCCACCCTACCGATACCAACATATGTTTGTAATGCAATCTGATGGTCACATTCTCCTCTTTTGTCAAGTGGCTATGGGCGCATAAAACGTTCTCCGCATAAGACTCCCTACTCATTCAACAACAACCCAAAATCTCCCTACTTTCCAAACCCCCAGATGACTATCTCACAAATTCTACAACTTAAAACTCATCACTATGTCCTTATGGATAGTTAGGAATGATTTCATTTATCAACAAAGGAAACCAAATCCAGGTAACATTACCCAGATGACTCTCAGTCTTCAATAAGATATTGGCCGCAGGAGAATACCCTCCCCCATGGTGCTATCTGGAATACCAGTTCTCGCAAACCCAGGAAATGGAACACAAACATCTACAACAATCTTAACATGTTGGGTCAAATCTAATCTAGACTGGATCAAGATCAACACAGACGGAACAACATGAGGACACTCCGGAATAGCTGGAGCAGGTTTTATTTGTAGGGGCGCTTCTGCTAACACCCTGGTAGCCGTAGTACAACCGTTAGTAATCACTATCTCCTTCATAGCTGAGTCATATGAAAAGCGTATAGTATCCAAGAAAACAAAAGAATGAAGCTGATCAAAAGTTCAATTCGAAACAAACTCAGGAAACCTGCTTAGAATCTCCATATAACCCCGCCATGCATCAATCAAATTGTTATTAATGGATGACTCGTTGAATATCACCTATCCTTGTGTAATTGCCGCTTAACACTAATAATATTTTCATGCTTCAGAAAAATAACTATTGTTTCCACTTAAAATAAAATAAAAATTAAACACTTTGAGCTAGTGATGAAAAAGAATGGTAAATGTGATGACACCTAAAACAAAACAGAGGTAAGTGGAGAAGTATGAGTAGTGCTATCACGCACTGTCACGCGGGAGGGGATTATAAGCTAGCAGCTTAAAAACCGTTGATCATAATATACATAGATTTTTAGCCATTGAGATAAATGTCCAACTGTGTCATTGATATAATTGAAAATAGGTCCTCTACTTTAATTTTACAAAATTAAAATAGCTTCCACAGATATCTATACTTCATTTTAAGGACCACCCTTCACCATGTTCATCTTCTTAATTCTTATCCTTCTCCCATGCTTCATACCAGTAACAGTAGTATCCTTCTAAATCAATTTTCATTATCATCTCCACTCCACTAATCAATCAACATAAAATTCCCAAATTAATTCATGAATCTTATGTCAAATCAATTAACTTAGAACTTGAGTATTAACGAGTCAATCACACAGACTTTTCCATTATACAGAGTCGTCAAAGGAGTTGACCACAATCCCGGTGTTGAATACCTAGAATCATTTCTACACCAAAGAAACAATTCAAAATCAAAATCTCACATTACCAAAATCAGAGCCATATCAGATGAAATTGAAAATCAGATTCAAAACAAGAAAGCTAAAGAAAAATTAAAAAGGTATTACCCTTTGATTATAACACAATCATCAAGAAATACCCAAATCCACCATTTATCCCCCAAAACTTTTCTGGAATTGGGGTTTTGTATCCAACTTCACTGCCCTTACAAATAACCAGGGTGATTATTTGATTAATTGGCATGAGAAATAAAGTAGTACTACTAGTAAATATAATGAAGAAGACAATCCCAAGAGAATTAAGCTTCAGATGTGAAAAAAAGGAACGCCATCTTTTTTTGTTCAGGATCTACCAGAAATCTAATTTTGTTCGTTTGTTATTCCGGATGGGTTAATTAATAAATAGTCCTTCTGTCCATAACCGAATGACCTATACCATAAATATATGGAGTGATAGATTAGTATTATTATAAAAAATATATAAAATTTAATAATCATATTTATATTTATTAGGTAAATGTTTTGAAGTGTATGATACAAAATTTACGAATATTTGTTATATAGTTTGAGGAGTCGTCCTATCCGCACGACAGTGCGGGGACGTTTTATAAGCTACCAAGTAGCCGGCGCTGGATGTGAAATGGACGTACGAGATATAATTTTTTTTCATTTGCTTTAACAAATTAAAGTTGGTGCCTACTATTAAAGAGTGGAAATTTCCTAATAGGTCCTCCATCTTAAACTATACTATCTAAACCCTTCTTCATGTTCACTACACGAGTTTTGATCATCAAAGCACTTTAATTTTATCACACTATCATCACCGCCACCTGCACAACCCCTTTGCTGACAGCACCACCATCACAAAACCCAAAATTGAAGAAAAAACTAGATTCAGTTATGATAAATTAAAATTTAATCAACACCAATATTTAGGAAACGTTAAAAGGAAGATGAAGGTCTGCTGCTTTAATGATGGTATAGCGGAGAAAGAGTTTCCCATTCTTCCTGTTGATATCGGTCGAACAAATTACTGGATTGATTAAAAAAATGTTCTAGATACTGATTTCGAATTTTTTTTGGATGTGATCTTATTACGTTTTCTCCGGTAAGGCAAAGTTGAAATGAAAACAACACTGATGTGTTAAATTGGGGTCGGTTCCTTTCCTGATTTGGTATCAAATAACGAAAAATTATCTTTCCTGATTCATGATACAGTTAGTTACAGTTCAAGATTCCGTTAATCATGGGTACGTTACATGTACATTTTCTTTCGAAGTGCCAAAAATTCTCTGTTGTAGAAATTTTCGAGGGGAATCAAATAGTGGGTACTACTTGTTTTTGTGATTAAACTCAATATTAGAGCATAATCAAGCAGACCCTTAAACAAAATTTGGTTTTGTGTGAATTACTGGAATTATGCGGGGAGATTACCTAGCCATTAACAAGGCAAAGCTGTAAAGGCATCGAAATACCTAGTCATTTTTGTTATTATTTTGTTCGTATCTGCAACTGCTTTCACTTTGATGGAAAACTATTTTAAAGTTACCAGAAAAACAATGGTGAAGAGGGCTTATAATAAATTATTGGAATATATGGGGATGGTAACAGAGGGCTCTTTTGCAATTAAAGTTATCGACATATGTTCAATTATCATCAACGGCTAAAACTTGATATGCGTTACTATCTAATGGTGTTAAAGATGCTAGCTTATAATGATGGCATGCGAGGTCACGCCCGATAGCATTAGCCTAGTTTGAGAGATAAATCATTTCTAAATTTACTAGTAAATTTTAACTAAGTCATCTAATTAGGGATGTAGGTAGTATGATTTATTTAAAAGATCTACCAAAAATTATGTCTTATTAATCGCTGTCGCCAGTTATAAACTTTATCAAAACAAGCAGATCTCACGCATCGAACGACCAGCAACTCGATAGCTTATAAAGCCCTCCCGCGTGACCGTGCGGGGGAGAGCACTGCTCGAGAAGTATTTAGAGCATCTCCAACAGAAGGTGTAAAAAATCCTATGTGATTTTTCAATTTAGTCCTTTTATTTATGGAGTATACACATAGAGTAAATATAAGACCTCACATCTAAAAAACCATCTCTAACTGTAAGAGCATCTCCAACAGAAGGTGTAAAAAATCCTATATGGCTTTTCAATTTAGTCCTTTTATTTATGGGGTCTACACATAGAGTAAATATAGGACCTCACATCTAAAAAACCATCTCCAACTATAAATATAGTGAAAAATATGACGTGGAGGTGGAGCCGGAGGTGTAGATAACACTTTCTTGAACACTTTCATATTTAATAATTGGTCCCTCCTAATTTGTAGAAACCTACTGTTGGAGATGGATTTATGCCAGACGGGGTCTAAAATCTTATGTGTCACTTAAAAAAACAAGATTCATCCTCTGTTGGAGATGCTCTAATTTTTTTTAAAGAAATACTGAAAAATATGACGTGGATGTGGAGCTGGAGATGAAGATAACACTTTCTTGAACACCTTCATATTTAATAATTGGTCCCTTATAATTTGTAGGAACCTACTGTTTGAGATGGATTTATGCCAAACGGGTCTAAAATCCTACGTGTCACTTAAAAAAACATTTTGGACGAAGAATCGTGCAAATCGGCGTGGATCACCTCCTTGGACCATTAACTAAGTTTTGATGGGCCGTGCTGTTTTATCCGGGGTTGTTATTATACGTGCCTTTTATGTGCACGTTAAACAGAGCCTGTAAAAAACCAAACCCCAACGACAACCAACTAAAGCAGGAGCAGTAAACCCACATTTTTTTAATTCTTTGTCTATAAAAACAAAAAGTAGACCGAATGATACCAACTTTTTTGTGGGTCCCAGTTCTAAACTCTGCCGAGTCTACCGACTCTGCCCTTCTTCTGAATCGGAAAGAAAAAACAAAAAATCAGAACGTCAACTCTTTCTTTCCTTCTTTGCGTTCTCTCTTTCCAGAACTGACACACTGTTCCAGTCTTCTTTCTTCTTCTTCAGTTGTTACTCTTATTAGGGCTAGTCTAAGCTTATCTCTTTCTTCTTCTGATCTGAGCAGA
This sequence comes from Papaver somniferum, assembly GCF_003573695.1. NCBI lineage: Eukaryota > Viridiplantae > Streptophyta > Magnoliopsida > Ranunculales > Papaveraceae > Papaver > Papaver somniferum. The sequence goes on along the minus strand of NC_039363.1, from coordinate 169,707,374 downwards.
AGTTATGGTGAGAAGACATGGATGGCAACTGCCTGCACACACTTTTCAGGTCTGTTATTATAGCACATTCTTTTGAATTTTTATTTCCTTCCATCATTCCTTTTATTTTGAACTATTTATGGTTAATTAGGGTTTACACAAATCTTTATACATTACTTCTTCTGTTTTGCTGTCTCTTCAAAAATGAAAATTGGGTTCTAATTGAGATGAATACCACAAATGGTGAACACATATCTAAAAGATTAGTTTGTAAATAGTGAAATTGGCATCTAATAGATTTCTTAAAAACTTATCAGTATCTTTGAGTGTTGGTAGCTTGTTACTTAGCTGAGATGAAGGATTTTGCAGTTGGTATTTTCACTCCAAACTACTTTCATCAGACCATGCTTGCCTAGCACAGCGCCTGTTAAGTGCTGTTTTGTTAGAATACCTTGCCTGTTCTACAACTATATAATGTATACCCACAGTTCCGACCCTTAAATAAAACCTAGCACTGGATCTTGGATGTTCCAGTGGCATGAAGAAGCTTTTCTAGCAATAGCAAGTATGCGAGGGGACAAGGTGAGTTTTGTAAAGACAAGGTTGGTTAAAACTGATATTCTTGTTTACTAATGTATTCAAGAGAACAAAACATTATGTCAAAGATCATGTGCAAGTGCTCTCTGTTAGAGTTTCAGCTCTTTAATCACCTTTACTTATGATTTAACTTAATTATATTCCGGAAACATGTCAATACTAGTATTAGCATGTTTTACAGCTCACGTAAACTCCATGTATTCCGAGCATAATCAGTTCATAAACAGCATTATAAACAATTTACACAGCACCAAACATGTTCTGTAGCTTCAACTCAATTAGCATGAGCTGATATAGAAGTAGAAATAGAACATGTTCTATTTCCTCATATTTGAATGACGGATAAAACTGATTTTCTGTACAATACAATAGGCTAGAACATGTCTCTCTTACCTTTCCATCCGAGTTGGAGACACTCGCCTCATGACTACATGCGACAGCTCACTAGTTATCTTTAGCTTATCTAGCATTAACCTTAAGCTAGTCTCTAGTGTGTGATTAAACCATCAACACACTTTAATATGGAATACCAAATCCGGCTTAACTTAATCTGATTATTAAGAATTAGGCCGAACTAATTTAGATTTGTTGCACAAAGCATAAAAGCCAATACACTCTGATTATATGGGAATCATCAAGTAGATGTCTAACTATTCCCAAGTGTTTGACGCGAGTTGGCATGGAAAGTTTCAGAAATAATTGACTATAATAAGTTATGTGAACCCAACTAGTTATGCAAATGACCTTAATGTCAATCAAATATATAACGAGATATAAGTTCATCTCGAGGTGACTTTTGCTTCAGAAATCCAATTGCTAGAAGAAATTATGAGATCAAGAAGTATTGCTTAAATGATTCAAAGTTCTGATAAGTTGTTCCCAGTAGGCTATACTTTGCAGATATCTTGAGTTTGTCTTCCATCCTCTGCATTTTAAGTCTATGAAAACTAATTGTAGTTTGTTCTATCAGCTGTACAAATATTAGTAATTGCATTATTTTTTGTATCTAATATGTATTTCAGTACGTGCATTGTTTTATCAAGTTTTATCGATTTTCTTACTAATCACATGTCAACTTGTCTTTTTATTTCCCTTTCTGATAGGTCGTGGCCATTACTGTGTTCTTCCTGCTGGTTGTTGCATTCTATGCTTTTTTTGCTCCGTTTCTTGGAGGTCGTATCTTGGAATATGCTGCAATTGCAACTTATACTCCCGTGGTATGTTCTCTCCAAACAGTGAGCTTATAAGCCTCCTTTTTCTTTTTCTTTATCTCTTTCTCTTTCACTCTCTCGCTATTCCATACGGGGTGCGGGTAATTCAGTTTGTTTTTATCTTTTTATATTTAGCAACCTAATGCTTATTCTTTTGCAGGCACTCCTTGTTTTTATTCTGTACATCCGCTGTACGGCAATCAACCCTGCTGATCCAGGTGTTTTATTGAAACTTGATGGTGAAGTAGAGGCTAATAAGCAAAATACAAATTCATTATCTGGTTTTGACCTTCCCGAGAATCATCACGAAATTGGCAACAGGACTCATTCCTCACCATCATCAGTCTCCAGAAGCTCCATAGGAAGAAACTCAAGTACTAAGGGTTCAGTTAGAGAAGATGGGAGAGCTGAAAATTTGGTTGTCCCTTCAAGACGAAGATCCTCACTGGTTGGGAATTTCTTTTGTGCTTTGTTTGTATATGAAGATTGCTGCACAGTGATGGGAATGCAGAACAGGTAACCATGAGGAAGAAGCATTATTCTGTACATTATGCAATGCTGAGGTAAGGGCCACAAATCATGCGTATTAAGTTTAAGTAATTTCATTTTTTGTTTTTCTAGGTTATTTTAGATTGAGACTTGCTTTGTGAAGACATCATAGTTAGAAAGCCCTTTGTGAAATCTACACATGAAATGAGTGTCATAGTGACGAAAAGGCAGAAGTTGCTCTTTGACATTTCTTGACTACAAGTTTTTTAGTCTTTTCATCCTAATCCTACCTATTTAGGAAAACACATTTGCCGATGTTATTGAAGTAGAAAACATATAAGCCTGAATTATGTCATACCCAGACTGTTAGGCTCTGTAGGGCTGACCTGGAATACAGTATTTTACCAAAACCAGTCTACTTTCTGTGGAGATGTTGTACACCTATTCAAACTTCTCACCGTAGCTTAGCTGTGAACTATGTGTTCTGTGCTTGTTTATGATAATATTTTTCACAAGTTTATTTAATGTGGAAGGCTTTCTTGTGTTACTTTGCAGGTACGAAAATTCAGCAAACACTGTAGAAGTTGTGATAAATGCGTGGATGGATTTGATCATCAGTGCCGGGTATTTTATCTCCAAACCAGTTCAATTTATACACAGTAGACAACTGTGATTCTTTTTAGGATATGAACTTCATGTATTCCTTATTCCTGGTGTCTAAGTCAATGTTATATTTTGTTTTGTGCAGTGGCTCAATAATTGCGTGGGGAGAAAAAACTACATAACTTTTATATCGCTTATGGCTACAAGTCTGGTTTGGGTATTGCAACGAAGCTCTATCTTTCCTCTGAAACGATTAAGGCATTTATTGATCGTATGCATCTTGTTCTTTTGCTGGTGTAGCTTGTTATTGAAGCTGGGGCTGGTATTGCTGTTTTTGTCCGTTGCTTTGCTGATAGGAAAGACTTGGAAAGACAAATCATCGATAGGCTGGGAAATGGTTTCTCTCGTGCCCCTTTTGCAGCTGTTGTGGTATACCTCTATATCAATATTCTAGACCTTAAATTTGACTAGGTAGATTGCACAGGCCGAATTTCGGCTCTGTTAACTGGCATTTTGTTGTGGCTCAAGAAGACCCCACTGGGCTGTTGAACCCTTTAGTAAACAAAGGCTAAGCTCGTGGGTAAATGGTTAACACAGCAAGCATCTTTTTTTTTTCTTGGTCAATCTGATATTAAGTTTGTTATGCAGGCAATATGTTCTGTGGTTTCGTTACTTGCTTGTATACCTCTGTGCGAACTTTTCTTTTTCCATATAATTCTCATAAGAAAGGTCAGTAATCCAGAAAACTTGGCTTTGAAAATTAAAGTTTATAATCGGGAGAAAATAAATTCTAAGATATGGTTCTTTTATTTCAAAAACATTCCCTTTTCTTTCTTTTTCAAATTTGGTATTTTGTTCATGATAATAGGGTATTACGACATATGAGTTCGTGGTGGTCATGCGGGCCATGAGTGAGGCACCCGCTGGACCTTCTGTGGATGAGGAATTTCCGACCGTTCTTTACTCCCCAACGGGATCTGCTACAACTGGCATGAGTGGCGGAAGTTCTATTGGGCTACAGTATAAGGGTGCCTGGTGTACCCCACCTAGGGTGTTTGTGGATTATCAGGTACAGTTCTTTCAGGATTTGAACATCTCTCTTTGAATTTCAGGTCCTTGACTCAATAACACAGGTTTTCAGTCGGTCATCCTTTTCCTAGTTGTGTCCATGTTGTTATTTAACTAGGCCTAGCAATGTGTTTTTGGGTAGTACTCATTCTAACTGCTAATTATTCTAGGACGAAGTTATCCCCCACTTGGAGCCTGGTATGGTGCCTTCAACAATAGATCCAGGTGCAGCTCCAATTGCGGAAAGAGGGAACAAGTCGAAAAGGCCTGTGCGTATAAGCGCTTGGAAGCTGGCAAAGTTAGATTCCAATGAGGCCATGAGAGCAGCAGCAAAAGCTAGGGCATCCTCTTCTGTTCTCCGTCCAGTTGACAACCGCCGTTTGGAAGACCCTGATATCAGTTCCAGTGACAACATGAGCTGTAGAAGTAGCATGAGCACTGACGTTGGAGTTGTCAAAGATAACAAAAGTGAACTGCAACTTTCTCCTCTGGGAAACTCTTATGCACCAAGTTATGGTAGTCGAGATGACTATGATATCGGAACTCCAAGCGAGAGTAGCTTCAGCAGTTCAAGCCATGTTCATGAATCAGTTAGTTTAAGTCCACTTCCACTAGAACAACCTTTGGGTCCTCATAACCCGTCAAGAACTGTTCCTGCGTTTATCCATGATCGACCATTTCATTCTAGGGCTGTTTCATCCACTTCCAATCTTAACAACAACCCAGTTTTCCATTCTTCAACCTCAAGATTCGATGAAAATATTATGCCGAGGGGCAACATCACGAATCCATTAGCAGCGGCTCCACCAACTACATCTCTTCTTGGCCTTCGAGACAGCAGAAGGGCCTCTGTTGTTTGGGATCAGGAAGCTGGAAGGTACGTATCAGTCCCTGTTACAGCTAGAACTACTGAAACAGCTCACGAAGCACGAAATGGATCTTCTTCATCACAAGTTGGACCTAGAAGAGTACCTCCAGAGGGAAGCAGTTCGAATAGAATACCACAATTTGTTCCTCCACGAGAATCTTCTTCAGGTACAAGGGTTCTGCCTCCTGCACAGCAATCTGAGAACCTTTTGTACACTGGTGAGAGTATATTTTTTGGTGGGCCTATTTTGAGTGTCCCATCAGTCGGAGATGGTCCAAGAAGTGAGACAAATACAGGATATAGACCTGAAAATAGAGGAGGAAGGAACTCAGCATCAAGCCAGTTACCTGTTTTCCTCCCAGGAGGTACTAGTTCTGCACGGAATCCACCCCTATCAAGAGCAAAAAAATAGGTTGACATACTCTACTGAAGTTCGCTGATTTCAAAATTTTTGGCAAGATATCGGTTCCAGGAAAGAGAAACATGGGGCAGAACAATGTCTTGCGAGAGCATCCTAACCAACTTTTTGCAGAGCTGGTGTTTTGCGTTGTGGGCCGACGGCCAGAATTCCTGTAATTTGCAGCAGCCATGATGGGGTTGATACAATGCAATCAGAGAACGAAGCAAAGTTCTCAACCCCTTCAATTATGCTCGAGTTTGGCTTTGTATAACTAGCTCACTTTCAATTCTTTTGTTAAATGCATACGAGCTGCAGTAGTAATTGTGTACCGGGATAAGTTTAACTTTAGTGTATAGAAGAAACTGATCTCTAGTAATTGTGAATCTGTGTTGATGAGTCAATATACACACGTACAGTAGCCGTAGTGAGCACATGTCACAGATCTCAAGTTGCAGAAAGCAGTGACTATCTCTGTAAATTTGTTTATTCTCAATCGTAAATTTATTGTCCATTTTTTTCCCACTGTATAAACTGACCCGTTCTTTTCTGAACTGCCATTTTTGAACACAACAAACTATTTATTCTCAGCAGAGTGCATATAGCTTATCTAGTCTTGCTTTTCGATAATGACCTTTGTAGTGATGAGATTTGTAAATGATTTTTCCACGAACGCCATTCCCAACTTTTGGCCTTGTTGATATCTGAAGACTGCTTTATACACATTCATAAAAGTAGGCAATAGCCCCCAAAAGCGAAGAAGTGCTCCTGTAGACCCGCTACAAATAACAAATTACAAACAGTTTTTTGTGAATTCGTTTTCGTTGTGCCAAGATGAGAGGAAATAACGTTGTCTTTACCCATTACATATTTCAAATCCTCCGATTTATGCAAAATCACCACCGGAAAACAATTCTTTTCGCAGTGAATCTTGATTATTTTGATACACATGCAGCAGCCGAGCGAATAAATAGGGTAGATTGCAGAAGCAGTGTAAAAACTGGTCACGTCTGCTGTGTACACGTAAGGTCTAGTTGGAAAATGAATGAGATCCATCCCGATACATTTGGGGATTGTGACAGGTTTATCGTAATCCAACTAAAAGTCTAGGACTCATTTGTGTGTGGGTCCCACTGCAGTCGTTATAAAGAGATATATCAGTCATCGGAGTACTGGAAATTTTATAAAATATCTGAAATCTTTCTTTTCTATATAAAAATATACCTAATCTTTTCTTTCTTTCTTCTTCTTCTACTTGATTCTTGGAGATAGTTTGTTTCACTGTTACACAGTCTAGATAGTGAGCCTAAAGAAAAATTAAAGAAGAAAATGATTTTCAGGAATTTGCTTGGATCAAATCTTACCACTCAGGTTTTGTTTTATCTTCTCAATTCTCATTTTTTTATTTTCATTATTATGGATCAAAGTTTGTTTGTGTCTTCTCAATAGATTTTTTTTTTTTTTTGGGAAATCTCTGTAGATAGTTAATAATTGCTGTAAAGAGTTACTAATAGTTATCGTGTGATCTTTGTTCTGTTTATTGTTATGATTGAGTTTTATTCTTCCAACATAACCAAACCCTAAACCACAATTGTTTTTGACTTCTTCAATCTGGGTCTTGATCGGTTTTTGGGTTCAATTACAGTTTTCTACTTTTCTTGGTAAATTGTTGATATGATTTAATTTTTTGAATGGAATAGTGCACACTGTATGATTTAAAATTGTTGATGTTTATTGTATTCTCACTTTTGTGTGATTATAGGGTGCTGCACGTGTAAGGAATGCTGTAAGCTCTGGGAGTTTGCATGAACATTTGCATCAGTTTCGTGCTATCACCCGATGGAACAGTACTACTGCAGTAGAGCAGAAGGAGGAGTTAACTGCACAAGAGTCGGCTGATAAAGGGTATGCTTGCCTTTTCTGCCATGTCATTTGGATTCTTGGGGGTTGTATGTTTATCCACACTATATGAAAATTATTCTCATGTAATATGGTATTAATATGTTTTTTATGTACCAAAATATTCTCAGGTTTAAAGGACATGGTATGCTGGCACCCTTTACTGCTGGTTGGCAGACTACAGATTTGCATCCTTTGGTGATTGAGAGATCTGAGGTAATCTGTTCACTATTTGTTCCCAAATTTGGACGTTATAACTTGGAACGCATAGGTGTCTAGGTTTTGGATTGCATGGCAAAGACTCTTAACAGTTTCTTGACTGATTGGTGCAGGGTTCTTATGTTTATGACACTAACGGGCGGAAATATCTTGATTCCCTTGCTGGTCTGTGGTGCACTGCTTTGGGTATAAACAATCATCTTACCTCAAATTGTTTTCTTTTGAAGTTGGTCTATCTGCATTAAGTTGGTCAGGCCCTTGTTAGTTGCGCGAAGAGGTCTAGTCCGAATGCACCAGCACTGTTTTATCTGCACATGTCCAACAATTGAGTTGGTCAGGTCCTTGATAGTTGTTCAGTTTTAATGTTTATATACTTTTCTGGGAATTCACAGGTGGGAATGAACCAAGACTTGTTGAAGCTGCAAATAAACAATTAAGTACTTTGCCGTTTTACCACTCATTTTGGAATCGCACCACTAAACCATCCCTGGTACTTTGCCGTTTTACCACTCAGCTGGGTCGTCATACCTTTTTATGGGATATACTACCGTCCCTTTGAATGTGTATGATAGTTTAATCTCTGATGGGACAGGATCTGGCCAAGGAACTTTTGGAGATGTTTACTGCAAGGAAAATGGGAAAAGCCTTTTTTACAAATAGTGGTTCCGAAGCTAATGATACTCAGGTACCATATATCTGCTGATATAAGTTATTCTCTTCTGTCGTCGTGGACTTCATCTTCTTAGAAGAACTGTAGAGTTCATGTTTATTAGTTAATATAAAAGTCGGGAGAACAAGTTCCATGACTCCTTCATATGATGCATGTACCTGCGGCACCCAGATATGTGATACTACTTTTAGGTTGACCTAATTGTCACTCGGTGGCTTGCGTCTAACACCAACAATATTAAATACAGTACATAATTGGGTAGCTCATGTTCTGCCACTTAGCACAAGTCTGGTTTATTTATCTTTTAGGTGAAGCTGGTTTGGTATTACAACAATGCACTTGGAAGGCCCGATAAAAAGAAATTCATAGCACGTTCTAAGTCGTAAGTCATTCGATCAATCAACTCTTACTAGTATGTAATCATATATATATATTTTTTCTTTTGTAGTATTCAAGCAATTATGGTAACATGTGTTGTGCGGTCTTTTGACAGATACCATGGATCAACTTTAATAGCGGCTAGCCTTTCTGGGTAATTCAAACATTTCAAAAATATTGTTTTTCTATCTGTAACTTAAAAGGAGAAAGAGGAAAAGCTTTCTTCATTTTACCTGGAACCTTTCGAATTATTATCAAGTTGGATACTCATGTAAAGGTTTCCAATGCTGTTGTACTATCTTCATTATGAAAAGGATATGAAATAAAGTTATTCCAATCACTAACAAGGATATTTCTTTCAGTCTTCCAGCTCTACATCAGAAATTTGATTTGCCAGTATCCTTTGTCTTGCACACAGACTGCCCACATTACTGGCGATTCCACTTACCAGGTTTTAGTCTTACACATTGGTACGGTGCTGTTTATTTTCAACTAGAATGTTAGTAGTAAAATGTGTAACTTTGTGTTGCTAGGCGAGACGGAGGAGGAATTTGCGACCAGATTAGCTGATAACTTGGAGAAACTCATTCTTAAAGAGGGACCAGAGACAGTAGGTGTTTCTAACTTTTCTTTTAATATTTGCTTGTGTTATTTCCTTTATACCATGGCTAAAGTATTCAATGTTTTGTTTCGGTCTCGGTGGCATCCATGACTGAAACACCTCACATGCCCCATTAGTTCACTATTAACTCATCATGTATGGAAATGCTTAGGTAGGAAAATATCTTTCTGTTATATAAATTGAAGCAAGGTCCTTATCCTGTTGTAATCAGGCTGATTTTTGTTTTTTGGTATTGTCAGATTGCAGCATTCATTGCAGAGCCTGTCATGGGTGCTGGTGGAGTGATCCCTCCCCCAGCAACTTATTTTGAAAAGGTAATCATATTTGCTCTTTCGCTCAACTTCTGTACCCCATTTTGCGTGTATGTTGAGTTATACCTCCTGGTGCTCCTTCACAAATGTGTTCGGAGACTACATATTTTGTGCACAACTGATGTATGTACCAACCCAAAAACACATATACTACTATGTTTCTGCAGCTGCTGCTATGCCATGAAACATAAAACCTTGAACTTGTATCCAGTATAGTATATAATTGTTTCCTGCTGCTGCTTTGGAATTGAAAACTAACTGATCCACATCCCAATTTCAATGCTGTATAGGTTCAAGCTGTCGTAAAGAAATATGATATCCTCTTCATTGCAGATGAGGTACTCTAGTGAATCTACTTATTGTGTTCTTAGAATATAACCAAATACATCTTTTTACAAAAAGTCTGACCCATTCCTTACAGGTTATATGCGCCTTCGGAAGGCTTGGTACAATGTTTGGCTGTGACAAGTATGGCATTAAGCCAGATCTGGTTTCCATAGCAAAGGTAAAGCATCAAAGAAGGGTTATATAACTTAATTTCCTGAACTTTTGGAAAGGTATTTAAATTCATCATTGCGAATGATTATGTTACTAACTTTTTTGTATACTTCTGGTTTCCCAGGCTCTGTCATCCGGGTACTTACCTATTGGTGCTGTTCTCGTGAGTCCTGAGATTTCTGAAGTCATACACGCTCAAAGTAGCAAACTAGGTATATCCCTTTCTCCATAAATATACTTTCATCAGTCGCCCTGAACATTTTAGTTGTATGCATTATACGGTACTGGGCTAACAGCTAAGAGATAAACTTCAATTTGTCACCAGGTGCGTTCTCACATGGCTTTACATATTCTGGGCACCCGGTATCATGTGCTGTTGCGTTGGAAGCACTCAAAATCTACAAGTAAATCCCCGTAACACTGTCTTAATGAAAATTTGGCATGTTTTACTTGTTGTCACTTGTGAGTTTATATTCCCTAATTTATTTTCAGAGAAAGAAATATTGTTGAGCAAGTCCAGAAGCTTTCTCCAAGGTTTCAAGATGGCCTTAAAGCGTTTTCTGACAGTCCCATTATTGGAGAGGTATTCTATGCATTTATGTTTTTCACTTGGGCATCATCAGCTTTTGTTTGGTCTGTACAGATTTTTCATATCTTGATTCATTTGATTTTACAGATTCGAGGAACCGGATTGATTATTGCGACTGAATTTACTGACAACAAATCACCCAATGATTTGTTTCCTCCAGAATGGGGTATGCTAAAAATTTGTGCCAAATGCCAGTCTTTGGACTGAAGCCACCTCATTTAACTTAAAAGCTATGATTACAAATTCATGGTTGTGATGTTCAAGTAACCCGTAGAAGCACTATATTCGAAAACTTGGAAGTGAATTTGCAGATAAAAACTTCCTAGAAACACAAGTGATGTCTGTATTTTTCAAGCTTGAGCTATTGTTCAGGATATACACTGTTTACAAAAGACAATATGAACTGTAACATCACCTTAATTTATGCATAATCTCACAAGTCTCACAAGTATCAATGATAAACATTGCAGGGGTAGGGGCATATTTTGGAGCAGAGTGTGAGAAGCGTGGAATGTTGGTACGCGTTGCTGGAGACAACATAATGATGTGCCCTCCATTTATAATTACACCAGAAGAGATCGATCAAGTAAGAGACTCCTCCTATCCCATGTCTGTTAATATAGTTAGGCTTCAGTTAGACTCATTTTGAGACGTCAAACATAATTCTTTTTAAAGCCTACAAAGGGGTATTACCAGATTTAGCTATTTATCTCTTTCATTTTCATATATCTAATAGTTGCGGTCATTTATGTTTCAGTTAATATCAATCTATGGAGAAGCACTGAGAGCTACAGAAGAGAGGGTGAAGGAACTCAAGTCTAAGAGGAACCAACAATAGATCTTGCTTTTTGACGATTGGGTCTTGGTTGATGATAATGTATAATGTCAAATTAGTTTAGTTTCTGCAAAGCAAATTCTCTTTTATGTTCTATGACAATATAGTTCTGACACATCCCGATGTTAATAAAGCATTCCGTTTCCAGTTTATGTTCTATATGATCACAGTTCAACTTTTTCTTCCCCAGTAATCAGTGTTTCCATATGAATTTGAAGTTATAACACTGATTGTTGTGGATTTTAGTTATTGCTGATAACTGATCCATAAAGCCGAACAGTAACAGCAGGTATCATCTTCAGCCTCTTCAACTTTGAATGGGTTCTACAACAATTGACATAATCTTTTCTTTAGTTCCAAAATCTGAAACACCATATCCGTCTCCATGCTGGTATATGTATTGAGCCATCCGAGTCATATTAGACATAGAATCTATAAAGGCCTGCGGAAGTATACAACGTTCAGTAAGCCGCTCTTTATTCATCCTCTTCCAATTATCATTCATGCAGCGGTTGATGTGCTCACAGGCAGCGCGCTCATCAGCACCAGTCTGATGCATGTAGCATTGGATTGCTTTCGGTACGTCACCCCTTGAAACACCATATCCGTCTCCATGCTGGTATATGTATTGAGCCATCCGAGTCATATTAGACATAGAATCTATAAAGGCCTGCGGAAGTATACAACGTTCAGTAAGCCGCTCTTTATTCATCCTCTTCCAATTATCATTCATGCAGCGGTTGATGTGCTCACAGGCAGCGCGCTCATCAGCACCAGTCTGATGCATGTAGCATTGGATTGCTTTCGGTACGTCACCCCTTGCAAGCTCATCCTACGTTATTTTATACATAGAACAAGTATTGTTGATCAAGCAAGGCAAGAAATTCTGTATTGGACTCGTGGATATAATGCGCATACCTGAGAAGTTCCCAAGTCATCCACAAGGCGAAAAATGGTGGATGACCACCGCATGAGATCTGTATGCTTCCATATGCTTTCCAGAGCGTCTTCCGTAATTTCATCAGTTAATAGAAAATAAGCAATAAATTGTACTGTAGGCCCTGATATTGAAACCCATGCATTGCTCATGTATTCTTCAAATGTTGGTGTGTAACCGCTGTAGAACCATGTTGCTTCTACCAGATACGCTTTACATAAATCTACCCACTGATCATATCAACATGATCCATTAAACGTTTCGAATGAAAATTGGACTTCAAATTCTGAATGAAACTGAACAAGAAATGAAATGAAAGAAAAAAATACCGCTTTATGCAAGTACGGAATGGTGTTCCGGCCATGGAGCTTCATGTTTTCGTAGGCCATTTCATTAGTGGTATTAAAGAGAGCTAAAAAACATATCTTCATGTAATCGGGAAGTTCTTCAACCATGTTTATGTCCCATCTGAGGAAGGAAGTACATGAGTAAATGCAGCTAGACAAGAGATTGAAATTTAATGCATGACTGAATTTTTGTGCTCACCTTTCAACAGCCTTAGTAAATAGCTTGAGTTCTTCAAGAGAGCCATAAACATCATAAATGTCATCAATTGTTGTCACAAAAGAAATTACTTTTGTGATTTGTCTCCTGCAGTTGCTAAATTTAGGATTAAAGTAAAACCCGACAGTCCAGAAAAAATCCTCCACCCCTCTATCCCGAGAAAATCCTAATATTTGTGTCAGATTCAAATCCCGCCACCACCTGAATTAGCAGCCAAAAATGAGGCGCAAAACAGGTTTGGGAAGACTCAAAAAAGATCAGCTAGCTATAGACGTCGGACAACCAGGATCAGTATTTTACTGATCTTACGTACCTCGAAACATACTTTAGATCCTCTTGGTATGTTGCTTGAACCATGTTGAAGTCCAGTATAGCAAATTCGAGTAACAATGGCTCCATGTCTGACATTCGTTTATAGTTCTCTATGAACCATTTAGCTTCTAGTCTTGGCACTCTCCAATTTAAGGGAGCCTCTAAGGCATGGCTTACTTGCTTGAAGATAAACCCTGGATCATTTTTATTGACACGTCTTTGCACTATGTCCGCGAGATTTATTCTTGTGTATTCCTGTACTTCAACCGAGATATCTTCACGTTCAAAGGCATAGAATGAAGCTTCGTATAGGCTCAGCATTCCTTCGACATCGTTGGTGATGGATGATTGCTTTATCTCTTCCTTGAAATCCTTAAAAACATCTGAAAAGTTTCCTCACTAATTAGTTACGGCTTTGGAACGAACTCAGATCGAACTGATATTGCATATAAAATCATAGATACAGCATATGTGCATGAAAAAGTTTACCTTGAGAAACTTCATACCCATGTTGTCTTAGGAGCCTAAATCTAAGAGCTCTGGTGTACCAATCTTTCTCCTCACAGAAATCAGCTTCCTCAATTGAGAACACGGTGTCTAGCGCATTCTTTATCTCATTTTCAAAGTGATAATCATATCCTAGTCTTTGGATGGTATCGATCAACTTCAGCAAAGATGATGACTGGTCCCGAGCTGCATCGCTGAGCTTGCTTCGTATATCTCCCTTCAGTTTCTCAGCTTGTCTCCGATAAAACTCCCCCTGTAACTCTCGACGACAAAAAGGTAAAATTAATTATATTGGATTGGTTGATCAGATCGCTAGAATGCTCATGCAAACTTAAAACTAACCCCTCATTCATGCGCGCTCTAAAAATTACTATATGTTAAACTTACTCCCTTAGTTTCAGGAAAAGTGATCATGCTTTCACATTTTCAATTTGGCCTATCGTTAGAAATGAAAAGTGAAAGTATCGCATTACGGAGGTAGTATTTAATAGAGATAAGGAAAAGTAGAGAGCTAGATATGGGTGTAAAGTAAAACCATGCCAATCAAACAAATGAATATACATACTGACCCTATAGCTACTGTTTAGCGACTGCACGAAATCCAGATCCCAAGTATTTGGTTGATAGTTTGCGGAACGCCTTATGTTCTGCTTGTTAACCTCTGATTGAGGACTTGGAGTATAAGGAATGTCACTAATCTTATCAGCGGGGATGGTTGTGCTAATTTGACGACTCGCAACCAAAGGGATGTGAAACTTTAGATTTTCATTCCTGTTGGGAGCTAGAATCTTTTGACGGAGTGTCATTCTAGACTCTTTCGAGATTTTGAAGAAGAAATTTGAGGTTTGAACTAAATAATGAGAACCCATCGCTACAAGTGTTTATCAGTGTTGCCAACCTCACAGCCTTTATATACATGACTGTGCGAATATTGGCCGGTAAAAAAAAACGTGGGAGTTTCTTTCACTACGAAAGTACCTCATCTTCTTGGCCTTGAATAGTCGAATATCCACTATTTCTGTTAAGTGTCGCCTGTACTATATTTACACAGTACTCAACATCTATCTCTGAGGCTCTGAACCGCAGTGATCCCACTAGTCTCTCCTGTTCCAGATTGAAGTATGTACTGTATGACACGATTTATGTATGGCGTTTAAGCTGGCCGGTGAAAATCCTACTCCGGAAAAATAGTCTTGAAAAACCGCCATACTCCCTCCATTTCTGAAAACAATTTACTATCACTTTCTTATTTTAGCCTCAAACTAGGTTAAATTGGAAAAGTGAGAGTGCCTAACAGAGGGAGTATATTTATGATAACATAGATGGAGTGGGGAATATTAGCGGCTGGAATAGATCGTATCAACTTAATGGAGCGCGTTTGAGTTTGTATGCGCCTTTGGTCTTAACTCTTAAGGCCAATCAGTGGCAAAGAACTACTACCGCCAACGACTAGAGACAAAAGAGGAGAGCCTAGATTCTCATTTAGAACGTCACAGTTAAAAAACAGAAAGAAAAAAAGACTTGAATGAGTTTAACTTTCGATTCCCATCGTTGTCTGACGAGGTTAACTTGCAATGGAAATCAACCCACCGTAGAATAAGGGAAATTAAAATTTGAAAACCATGAAGAAAAAAAATCCCAGCAGTAGGGTGCAATAACTTTTTGCATGTTTAAGTAACCTACTTCATTGTTGGTTAATAACGGCCCACAAAATTCCCCAATTTGGTCATTCCCATTAGAATTGACCTAACTATTATTGTCCTAATATTTTTCAATTTAGGCGTTTTTGTTTTGTTATGATCTGTGGATCAATTTAGGTGTTGCTTGTGACTACTAGCTGAAAAACCGGAAAACGTAAAATCAAACGTTTAGTGGTGCCAAAAACTTGGTAGGACTTTAACATTACCCACAATTGTACTAACCGCAAGCACAATTAGGATAACAACTGCTTCACGGAAATTGAATATCCGTTTGGCGGTTGAAACGTGATAGACACATTTATGTATCTGAATTGTCCATAATTTTCTATATATTGTTAGTGCTCGTTTTTGTACTTATTATGGTGTTTTGTATGTGTACTTTTGGAAAATAAACATTTTTTTTTTTGGGAAATCGGCTCGAAACATGGCTAAAGGCACCCAAACTTTAGATAAGTGGCACCTAATTACTAAGGGGTATTCCAATTACTATCGACACCCCAGCAGAATGTTTAAGGGGTAACCTTCTTCAAGCTTTTGAAAATCAAAGTTTGGTGAGAAACATGGGTTTTAAACTGGAAGAATTTTAAAATTGTAGATCCAGATGGGCTTTTGAAAATTGAAAGATTAGCAGAAAACATTGTAGATCCAGATGGAACAGCTGGAGGTCTAGCAATTGCTTGGGTAGATGGAATTCATTTTGAAGTGGAATGGAATCTTAACATGATCAATATCATTGTTAAAAAATGATTTTTACTCTAAGGAGTGGCTCTTAACATGTTTTTACGAAGCACTAAAGCATGAAATAAGTTAGCGATTATGGGTTATCTTGAAGATATGGCACAAAGAGTGAACTTCAATGCAATGCCCTGACTAGTAATAGGTGATCTGAATATTATTTTCAATAGTGAGGAGAAAGAGGGAGGACTTCCCTTTTAATAGGAAAAAAGTAGAGCCTCTATTGAACTTAATCCAGAGAACAGGTTTAGAGGACTTAGGTTTTAAAGGGAATATGATTACTTGGAGTAACAAGAGAGAAGGGAATTCTAATATAAAACAGAGGTTGGATAGAGCTATGGAAAATGCAGAATGGAATGAGGAATTCCAAGAAGCATCACTGTAAAATCTAGTAGCAATTGGCTCAGACCATGGGCCAATTTGCCTTTCTTTAATTTTTTTGCACAAGCACCTAACACCAACTTTTAAATTCTATGATACATGGCTAAAGGAATCAACTTGCATTGAGGTTATAAAACAATCATGGAACATTAATACCAACAGACCAGTTTTAGATCTTATAGAAAATATATCTAACTTAGGAATTAATCTGAGTATCTGGAAAACCAAATAAGAAGATTAAGTTGCTGTTAAAAACTGTAGAAATTTAGAAGCAAAATACTCTACACCAAATACTCAATCCTTAATAAACAAGAAACTCTTAGAACTAGAAGCCCTTTACGATACTCGGGAGGTAATAACAAAGCAACATTCAAGAAACAATACAATTGCTTTAGGAGAAAGAAACACACAAATTTTCCACATGCATACCCTCAAAAGGATAAAAAGAAACCATGTTGATTGTATTGAAGATAAGAACAACACTGTTGTCTCATTTATAAAAGAAATAGATGAGGTACTGACTTCTTACTTCTCTGATCTCTTCACTGAATCTTCTATAGACCCTGAAGAGGAAATATTTGCTAACATTAAGAGTACCGTATCCTTAGAAGAAAATTTAACTTTAACCGCAATACCATTACCTGAGGAGGTTTGGCTCGCTGTGAAAATTATTTAAGTCTAACAAGGCACCGGAGCCAGATGGCTTCCCGGTGAGTTTTTTCAAACATAACTGGATATAGTAGGTTCTCAATTAGTGGCCGTAGTGCAAGATTTTTTTAGAACTAAGCATCTAAATACCAACCTAAACAAAACCTTTCTCTTCTTAATCCCTAAAATAAAAAATCCGAAGTCCCCTGCTGATTACAGACCAACTGGTCTATGTAACACACCTTATAAAGTTATCGCTAAACTAATGGCCAACAGATTCAAAAAATCGTTAGAACATATCATATCTCCGCTACAATCTGCTTTTCTCTTCTCTAGACAGATTTCAGACAACATCATTGTTGCACACGAAATAGTTCACCAATGAAGAAAAGAAAAAAAAAAACAGCCCATATAGGTTTAAAGATTGATACGTCGAAGGCCTTTGACATGGTGAATTGGACATTCTTACTGAAAGCTTTAAAATATTTTGGTTTCTCGAAAATGTTAGAACACTTCTCGGCCGAACTCGCATGCGTTGCTATATGAAGCATGTTTGTCAATGTTAGTGATCAAAACTATAAGTCTTGATTTCTAGTCTACTATTAGCTAAGTCTCGGACTAGGATAGAAAGTGTAGTTGTGCTCAAGACTCCATGGCGATCATCATAAAAAGAAGAAGAACTACTCAAGGAACTTGTGGAACTTCATCGACTAAAAGATATGTGGATACTTGAACTTATCTATCACTCAAAAGTCTATCTACTCTATCTTTTATATTGAGACAAAAATCGTTTTTCTATATAGACTATGATTATACACATTTGCTATTTCGAGCCGAGTTTATCTCGCTTATATATTTCTCGATATATGTTGGTAAGCTTTCGATTTGGACAAGTTCATCTTTCCTAGTAACAAAAGTCATGTTAAGTTTCAATCACTTGAAAATGGCTTTGACGAAAAATGGTTTGTGAATAACAACTATATAACGTCCTCTAAGAATGTTTCAATGTTTGAAATGAGAATTTAGATTATATAACCATGAAAGGACATAAACATTGTATGGTAACACATTTGTGTGTAAGTCCTTTTCCTTGAACCAAAGTATGCGTACTTTGCTGCTCAGGAAAACCGGAACTAGAGTCCGCTTACCAAGTCCGCCTACTGTTGGAAGTTCTCATCCCGAGAAATTCTGCTGGAGTTTGTAAACTACAAACAAACTTATTCCAGGTACTTAAGTCTGCGTACCAGTTCGCGTACTTAAGTTGGTTATTTTCTAAAAACGATTATTTGTGAACTTAAACCTATATAAACTAAGGAATGCATAATTGCAAACCGTGGCTATAATGTTCATGAATTTATTCGAGTAAATCAAATCGTTTTTGTTTCAATTGTGTCTATTATAAAGATCTAAGCAATTGAAAAACTCTCTAACTAGTTCATTTGAGTAATTTGAACTAGTTATGGTAAAGAATAATATGGTTGATATGAAAGTGCTCATATGGCTAACCATTTGGTTAACTACTGTTGAACCAACTAAACGTACATGTTTGGGTATGGTTACGCAAACCTAAAAACGTGCATTTCATTTGTGTGTAACAATCTAAGTTTTGATCTAATGGTTGAAATATATTAGCTTGAATCTAATCAATTTTTCATCTAACGGTGAATATTGAATGCTTTGTTACCAAGGTAACTTAGATTGCAAACCCTGGTTTGAAATACTATATAAGGGAGAACTCTAGCAACTGGGAAACCTAATCCCCATACCTCCTGTAGGATACTAGTTGTATAAGCTAGAGTCGATTCTCCTTTAATCTTAGGTTTCTATCGAGACCCTGTAGGTTAATGACTTGAAGACTTCATTGGGATTGTGAAGCCAGACCGATACTACTTTCTCTTAGTTATGTGATCTAATCTTGCTGTTTCCATCGTACTAAGTACAATCGTAAAGATTGGCTTGAGATTGATTTCTCCGATAGGCAAGATATAAAAGAAGTCACAAACATCTTCGTCTCATCGTTTGTGATTTCCAATATCTTCTTTCGCTAGTCGATTAAGATTATTATGAGGTGATTGTAATACTAGGATGTTCTTCGGGAATATAAGTCCGGGTTATCAATTGGTTCATGTTCACCTTGATTTATCAAAAGACGGAACAAAACTCGTAGGTATTTCTGTGGGACAAAGATTTATCTATTACCGTAGGCTTTTCTGTGTGATACAGATTTGTTTATTAAAGTCTTCGACTTTGGGTCGTAGCAACTCTTAGTTGTGGGTGAGATCAGCTAAGGGAATCAAGTGCGTAGTATCCTGCTGGGATCAGAGACATAAGGAGCGCAACTGTACCTTGGATAAGTGTGAGATTGATTGGGGTTCAACTACAATCCTGACTGAAGTTACTTTGTAGTAGGCTAGTGTTTGTAGAGGCTTAATACAATGTGTGTTCAATCTGGACTAGGTACCGGGGTTTTTCTGCATTTGCAGTTTCCTCGTTAACAAAACTTCTGGTGTCTGTGTTATTTCTTTTCTGCATTATATTTTGTTATATAATTAAAATATCACAGGTTGTGCGTTTGAATCGATCAATTGGGAAATCCAACCTTTATTTGTTGATTGAAATTGATTGATCCTTGAACATTGGTCTTTGGTACCGTTCAAGTGATTTCTATTGTATTCAATTAGACTCGCAGATTTCTATTTGCTTGAGTAAGTATTGAATCGAGAAAGTAAGATATAGCTCTTGATATAATTTTATTAAGAATGAGTCTGACTGTCTAGTTGATTCTCTTAAAAGTATATTGGAGTTAGTCCATACAAATTGCTAATCGAAATATTGGGTGTGCTTGTTGTACCCCCGCTTTTTCAGGAAGATTGGTG
Organism: Papaver somniferum; assembly: GCF_003573695.1. NCBI lineage: Eukaryota > Viridiplantae > Streptophyta > Magnoliopsida > Ranunculales > Papaveraceae > Papaver > Papaver somniferum. The sequence goes on along the minus strand of NC_039363.1, from coordinate 169,687,481 downwards.
TGCTTTAATTCATCAATGCATATGTTAGAGAATTGCTCGGTCGACCTCGCATGCGTTTCTATCTCAAGCATGTTTGTCAATATTAGTGATCAAAATTATAAGTCTTGATTTCTAGTCTACTATAGCTAAGGTCTCGGACTAGGATAGAAAGTGTAGTTGAGATCAAGAACTCCATGGAAATCATCATATAAGACGAAGGACTACTCAAGGAACCGGTGGATCTTCATCGACTAAAAGGTATGTGGAGACTTGAACTTATCTATCCCTCAAAAGTCTATTTATCTCTTATCTTGAGACAAAAGTCGTTTTGCTATATAGACTTAGATTATACACATTTGCTATTTCGAGCCGAGTTTATCTCGCCTATCTATTTCTCGAAATATGTGTTGGTAAGATTTCGCTTTAGCCAAGTTCATCTTTACCTAGTGACGAAAGTCATGACAAGTTTCAATCACTTTGAAAATTGCTTACTTTGACGAAAAATAGTTTGTGAATAACAACTATAGAATATCAACGCCCTCTAAGAATGTTTCAATGATTGAAATTAAAGTTTAGATTTTATAACCATTGGAGGATATAAACATTGTTGTGTAAACACATATATGTATCAGTTCTTATTCCTTGAACCGAAGTTTGTGAAATTTGTTGATAAAGAGAACCTGCATGGTGGCGTGAGCCAAGTCCGCGAACTGGCGGAAGTTCTCATCCCGAGAATTTCTGCTGGAGTTTGTGAACTCCGTCTAGGAACTTAAGTCCGCGAACCCAGTCCGCGAACTTGAGTAGGTTATATCTAAAAATGATGTTTGTGAACTTATTCTTATATAAACTAAGGAATGCAAATTGCAAACCGTGGCTATATAGTTCATGAACCGATTCGAGTGAATCAAATCTTTTTTGCTTCGATTGTGTCTTATGTAGTTATATAAGATTTCCTTGCAATTGAACAACTCTCTAACTAGTTCATTTGAGTCACTTGAACTAATTATGGTGAAGAAGAATATGGTTGATATGAAAGTGATCATATGGCTAACCATTTGGTTGACTATTGTTGAACCAACGAATGTACAAGTTTGGGTATGGTTACACAAGCCTAGAAACGTGCATTTTATTTGTGTGTAACAAGCTAGTTTTCGATCTAACGATTGAAAGATATTAGCTTGAATCTAATCAGGTTTTCATCTAACGGTGAATATTGAATGCTTTGTTACCAAGCTAACATTGATTGCAAACCCTGATTTGAAAGACTATATAAGGGAGAACTCTAGCAACTGGGAAACCTAATCCCCACACCTTATGTGTGATACTAGTTGTGCTAAGCTAGAGTCGATTCTCCTTTAACCTTTGGTTTCTTCTTCTAAACCAGGTTAACCACTTAAAGACTTCATTGGGATTGTGAATCCAGACCGATACTACTTTCTTGTAGTTGTGTGATCTGATCTTGTTGTTTCTATCGTACGAGTATAATGGTAATAATTTTCTTGAGATTGATATCTCCGATAGGAAACATATAAAAGTAATCACAAACACTTCGTCTCATCGTTTGTGATTCCACAATATCTTTTTTCGCTGCGTCGATTAAGATTATTGTGAGGTGATTGATAATACTAGGTTGTTCTTCGGGAATATAAATCCGGTTTATCAATTGGTTCCTGTTCACCATGATTTATCAAAAGACGAAACAAAACTCGTAGGTATATTCGTGGGAGACGGATTAATCTATTACCGTAGACTTTTCGGTGTGATACAGATTTGTTTATTAAAGTCTTCGACTTTGGGTCGTAGAAACTCTTAGTTGTGGGTGAGATCAGCTAAGGGAATCAAGTACGTAGTATCATGATGGGATCAGAGACGTAGGAGCATAACTCTACCTTGGATCAGTGTGAGATTGATTGGGGTTCAACTACAGTCCAGACCGAAGTTAATTTGGAGTAGGATAGTGTCTATAGCGGCTTAATACAATGTGTGTTCAATCCGTACTAGGTCCCAGGGTTTTTCTGCATTTGCGGTTTCCTCGTTAACAAAATTCTGGTGTCTGTGTTATTTCTTTTCCGCATTATATTTTGTTACATAATTGAAATATCACAGGTTGTGCATTGTTCAATCAATTAGAATATCCGACCTTTTGGTTGTTGATTTAAATTGATTGACACTTGGATATTGGTCTTGAGTATATATCAAATCGAGAGATTGAGATATAAACTCTTTGATATACTTTTATCTAGATTGATTCTGACTGTCTAGTTGATTCTCTAGAAAGTATATTGGAGTTTTTCCACATAGATTGCTAAGCGAAATATTGTGTGTGGTTGTTGTACCCCCGCTTTTTCAATTGGTATCAGAGCAGGCAAACACGTTTAAAAGACCTCACAAGTCTGTGTTTGTAGCGATCTGACTCTATGGACATTAGGTGCGATCTCAATTAACGTACCACCAGTCTTTGATAGCTCTAATTACTTATGGTGGAAAATTTTTATGCGATCTTTTCTTCAAGCACGTGATTTACAATCATGGGTATATGTGGTTGTAGATGGGGAAAAACGAGTTGCTGGTTTATACGGAATTGAGGAGACGACCGTGCGGAGGAAACTCCTTGAACCGAGCGAACTGTTACACCTCACACAGATGCACTGCAAGAAGGGAGTTCTTTGAATTCGAGAGATCAATCTGTAATACTCCGGCCTAAATCAAGACAATGGCCGTTCCAGAGTAAATTCGGTCACAAGAGAGGATGGGTCGATCTGTAGGAGGGAATCTGAGAAATGTGTGAGATCAATGGCAATTGAATATTATAGGTGTATTCTAAAAATAAGATAAGTTCTGAATGATTGAATCTTTCTCTGTTGAGAGTAATTGCTCAGACGTTGAGTTATTGATCTCGTGTCGTCTGTTTGACGTAAGATTGTCCTATTTTCAATCATGATTCAGAGACTTATTTATATTGCTGGAATTGTAAACACCATGATCCCATGAAGTGTGACAGTTGATGGAATCAAAGAGTGGAGAAATGGAAATCGTGTTAAAACCAGTTGCTCAACGTGCGGAGACTTGGTCGATTTTCCACCCACTACTTTGTTAACTCCTTCAACTGATTGCACGACTTGCTCACATCTCATCGTGTTTATGAACACACGTTCCGTAGATCGCAATACCAAAACCCTAGTTAATATCCCCCATGTGACACGATTGACATCTCGTGATTAGTTAGTCAGTTGCTGAATTTATGACTTCATGGGACGATGAGTCCTTGTATTGTTGAGTCGAACATGATTTGAAAATGTTCTGAGGCTCATGAATTGAACGTGTCTGTTGAGACAAAGGTATAATGTGTGAATAAATGTTGATAGTTAACGTGAGAAAATATTGCTCATTCGATGAATTGCTGAATATTGATAGTTGAACCAATATTCCTTGGTTTGAGCAAATATTGCTCATGAGCGAGTCGCTCATTTGATGAATTCTTGGTAGCGTGACCAAATAAAAGTATTAATTTAAAATACTGGTAATTGAACCGAGCATAATTAATAAAATATTGATCATGAGATCATCGTAAAATTATTAGTGTTTGAATCTGGAATTATGAACCTTGGACTCAGAAACCCTAATTCGATCAATTGATGACCAATTGATGGTTTATTAAAAATCAACCATGGAGTGAAGGAGGTACCGGTTACATGGGATCATGGGTCGACCATGTAGCGCCATATGCTCGATTGAGCAAATACCAAGGTCTCTTGAAGAGTTGGTGACAGGATGATCAAATGCTGGTTTAATCATTTATGAAAATAATGCTCGTCTGAACCTTAAGTGATAAAACTTAATTGATTATGAAGAGGTGAGAGACCGACCAAGGGGTCATGAAACTATCCCTGGATGGTCACGGGATAGAATGACGACCATTCTATGAAATTCCAAAATTATTTGGACCTAATACGTGCAATTGCGTAAATTAGGTCAAATCGTGAAAATACATGAGACCGACTCCTTGCAAGCCAAAGAGCTAACCTTGGTCGGTCAAGGTAATATGCTCGTGTCACCAGAGTGTCCGTGCATCAGTCCTGAGAATTTTGATATTTTCTGATGTGCGTTTGAGCAACATTTTGAGAAAATATGATGAAACCAGGGTTTTCCTGAAACTGAGGAAACTTCATGAGACGAAGAAAAATAATTATAAAATGAAGGAATCGTGAAGTGTGGGACCATCTGAGACCAAGGCATGGCGGGCCGGCCAGTGACCACGGTCCCATGGTTCTTTTCCTAATTTTATATTATTTTTCATGATTTTATGGAAATATCATGAAATCAAGGAGTTTGTTGAAACCCAGGAGTTTTTTGTTAAAATCAAGGAGTTTCCTTGAAGTGAAGAAGTTTCCATGGGATCAAGGAAACAAATAATATTAATAATACTAAAATAAGGGCGTGTAGGACCGGCTTGAGCATGGTCGGACGGTTAGGGCCCGGTCCCGTACGTTTTCCCTAATTTTATATATTATTTCATGATTTGAAGGAATTTTCATACTTTGAGAGAAATACCATGAGATCAAGGAATTTCATAGGATCAAGGAGACATAAAAAATAGTAATAATAAAATAAGGGGCATGTGTGGGACCGGCTAGGGCATGGCCGGCCGTCTGGGCCTGGTCCCACGAGTTTCCTTTTTTATTTTTTATTTTTTCATGGTTTTAAGGAAATACCATGAGATTAAGGAGTTTTCATGGGATTAGGAAAATAATAATAAAATAATAAGGAATCACGAGGTGTGGGACCGGCCAAGATCAAGGCATAGCCGGTTGGCTAGTAAACACAGTCCCATGACACTTTTCCAATTTTATATTATTTCTTTGATGCGAAGGGAACACCATGAAACTGAGGAGTTTCTTTAAAACGAAAGATATTTGTTCAAATGAAAGGATCTTCATAACATCAAAGAAAATAATAAAAAAATGATAAAATATAAAACTGGGCATGGGACTGGTCACGGCACAACCGGCCGGTCGATGGGCCCAGTCCCCAGCGCCTTGGTCAATATATTATTATTTGTTATTTTCTTTCCTATTTTGCATAGGTTCATCGTCTCGTCGTATTTTGAAATACTCATTCGTGCATTCAGGTGCACGTTAGTTAGTGCATTGAATACACTTGCACCATTTGGTCGGGGCTTACTCGATAGTGCTCAGACGCCCGTACGTTGAATATTTATTACTAACCCATGGAATTCTGCTGGGAAAAACCATAAATTGAAGTAACGAAATATCATGAAAATATTGAATATTTTCCAGATATTCAGTGAATGAATCTAATAACTTGAGAATAATAAACTAATAGCTCTACATTAGTACGATCGTCTAAGAGCATTAATTATTCAGGAATTTAGTGATATGAGATTGTTGAAGCGTCATATTTCTTTTATACAGTCAGGGAAAACAATTGTTACATCCTGAAGACGTTATTGCTCTATACTAGCTGGCAAGCTGTCTAGGAGCCGTCTAATCTTGCAATTCTATATAAAAGTGATCACTGAAATTGCTCAATATTCATGAGATATGCCGTTGCCTCAGCTGAGAGACCAAACATCTACATATAATATGAGAGACAATATTCTCAGTCAAAGATTCTTATGGCGTGAGCTTTCACGCTTTCGATAAGAGACATGAGCCTCAATACTCGCCTGATTATTGGATCAGGAGCATATACAATTATGGGTTTACGATTTTACCCCTTGTCGAAAACCCACCATCTACATTAAGTCTCCTGCTTAGTGAGGATCAGTTATGTTCCTCAGTCATCACTGAATGGTGATTTTCCGGTTATAAACAATATAAACAATTGAACTTAGTCATAAGATAAGACCTTACCTGATTTTTGATAGTCCGAGCAAACCACGACTTGAACGAAGATTCCAGTGGCATGATAGAGCGTCGCTTGATGATCAATAATTGGTGTTGAACCGCTGATTTTAATGGCGGGACCTTGGTCGATATAGGATTCACGGGTCGGGCCCATGAAAAGAAATCCTTGTTTTAGGAATAGACGCTCGTTCGTTCGTTAGTTTAAGGAACAAACAAAATAGACCTGAGTCTAATGATATAAAATTTTGTCTATGAGCTTTCACGAAACCGAAATTTATTTTTTAAATATGTGAGATTTCACAAAGTTGGATAAACTCTCGTTTCAAAGGTGGATGCTCGCACGAGAGAAAAGTTTTTTTTTAATAGACGTGCGTCTGTTAGTAATAAAATTTTGTTTATGAGCTTTCATGAAATTTTTTATGTTCGAGCTTTCAGAAATCCTTGAAAATATACTCTCGCTTCAGATGCTCGTGCGAGGGAGCAAAAATATATAGATATATTTTCCAAATTTACGTGAGTTTCACGTTAAATATTTATATATTTTGTAAAATAATTTTTTGATTTTGAACAACTGTTGAAAGTAAACAATTATACATGGTTAAATAATGTCTGTATGTGAGTTTTCACAATTGTAGAATGGACGTCTGTCCAATTTTTTGAAAAACCAGTGGATGTTAAAATTCACTTGGGTTGTTCACGGTTTTGTGAAAATCAAGTCATGATTTTGAATAATGAATTTTGCTCGTCTTTGCAGGTTTGAAGGAACGAGCAAGTTTTCCAAATTCTGACGTTATAATCACTACACCTAGTGAAATTGTAAATAGGTAAGAGTTGGATTGTTACCATTTTTGTTGCGTGTTTGTTATTCGTATGTCCATGACTCCATGTATTTCGCCTCAAATAGTGGTGACTTCTGGTTACAACCACCCTTCTGGATCTTCCGGTGAACGCTCCAGAAATATCAAGTCAAAGATGAAGACTTCTGCAGATGTTCATTCCGAGGTGAATCAACCTTTCAGAGACGCTGGAAAGCTGGTACTTTGTATGTCTCTCGATCATCTGGAGTCGTCCCTTATCAGTAAAAGCACCGCCGACTTCAGCAAATGAGACTATCGGCTGAAGATGAAGTCAGGCTTTGCGTTGATGGGGTAGATCCTGATTCAGATGTGGATGGGCGAAGAATTTCGTCATCAGAAAATTCAGAAGTCGGTCTTTCAGTAAAACGCTGTAGAATCTTCGTCCGACGTCGGATTTTTGCGGTGTACCCATGTTTTTTCATCCTCAGAAGATTTCCAAGCTTTTGTAAAGAAGCTTTTCGAGTTTTGAGCATGTTTAGGGGCGGAAATAGGCGAAACAGTAAACTAACATGAGATTTCCAGAAAAGTTTCAGCTGGCATGTAGTCTAATGTTTTGGACACATCTCTTTGATAGTTTATCCAATTGCTTTGAATTTTGGATATGTTGTAGAAGACATCCATACAAAGATAATGGTATATGACCTATACTTAGATTCTTCACCAATATCTCCCATATTGCTTCTTTGTGCGTGACAGTGTAAAATCATCTCAGACGAGCTTGTTGTAAAACACTCTTGTTGTGTCTTTGGACCATTCGCTTGTGTCTTGAACGGTTGGTGAAGGATTCCAATGTCATTGATTCATTTGAGTCAGGACCCCTTGATTGATACATGAGCATGGTGCTTGCAGCCATCTTGTTTTTATCAGTCGTAGAAACATCACTTCTGGAACCCTGGTCACGGGACCATGACTGAGGTTGCTCTCAAGAGGGGGTGGTATAATGACCATGGTTTCATGTCCCTGTGGAAGCATTCCTTTGATGATGAATGATTAGCACATGAGAGTCTGGTGCCACGGGTCTTGGACTGTGAAACTGATCGTCATGATCAGTGGACCGTCGATCCCTAGTATTATGTTAAATCTCTCCTTTTCGTTTTCTCTTCTTCTGGCAAGACTTGGATAGAGGACCCAGGTATAAAAATTAATGTAAAAACCTAGGTGGTCGAAATTGGAGGTACCTTGATAAAATAATTAGTGGAAAGACCTGGTGGACACTGATCGAATGTGGAAGTTATGAATCCCGTCTCAGAATTGCTGCTTGCATGTTGTATGCTCTGGAAGCTGTAGGGACCTCATACGACGTCGGAATTCGATGCTTGACCCTAACTTTTGAAGCTAAGAGACTGAGTTATCACATGATAAATGAATCTCTCAATTTGGAGTTGTAGAGGTTATCCAACGAAGCGTGCACATTTGTAATTTGTAATCCTGTACAAATTTTTCAGATTTCATAGACCTGACGGTAAAGGCCATATCTTTCAGCTCGTATATATGATTGATGCTCCCTTTTGGTATGTTGTAGAAGAGACATAGAAGAACATATTTCATTGAGGAAGTATTGTCCCATTAATCACTTATTGGTACGTTTTTGTAAACCCATGGGCCGAAGTATGTTGTATCTCATTTGTAGAGGCGATGAGAACATCTTGTAGAAGACTTGAGATTGTGCCTGCCTGTTGTTTAAGCTTCAGAAAGACTTTCATGTGAACATATTTCATGTCTACACACCTTGATATGAATCATTAGTGCTTGGAGAAGTCCGATCCATCGAGTAACTCTTCAGAGAACGGATAGTTGATGAAGCTGGTCATGAGGATGTTGCCCCTGAGACCGTCGTTGATGCTGGATCACGATATAATTTTCTACAGAAATGCTTGTTGATGTCGATACTATGGTCGGAGTTGCTCCAGACACTGAAAAGGATGGATCCATGATTATCGACATAGTCTTTACTCCCTCATCCAGTGAGCCTTTACTGTGAAGTGCCTTGTCAGGGAATCGATGTTGTTGGGGTAGATAGCAGCGGCAGTTTCCATTCTGGATGTGGTCGGTGAAGATAATAAGTTCCTCAGTCGTGCAGGGGCTTGTGATGTAGAGAAACCCGTTTATGAATGTTAGAGCATAGCTCGGTCAACCTTGCATGCGTTGCTATATCAAGCATGTTTGTCAATGTTAGTGATCAAAACTATAAAGTCTTGATTTCTATCCTATTAGCTAAGTCTCAGACTAGGATAAGAAAAGTGTAGTTGAGCTCAAGGACTTCATGGTGATTCAACGACAACGACGAAGATCTACACCAAGAAACCGTGGAACTTCATCAACAAAAAGGTATGTGAAGACTTGAACTTATCTATCACTCGAAAGTCTATCTATTCTTCTCCTACTTCTTATGAGACAAAAGTCGTATGCTATATAGACTAGATCATATACACTTGATATTTCGAGCTGAGTATTCATTGCTTATCTTTTACTCGAAATCATGTGTTGGTAAAGCGTTTCTCTTTGATCAGGTTTATCTTCACCTAGTGACGAAATTCATGAAAGTTTCAATCACTTTGGAAATTGCTCTGACGAGAAAAGTCTGTTGTTCTTCACAACTGAATATCTCCCTCTGAGAATGTTTCAATGATTGGAATGAAAGTTTAGATCATATAACCATGTATTCCTTGAACCGAAGTTTTCGAACTTTGTTGATCAAGAGAAATCGGTAGGATTGTGGAATTGGCTTGCCAAGTCCGCGAACCCAGTCCGCGAACTGACGGAAGTTCTCGACCGAAAATTTCTGCTGGGATTTCCAAAACTCGTTTGTGTGCTAAGTCCGCGAACTGGCGGAAGTTCTCGACCCGAGAATTTCTGCTGAGTTTGGAAAACTCAAACCGATTAACTTAAGTCCGCGAACTTGTTTGTGAGCTTAAGAGGTTATGATCTAAAGATGTGCTCTGAACATGAAACATTAATTATTAAGGAATGCTTTATGAAAACCGTGGCTATAATGTTCATGAGACGATTCTAATCGAATCGAATCATCTTTGTTTCAATTGTGTCTTGTGTAGTTACATAAGATCTCATAGCAATTGAAAAACTCTTAACTAGTTCATTTGAGTTAATTGGACTAGTTATGGTGAAAAAGAATATGATTAATATAAGATGCTCATATGGTTGACCTTTTGGGTTATCATGTTGAACCAACATACATGTACTCGTTTTGGCATGGTTTTCTCAAACCCAGTAAACGTGTACCCAAGTGTGTATGACAAGCTATGTCTTTCGAATAACGGTTGAGAGATATTGGCTTGAATCTAAATCAGGTTTTCATCTAACGGTGGATAGAGTTTCCTTTGTACCTAAGGAAAAACCCTGATTTGAAAGGCTATATATAGGAGACATCTAGCTAGAGCAAAACTTAATACCCACACGTCTGTGTGCTGCTAGTGCGCTCGCTAGAAACGATCTCCATTAACCCTTGATTTCTTCTCTAAAATCGGGTTAACGACTTAAAGACTTCATTGGGATTGTGAAGCCAGACCGATACTATTTTTATCGTAGTTGTGGATATGATCTTGCATCTTCTATCGTACGAGCACAATCTGTGATTGGCTTGAGATCGTGAGAGTTCTCCGATAGGCAAGATAAAGAAGTCACAAACATCTTCGTCTCACTGTTTGTGATTCCTCGACAATCCGCTTGTGTAGTCAGGAAGGATTGTAGAGAGGTGATTGATTAATCTAGGCTGTTCTTCTGGAATATAAGTCCGGATTATCAATTGGTTCCTGTTACCTTGATTTTATATCTAAAGACGGAACAAAACCTAGGGTTTATCTGTGGGAGACAAATTTATCCTTTTGATAGACTTTTCTGTGTGAAACAGATTCGTTTATTATCAAGTATGTGATTTTGGATTGCAACAACTCTTAGTTGTGGGTGAGATCAGTTAAGGAATCAAATACGCAGTGTCATGATGGATCAGAGGCGTATGAGTACAACTGTACCTTGTATCAGTGGGATATTGGTAGGGTTCAACTATAGATCAGTCCGAAGTTAGTTTGTAGTAGGCTAGTGTCTGTAGCGGCTTAATACAGTGTGTATTCAATATGGACTAGGTCCCGGGGTTTTTCTGCATTTTCGATTTCATCGTTAACAAAACTTCTGGTGTCTGTGTTATTTTTTTTCCGCATTATATTTTATATAATAGAAATAATACAGGTTGTGCGTTAAGATCATCAATTTTTGTAATCCAACCTTTAGTTATTGATTGTAGTTGATTGATCCTTGGAAATTGGTCTTGGTACCTTCCAAGTTATCTCTCTTTGATAAAGACTCATAGATTTCTATTTTCTTGAGTAAAGATCAAATCCTAAGGGTGCACACGGTACGGTTCGGCTCGGTTCTTGCCGAGGCCGAGTACCTGTATCCCCCATAGGTCGGTACTGAACTTTTGGGACCGGTACCGGTACCGTGTACCTCGGTTCCGGTACCATTCGGTTCCGGTCCGGGACTGGTACCAGTCGGTATCTTTTCAGCAAAAAACTATCTGCCACTCTGCCTTTTCTTTTACCTGTTTTTTCTATATAACAAATTCTCATTCAAAGCAGCAACTAATAAGTAGCAATATTACTAACAAACCAAACAATCAATGTCTTGAAAATATGGAAAAAAAGTAGCAGTAGCCACACTAAGTCTTGAAAATGAGAAAATATGGAAAAAAAAAACTAGCAGTGCAGCTAGTGCTGCAGTAGTCTTGAATCTTGATGTTCTAATCCATGTCAGCAGCACTTGTGGTGTCATCAGTGTTGATAGGACCAAGTAACGCTGCAAAAACAAATAATAGCAGTTAGTAACTATTAGACTATATCTATTACTACCAAACACAAGTAATAATGTAATATGTTACCTTCTTCAACTTCAACATCATCATCTGGTATATAATCAGATAGAAGATCAAGTTGTATTGGCTTCCTTAGCCATCTTTGTGTGCAAATCAATGCCTCAACTGTCCTTGTAGATAAAGAGCTTCTACAAGGACTTAAGACTCGCTTTCCTGTGCTAAAAGCAGACTCAGAGGCAACAAAAGACACAGGAATGGCTAATATATCCTTAGCCATATGTCCAAGTATCTTATACTTTGTACTGTTGGTCTTCCACCAACCCAATAAGTCAAACTCCTCATCATCATATTCTCCTACACCTTCTTCATACTCGTCAATGAAATATTATCCAACTCTGTTTTTCCCTCATCATCATTTGGGCTTTTCTTGAACCTCTTACTCCTTGACATCAACTCTTTCATACGACTTGGCCCTGCCACTAGTTTACTTACCACTGCTTTGGCTTGTCCCTGGATAGAACTGCTTGACTCCTCCTCATGAACTGAATAGGCATCCTTATTTCTTCAAATAGAATCTTAAAATCCAACTTAACAAGCTTCATAACAAGATTCAACCTTAGAAGAATTCTTCCCATACAAGAGCTCAAGAGCAAATTGTAGTCCTTTTTCTTTCTCTCTAGGATCCAACAACATGGCAAAAAAGGTTGTAGGGTTCATCTTTGCATAATCACCCAATATTTTTTATACTTCTTAAACATTTTTCCAGCCATAGTAGCAATAAAAGGATCTTCATCTACATTATCTCTAAACTCAACTAGTTGCTCATATATGATAACTAATTGCCATAAGAAAGTGTTTGTTGTTACCTTAGTTGAGGCTGAAAATGCAACAGTCGCATCAAAGAATACTTTCAAACATTTGACAAGGCCTCTGACAAAGATCCAGTCCTCTTCATATGGATCAGTCTGATCCATCGAGTAACTCTTCAGAGAACGGATTATTGATGAAGCTGGTCATGAGGATGTTGCCCTTGAGACCGTCGCTGATGCTGGATCACGATATAATTTTCTACATAAATGCTTGTTGATGTCGATACTATGGTCGTAGTTGCTCCAGACAATGAAAAGGATGGATCCATGATTATCGACATAGTCTTTACTCCCTCATCCAGTGAGCCTTTACTGTGAAGTGCCTTGTCAGGGAATCGATGTTTTTGGGGTAGATAGCAGCGGCAGTTTCCATTCTGGATGTGGTCGGTGAAGAGAAGAAGTTCCTCAGTCGTGCAGGGGCTTGTGATGTAGAGAAACCCGTTTATGAATGTTAGAGCATAGCTCGGTCAACCTTGCATGCTGTTGCTATATCAAGCATATTTGTTCAATTTTAGTGATCAAAAACTATAAAGTCTTGATTTCTATCCTATTAGCTAAGTCTCAGACTAGGATAAGAAAAGTGTAGTTGAGCTCAAGGACTTCATGGTGATTCAACGACAACGACGACACGAAGATCTACACCAAGGAACCGTGGAACTTCATCAACAAAAAGGTATGTGAAGACTTGAACTTATCTATCACTCGAAAGTCTATCTATTCTTCTCCTACTTCTTATGAGACAAAAGTCGTATGCTATATAGACTAGATCATATACACTTGATATTTCGAGCTGAGTATTCATTGCTTATTTTTTACTCTAAATCATGTGTTGGTAAACGTTTCTCTTTGATCAGGTTTATCTTCACCTAGTGACGAAAGTCATGAAAGTTTCAATCACTTTGGAAATTGCTCTGACGAGAAAGGTCTGTTGTTCTTCACGACTGAATATCTCCCTCTGAGAATGTTTCAATGATTGGAATGAGAGTTTAGATCATATAACCATGTATTCCTTGAACCGAAGTTTTCGAACTTTGTTGATCAAGAGAAATCGGTAGGATTGTGGAATTGGCTTGCCAAGTCCGCGAACCCAGTCCGCGAACTGACGGAAGTTCTCGACCGAAAATTTCTGCTGGGATTTCCAAAACTCGTTTGTGTGCTAAGTCCGCGAACTGGCGGAAGTTCTCGACCCGAGAATTTCTGCTGAGTTTGGAAAACTCAAACCGATTAACTTAAGTCCGCGAACTTGTTTGTGAGCTTAAGAGGTTATGATCTAAAGATGTGCTCTGAACATGAAACATTAATTATTAAGGAATGCTTTATGAAAACCGTGGCTATAATGTTCATGAGCCGATTCTAATCGAATCGAATCATCTTTGTTTCAATTGTGTCTTGTGTAGTTACATAAGATCTCATAGCAATTGAAAAACTCTTAACTAGTTCATTTGAGTTAATTGGACTAGTTATGGTGAAAAAGAATATGATTAATATAAGATGCTCATATGGTTGACCTTTTGGGTTATCATGTTGAACCAACATACATGTACTCGTTTTGGCATGGTTTTCTCAAACCCAGTAAACGTGTACCCAAGTGTGTATGACAAGCTATGTCTTTCGATATAACGGTTGAGAGATATTGGCTTGAATCTAAATCAGGTTTTCATCTAACGGTGGATAGAGTTTCCTTTGTACCTAAGGAAAAACCCTGATTTGAAAGGCTATATATAGGAGACATCTAGCTAGAGCAAAACTTAATACCCACACGTCTGTGTGCTGCTAGTGCGCTCGCTAGAAACGATCTCCATTAACCCTTGATTTTCTTCTCTAAAATCGGGTTAACGACTTAAAGACTTCATTGGGATTGTGAAGCCAGACCGATACTATTTTTATCGTAGTTGTGTGATATGATCTTGCATCTTCTATCGTACGAGCACAATCTGTGATTGGCTTGAGATCGTGAGAGTTCTCCGATAGGCAAGATAAAGAAGTCACAAACATCTTCGTCTCACTGTTTGTGATTCCTCGACAATCCGCTTGTGTAGTCAGGAAGGATTGTAGAGAGGTGATTGATTAATCTAGGCTGTTCTTCTGGAATATAAGTCCGGATTATCAATTGGTTCCTGTTACCTTGATTTTATATCTAAAGACGGAACAAAACCTAGGGTTTATCTGTGGGAGACAAATTTATCCTTTTGATAGACTTTTCTGTGTGAAACAGATTCGTTTATTATCAAGTATGTGATTTTGGATTGCAACAACTCTTAGTTGTGGGTGAGATCAGTTAAGGGAATCAAATACGCAGTGTCATGATGGGATCAGAGGCGTATGAGTACAACTGTACCTTGTATCAGTGGGATATTGGTAGGGGTTCAACTATAGATCAGTCCGAAGTTAGTTTGTAGTAGGCTAGTGTCTGTAGCGGCTTAATACAGTGTGTATTCAATATGGACTAGGTCCCGGGGTTTTTCTGCATTTTCGATTTCATCGTTAACAAAACTTCTGGTGTCTGTGTTATTTTTTTTCCGCATTATATTTTATATAATAGAAATAATACAGGTTGTGCGTTAAGATCATCAATTTTTGTAATCCAACCTTTAGTTATTGATTGTAGTTGATTGATCCTTGGAAATTGGTCTTGGGTACCTTCCAAGTTATCTCTCTTTGATAAAGACTCATAGATTTCTATTTTCTTGAGTAAAGATCAAATCCTAAGGGTGCACACGGTACGGTTCGGCTCGGTTCTTGCCGAGGCCGAGTACCTGTATCCCCCATAGGTCGGTACTGAACTTTTGGGACCGGTACCGGTACCGTGTACCTCGGTTCCGGTACCATTCGGTTCCGGTCCGGGACTGGTACCAGTCGGTATCTTTTCAGCAAAAAACTATCTGCCACTCTGCCTTTTCTTTTACCTGTTTTTTCTATATAACAAATTCTCATTCAAAGCAGCAACTAATAAGTAGCAATATTACTAACAAACCAAACAATCAATGTCTTGAAAATATGGAAAAAAAGTAGCAGTAGCCACACTAAGTCTTGAAAATGAGAAAATATGGAAAAAAAAAACTAGCAGTGCAGCTAGTGCTGCAGTAGTCTTGAATCTTGATGTTCTAATCCATGTCAGCAGCACTTGTGGTGTCATCAGTGTTGATAGGACCAAGTAACGCTGCAAAAACAAATAATAGCAGTTAGTAACTATTAGACTATATCTATTACTACCAAACACAAGTAATAATGTAATATGTTACCTTCTTCAACTTCAACATCATCATCTGGTATATAATCAGATAGAAGATCAAGTTGTATTGGCTTCCTTAGCCATCTTTGTGTGCAAAGCAATGCCTCAACTGTCCTTGTAGATAAAGAGCTTCTACAAGGACTTAAGACTCGCTTTCCTGTGCTAAAAGCAGACTCAGAGGCAACAAAAGACACAGGAATGGCTAATATATCCTTAGCCATATGTCCAAGTATCTTATACTTTGTACTGTTGGTCTTCCACCAACCCAATAAGTCAAACTCCTCATCATCATATTCTCCTACACCTTCTTCATACTCGTCAATGAAATATTTATCCAACTCTGTTTTTCCCTCATCATCATTTGGGCTTTTCTTGAACCTCTTACTCCTTGACATCAACTCTTTCATACGACTTGGCCCTGCCACTAGTTTACTTACCACTGCTTTGGCTTGTCCCTGGATAGAACTGCTTGACTCCTCCTCATGAACTGAATAGGCATCCTTATATTCTTCAAATAGAATCTTAAAATCCAACTTAACAAGCTTCATAACAGATTCAACCTTAGAAGAATTCTTCCCATACAAGAGCTCAAGAGCAAATTGTAGTCCTTTTTCTTTCTCTCTAGGATCCAACAACATGGCAAAAAAGGTTGTAGGGTTCATCTTTGCATAATCACCCCAATATTTTTTATACTTCTTAAACATTTTTCCAGCCATAGTAGCAATAAAAGGATCTTCATCTACATTATCTCTAAACTCAACTAGTTGCTCATATATGATAACTAATTGCCATAAGAAAGTGTTTGTTGTTACCTTAGTTGAGGCTGAAAATGCAACAGTCGCATCAAAGAATACTTTCAAACATTTGACAAGGCCTCTGACAAAGATCCAGTCCTCTTCATATGGATCAGTCTGATCCATCGAGTAACTCTTCAGAGAACGGATTATTGATGAAGCTGGTCATGAGGATGTGGCCCTTGAGACCGTCGCTGATGCTGGATCACGATATAATTTTCTACATAAATGCTTGTTGATGTCGATACTATGGTCGTAGTTGCTCCAGACAATGAAAAGGATGGATCCATGATTATCGACATAGTCTTTACTCCCTCATCCAGTGAGCCTTTACTGTGAAGTGCCTTGTCAGGGAATCGATGTTTTTGGGGTAGATAGCAGCGGCAGTTTCCATTCTGGATGTGGTCGGTGAAGAGAAGAAGTTCCTCAGTCGTGCAGGGGCTTGTGATGTAGAGAAACCCGTTTATGAATGTTAGAGCATAGCTCGGTCAACCTTGCATGCTGTTGCTATATCAAGCATGTTTTTCAATTTTAGTGATCAAAACTATAAAGTCTTGATTTCTATCCTATTAGCTAAGTCTCAGACTAGGATAAGAAAAGTGTAGTTGAGCTCAAGGACTTCATGGTGATTCAACGACAACGACGAAGATCTACACCAAGGAACCGTGGAACTTCATCAACAAAAAGGTATGTGAAGACTTGAACTTATCTATCACTCGAAAGTCTATCTATTCTTCTCCTACTTCTTATGAGACAAAAGTCGTATGCTATATAGACTAGATCATATACACTTGATATTTCGAGCTGAGTATTCATTGCTTATTTTTTACTCTAAATCATGTGTTGGTAAACGTTTCTCTTTGATCAGGTTTATCTTCACCTAGTGACGAAAGTCATGAAAGTTTCAATCACTTTGGAAATTGCTCTGACGAGAAAGGTCTGTTGTTCTTCACGACTGAATATCTCCCTCTGAGAATGTTTCAATGATTGGAATGAGAGTTTAGATCATATAACCATGTATTCCTTGAACCGAAGTTTTCGAACTTTGTTGATCAAGAGAAATCGGTAGGATTGTGGAATTGGCTTGCCAAGTCCGCGAACCCAGTCCGCGAACTGACGGAAGTTCTCGACCGAAAATTTCTGCTGGGATTTCCAAAACTCGTTTGTGTGCTAAGTCCGCGAACTGGCGGAAGTTCTCGACCCGAGAATTTCTGCTGAGTTTGGAAAACTCAAACCGATTAACTTAAGTCCGCGAACTTGTTTGTGAGCTTAAGAGGTTATGATCTAAAGATGTGCTCTGAACATGAAACATTAATTATTAAGGAATGCTTTATGAAAACCGTGGCTATAATGTTCATGAGCCGATTCTAATCGAATCGAATCATCTTTGTTTCAATTGTGTCTTGTGTAGTTACATAAGATCTCATAGCAATTGAAAAACTCTTAACTAGTTCATTTGAGTTAATTGGACTAGTTATGGTGAAAAAGAATATGATTAATATAAGATGCTCATATGGTTGACCTTTTGGGTTATCATGTTGAACCAACATACATGTACTCGTTTTGGCATGGTTTTCTCAAACCCAGTAAACGTGTACCCAAGTGTGTATGACAAGCTATGTCTTTCGATATAACGGTTGAGAGATATTGGCTTGAATCTAAATCAGGTTTTCATCTAACGGTGGATAGAGTTTCCTTTGTACCTAAGGAAAAACCCTGATTTGAAAGGCTATATATAGGAGACATCTAGCTAGAGCAAAACTTAATACCCACACGTCTGTGTGCTGCTAGTGCGCTCGCTAGAAACGATCTCCATTAACCCTTGATTTTCTTCTCTAAAATCGGGTTAACGACTTAAAGACTTCATTGGGATTGTGAAGCCAGACCGATACTATTTTTATCGTAGTTGTGTGATATGATCTTGCATCTTCTATCGTACGAGCACAATCTGTGATTGGCTTGAGATCGTGAGAGTTCTCCGATAGGCAAGATAAAGAAGTCACAAACATCTTCGTCTCACTGTTTGTGATTCCTCGACAATCCGCTTGTGTAGTCAGGAAGGATTGTAGAGAGGTGATTGATTAATCTAGGCTGTTCTTCTGGAATATAAGTCCGGATTATCAATTGGTTCCTGTTACCTTGATTTTATATCTAAAGACGGAACAAAACCTAGGGTTTATCTGTGGGAGACAAATTTATCCTTTTGATAGACTTTTCTGTGTGAAACAGATTCGTTTATTATCAAGTATGTGATTTTGGATTGCAACAACTCTTAGTTGTGGGTGAGATCAGTTAAGGGAATCAAATACGCAGTGTCATGATGGGATCAGAGGCGTATGAGTACAACTGTACCTTGTATCAGTGGGATATTGGTAGGGGTTCAACTATAGATCAGTCCGAAGTTAGTTTGTAGTAGGCTAGTGTCTGTAGCGGCTTAATACAGTGTGTATTCAATATGGACTAGGTCCCGGGGTTTTTCTGCATTTTCGATTTCATCGTTAACAAAACTTCTGGTGTCTGTGTTATTTTTTTTCCGCATTATATTTTATATAATAGAAATAATACAGGTTGTGCGTTAAGATCATCAATTTTTGTAATCCAACCTTTAATTATTGATTGTAGTTGATTGATCCTTGGAAATTGGTCTTTGGTACCTTCCAAGTTATCTCTCTTTGATAAAGACTCATAGATTTCTATTTTCTTGAGTAAAGATCAAATCCTAAGGGTGCACACGGTACGGTTCGGCTCGGTTCTTGCCGAGGCCGAGTACCTGTACCCCCCATAGGTCGGTACTGAACTTTTGGGACCGGTACCGGTACCGTGTACCTCGGTTCCGGTACCATTCGGTTCCGGTCCGGGACTGGTACCAGTCGGTATCTTTTCAGCAAAAAACTATCTGCCACTCTGCCTTTTCTTTTACCTGTTTTTTACCTGTTTTTTCTATATAACAAATTCTCATTCAAAGCAGCAACTAATAAGTAGCAATATTACTAACAAACCAAACAATCAATGTCTTGAAAATATGGAAAAAAAGTAGCAGTAGCCACACTAAGTCTTGAAAATGAGAAAATATGGAAAAAAAAAACTAGCAGTGCAGCTAGTGCTGCAGTAGTCTTGAATCTTGATGTTCTAATCCATGTCAGCAGCACTTGTGGTGTCATCAGTGTTGATAGGACCAAGTAACGCTGCAAAAACAAATAATAGCAGTTAGTAACTATTAGACTATATCTATTACTACCAAACACAAGTAATAATGTAATATGTTACCTTCTTCAACTTCAACATCATCATCTGGTATATAATCAGATAGAAGATCAAGTTGTATTGGCTTCCTTAGCCATCTTTGTGTGCAAAGCAATGCCTCAACTGTCCTTGTAGATAAAGAGCTTCTACAAGGACTTAAGACTCGCTTTCCTGTGCTAAAAGCAGACTCAGAGGCAACAAAAGACACAGGAATGGCTAATATATCCTTAGCCATATGTCCAAGTATCTTATACTTTGTACTGTTGGTCTTCCACCAACCCAATAAGTCAAACTCCTCATCATCATATTCTCCTACACCTTCTTCATACTCGTCAATGAAATATTTATCCAACTCTGTTTTTCCCTCATCATCATTTGGGCTTTTCTTGAACCTCTTACTCCTTGACATCAACTCTTTCATACGACTTGGCCCTGCCACTAGTTTACTTACCACTGCTTTGGCTTGTCCCTGGATAGAACTGCTTGACTCCTCCTCATGAACTGAATAGGCATCCTTATATTCTTCAAATAGAATCTTAAAATCCAACTTAACAAGCTTCATAACAGATTCAACCTTAGAAGAATTCTTCCCATACAAGAGCTCAAGAGCAAATTGTAGTCCTTTTTCTTTCTCTCTAGGATCCAACAACATGGCAAAAAAGGTTGTAGGGTTCATCTTTGCATAATCACCCCAATATTTTTTATACTTCTTAAACATTTTTCCAGCCATAGTAGCAATAAAAGGATCTTCATCTACATTATCTCTAAACTCAACTAGTTGCTCATATATGATAACTAATTGCCATAAGAAAGTGTTTGTTGTTACCTTAGTTGAGGCTGAAAATGCAACAGTCGCATCAAAGAATACTTTCAAACATTTGACAAGGCCTCTGACAAAGATCCAGTCCTCTTCATATGGATCAGTCTGATCCATCGAGTAACTCTTCAGAGAACGGATTATTGATGAAGCTGGTCATGAGGATGTTGCCCTTGAGACCGTCGCTGATGCTGGATCACGATATAATTTTCTACATAAATGCTTGTTGATGTCGATACTATGGTCGTAGTTGCTCCAGACAATGAAAAGGATGGATCCATGATTATCGACATAGTCTTTACTCCCTCATCCAGTGAGCCTTTACTGTGAAGTGCCTTGTCAGGGAATCGATGTTTTTGGGGTAGATAGCAGCGGCAGTTTCCATTCTGGATGTGGTCGGTGAAGAGAAGAAGTTCCTCAGTCGTGCAGGGGCTTGTAATGTAGAGAAACCCGTTTATGAATGTTAGAGCATAGCTCGGTCAACCTTGCATGCTGTTGCTATATCAAGCATGTTTGTCAATTTTAGTGATCAAAACTATAAAGTCTTGATTGCTATCCTATTAGCTAAGTCTCAGACTAGGATAAGAAAAGTGTAGTTGAGCTCAAGGACTTCATGGTGATTCAACGACAACGACGAAGATCTACACCAAGGAACCGTGGAACTTCATCAACAAAAAGGTATGTGAAGACTTGAACTTATCTATCACTCGAAAGTCTATCTATTCTTCTCCTACTTCTTATGAGACAAAAGTCGTATGTTATATAGACTAGATCATATACACTTGATATTTCGAGCTGAGTATTCATTGCTTATTTTTTACTCTAAATCATGTGTTGGTAAACGTTTCTCTTTGATCAGGTTTATCTTCACCTAGTGACGAAAGTCATGAAAGTTTCAATCACTTGGAAATTGCTCTGACGAGAAAGTTCTGTTGTTCTTCACGACTGAATATCTCCCTCTGAGAATGTTTCAATGATTGGAATGAGAGTTTAGATCATATAACCATGTATTCCTTGAACCGAAGTTTTCGAACTTTGTTGATCAAGAGAAATCGGTAGGATTGTGGAATTGGCTTGCCAAGTCCGCGAACCCAGTCCGCGAACTGACGGAAGTTCTCGACCGAAAATTTCTGCTGGGATTTCCAAAACTCGTTTGTGTGCTAAGTCCGCGAACTGGCGGAAGTTCTCGACCCGAGAATTTCTGCTGAGTTTGGAAAACTCAAACCGATTAACTTAAGTCCGCGAACTTGTTTGTGAGCTTAAGAGGTTATGATCTAAAGATGTGCTCTGAACATGAAACATTAATTATTAAGGAATGCTTTATGCAAACCGTGACTATAATGTTCATGAGCCGATTGTAATCGAATCGAATCATCTTTGTTTCAATTGTGTCTTGTGTAGTTACATAAGATCTCATAGTAATTGAACAACTCTTAACTAGTTCATTTGAGTCAATTGGACTAGTTATGGTGAAGAAGAATATGATTAATATAAGATGCTCATATGGTTGACCTTTTGGGTTATCATGTTGAACCAACATACATGTACTCGTTTTGGCATGGTTTTCTCAAACCCAGTAACGTGTACCCAAGTGTGTATGACAAGCTATGTCTTTCGATCTAACGGTTGAGAGATTATTGGCTTGAATCTAAATCAGGTTTTCATCTAACGGTGATAGAGTTTCCTTTGTAACCTAAGAAAAACCCTGATTGAAAGGCTATATATAGGAGACATCTAGCTAGAGCAAAACTTAATACCCACACGTCTGTGTGCTGCTAGTGCGCTCGTTAGAGTCGATCTCCATTAACCCTTGATTTTCTTCTCTAAATCGGGTTAACGACTTAAAGACTTCATTGGGATTGTGAAGCCAGACGATACTATTTTTTCGTAGTTGTGTGATATGATCTTGCATCTTCTATCGTACGAGCACAATCTGTGATTGGCTTGAGATCGTAGAGTTCTCCGATAGGCAAGAAAGAAGTCACAAAACATCTCGTCTCACTGTTTGATTCTCGACAACCGCTTGTGTAGTCAGGAAGGATTGTAGAGAGGTGATTGATAATCTAGGCTGTCTTCTGGGAATATAAGTCCGGATTACAATTGGTTCCTGTTACTTGATTTTATATCTAAGACGGAACAAAACAACCTAGGTTTTATCTGTGGGAGACGATTTATCCTTTTGATAGACTTTTCTGTGTGAGACAGATTCGTTTATTATCAAGTCTGTGATTTGGTTGCAACAACTCTTATTTGGTGAGATCAGTTAAGGGAATCAAAATACGCGTGTCATGATGGGATCAGAGGCGTATGAGTACAACTGTACCTTGTATCAGTGGATATTGGAGGGGTTCAAATATATCAGTCCGAAGTTAGTTTGCATTAGGCTAGTGTTCGTAGGCTTATACAATGTGTATTCAATATGGACTAGTCCCGGGGTTTTTCTGCATTTTCGATTTCCTCGTTAACAAAACTTCTGGTGTCTGTGTTATTTTTTTTCCGCATTATATTTTATATAATTGAAATAATACAGGTTGTGCGTTTGTGATCATTAATTGGAAATCCAACCTTTGGTTGTTGATTGATATTGATCGATCCTTGGACATTGGTCTTTGGTACCGTCCAAGTTATCTCTCTTTGATAAAGACTCATAGATTTCTATTTTCTTGAGTAAAGATCAAATCCAGAGATTGAGATAATAACTTCTTGAGATGCTTTTTATCTAGATTGAGTCTGACTGTCTAGTTGATTCTCTAGCAAAGTATTTCAGATTTAGTCCATACAGATTGCTAAGCGAAATATTAGGTGGTGTTGTTAGACCCCCGCTTTTTCAATTGGTATAAGAGCAGGCAAACACGTTTAAGACCTAACAAGTCTGTGTTTGTAGCGATCTGACTCTATGGACCAGAAAGTCTCGATTGACGCTCCACCAGGTTTAAAAAACAACCGCAGGAAGAGGTCTGATAAACTGGTCAATCTTCAAAAGAGTTTGGAAGAACAAATCCGGATCCATTCTGATCTTGTTGTAGAAATTGCAACTCTTAAGGATTTGATATCTAGTAAGAGTCTCTTGTCTCTGAGAGAATCCAATTGTTCCTTTCCAATGTATTGTCACTATGCAGATAATGTTCAACAAACCCTTGTTGAGAAAACTGAGGTGACTAGAAACCACTCAGACAATGATAAATAGTCTGTTCATGGATACTCACTCGATTATCCTCAACAAACCTGTATGTCTTCGTTAAAGAGTCTGGAGACTACGAGTAATCCTTGCAAGTATTCTCTACAACCATCTGTTACTCAAAAGGGACATACTACTCTGTCAGGAAATTTCAAAAGTACTGATAATGTGGGTAATCTTTCTTTGTGTGCTAACTCTTCTCTTCAATGGTGTAGTGACAGTCGCCGTAGTCTGTTTCTACATGTGTTGGGTGATTCTCCACTGTGTGTTCTATCTACTATCTCTAAAAGAGGAGCATACACTACAATCAGAACTAAGGAACAATCTCCAATTAGTTGTTTTTCCTCTCAATTAGAACCAGAAGATTGTGTGTTAACACTGAATAACCCTTCTTGGGGAAAGTTAATGGATGATGAGTTAAAACATCTTCATAGACAAGCTGTGTGGAATCTTATTCCATGCATGTCCAAAGTCTATAATATTGGTTCTCAATGTGTGTCCAGGAGTAAGGGAGATTATGTACACAGTTTCATAGAAAATCTCAGGATCATTCCTCAAGAACATTCACATGTTAAAAAAGTTGAGTTTAAAGAGACACATGTTACTACAAGTTTTTCCGTGTTCTTTCAACATTGTTCCAGGTCCTATGTGATGAGTTCTTCCAGAAACAAAAGAAGAAGAATTTCTGCTCATGAATCTGACCCTAGAAAGCCACTATGGGATAAACAAGGGGAGCTCTTTGGTCCCATCGGTTCTACCTAACCCTAGACGTTCGCATCCCCATATTTGTCTTGAGGAATTAGGGGATTTGCGTCTTTTGGCTCAAGAAGTGTATTTTTGGTAATATTTATTATATATATATATATATATATATATATATATATATATATATATATATATTGTATTAAATAACTAAAAAATACAAAAGCTTTTGTTTGTCCAGGGTTTTTGTCGTCCGCGAACAGTGCGTCTCAAGTCGTCCTTTCTATGGCACCGGTTAATAGATGCAGCACAAGCAGGAATACAGCTTTTGCAGATAATGTTCTTGGATGCTCTGGAATCTCCTCCACAAGTTTGAAGAAAGTCAAGACTATGATGAATGGTAAAAATCCTTCCTTAAACTGGTTCTTGTCTTCTTATCAAAGTGATGAATTTTTCAGGAATCTGGTAAAAGAATCCATCTGCAAAAGAAACAACTTAAAATCTCGGATCTCTACATCCTTAGATGATATTATTCACTATGAACGAATGTTGTCTCAATCTACAAACGCTGTTCAAAAGCTAGAAAATGAACTTAGCAAGTTGACAGTGTTCTCAAAAGAATTGGAGGAGTTAAATGATCCCGTTGTCAAAGAACTTTTCAATAACGAGAAGGATCTCTCTGAAGAATTTTTTGAAAAGCTCATTAATAACTAGTATGTCTTCTTTTTGGATTAGTTGGAAGAATAACTAGTGCTTTGAATAGCGATGATTGTGACTACACATAGCTATTATTTGTTTCATTCTCTTATGTTATTTTTTAAGTTTATTGGTTATTAAATTCTAAAAATATTTGGAGGATGATGATTATTGCAGTATTTTCTTGGTTTGTTATATTGCAATATTTGTGGTATATATATTGTTTGCGTCCGTGAACTTGAAGGTTCCATATTTTGTCAAAGGTAAAGTCGTTCATGAATCGGTATTCGTATTGATGAAAGGACGAATGGACATATACTAAAGTTATTCCTATGAAATCATGTATTTGATGGAAAATAGGATTAAATCTTTTGTGTGACAAGGATAAAGTCTATTATATCGTTATGATGAAAGATAGAATAGATCCTTGTATGTTATCCACGGTATTGATCTTCATTGATCCATCTTGCTATGTTTTACCGTGAAGGCTCCATTATGTGTCTTATGTTGAGCACCTTACAACTAAGTCGATTAACCTTGGATTTGTTGGTTGTTCCTTAAGATACCTGTAGATGGTGGATTTTCGACAAGGGATAAAATCGTAAACTCATAATTATACGAAGCTCTGATCCAGCAATCGGACGTGAGTATCGAGACATGGGTCTCTCATCGAATTCTCAACGGAGAGTACTTTCTCTCAGAGTACATGTAAATATGTAGTCTCACGACTGGAAAACGGCATATCTCATGAATACTGAATACTTTCAGTGATTGTTTCTATATAGTATCACGAGATGGACGGCTCCTAGACAACTTACTCTGCTAGTATAGAGCGATAACGTCTTCAGGAACAAACAACGAGTTTACCCTGACTATATAAAGGATATGACTTACCGACAAGCTCATATCGGGATAACTAATGCTCTTAGACATCTTTCTCTGCTAGTATAGAGCCACAAAGTTAATTATTCCTAATTACAATTGCTCCTATTTCATGGTCGAATCCACGACTGGTCCCATGGAATGGCAATAATAATTGCTCCTATTCCATGGTCGAATCCACGACTGGTCCCATGGAATGGAAATAACAATTGCTCCTATTCCATGGTAGAATCTGTGACTGGTCCCACGGAATGGAAATAAACAATTGTTCTGATTCTATGATCGAATCCACGACTTGATCTCATAGAATAGCAATAACTATATTATCTCATTACTCCGATTTCATGATCGAATCCACAACTGGTCTCATAAATGGTAATAGATAAATCTTAATTACTCCGATTCTATGGTCGAATCTACGATCCCATGGAATGGTAATGCTCACTTTATTATTCCGAATTCGTAGTCGAATCCTCAGCTGATCCTATGAATTAATAATAAAAATTTTATTACTCAGTTTTGTGAATTATTCTCCACTGAATTCCACAATTAGTAATAAATAATCAACAACCGGGCATCTGAGCTACCTCTAAGTAAGCCTTGATTCAAATGGTGAAAGTGTATTCAACGACGATACACTAACAGTCACCGCACGAACGAGTATTTCAAAATACAACGAAACGATGAACCTATGCAAAATAGGGAAGAAAATAATAAATAATTTAAAATATTGACCAAGGTGCTGGGAACAGGGACACACGACCTACCGACCGTGCCTTCGTCAGTTCCACGCCAGTTTTATATTTTTAATACATTTTATTATTTTCCATGATTTGATGAAAATTCTCTCATCTAATCAAATCTCCTTCGTCTCGAGGAAGCTCCTCGGTTTCATAGTACTTCCATAAATCCATAACAAATAATATAAAATTAAGGAAGGAGTGTGGGGCATGACCATCGGCCAACCGGCCATGCCTTGGTCCCAGCCGGCCCCACACCCCACGGTTCCTTATTATTTTATTATTATTATTATATTTAATTTCATGAAAAAACTCCTTGATTTCATGGTATTTTTTGCACAAATCATCATATAAAAATAAAATAAAATAAAATTATGAAAACTTATGGGACCGGGCCACTAGCCGGCCGGCCATGCCCTAGCCGGTCCCACACGCCCTATGCTTTATTATTTTATTATTATTTATCCTATTTTTCCTTGAATTCATCCAATTCCTTGATTTTACGGTATTTCTCTCAAATTAGGAAAAATTCCCTCAAATCATCAAAAATACCTAAAAATATTAAAAATTTATGAAAAAACTATTGGGACCGGGCCATAGCCGGTCGACCATGCCTCCATGGTCCCACACGCCCGTGTTTTTATTATTTTGATATTTTGCTTCCATGAACTCATGAAAACTCATTAAATTCATGGAAACTCCCTAAATTCATCAAATTTCTCAAAATTCATGAATTTTTCATAAAATCATCAAAATATTATAAAATTAAGGAAAAGGCACCACATGACCGTGGTCATGACCGGACGACCATGCCTTGACCACGGCGGTCCCACGCCTCCTCATTCCTTATTTTATTATTTTTCATCATCTCATGGTGTTTTCCTCAGTTTCGTCGAAACCCTAATTTTGGCATATTTTCTCGAATGGATGCTCAATTGCACGCCAGAAAATATCAAAATTCTCAGGACTGAGACGCGGACGCCTTGGGGACACGAGCACGCTATCTTGACCGACCAAGATTGGCTCTTTGGCTCACGGAAGCCGGTCCCATCAATTTTCACAGTTTTGACCTAATTTGCACAATTGCTCGTATTAGGTCCAAAACTCTTCCAAACACTTTGGATTTTCATGAAGTGATCGTCAGGCGGTCACGTGACAACCCAGGGCCGGTTTCATGACTCCATGGTCGGTCCCTCGCCTCGTCATAATTAATTAGGTTTTCTCACCTAAGGCTCAGACGAGCATTTTGAATAAATGATTAAGCCAGCATTTAATCATTCTTCACCAACAAATCGTCAACTCTTCAGGAGTTCTTCGTATTTGCTCACGTGAGCATATGGACACTACATGGTTGATCCACGGTCCCATGTAGTCGCTCCCTCCTTCGTCCCATGGTTAAACTTCTGACGAACCATGAATTGATCATCAATTGATCAAATTAGGGTTTCTGAATCCAAGGATCATCATTCCAGATTCCAACCTTAATAATTTTACGACCTCATGGTCATTAATTTTATTAATTATGCTCGGTTCAACGACCAGTATTCTAATTAATATTTTTGGTACGCTGCCAATAATCCATCAGATGAGCAACACATGCTCAGACGATCAAATATTCAACAATTCATCACATGAGCAACACTTGCTCAGATGATAAATATTTGCTCAAACCAAGGAATATTGGTTCAACAATCAATATTCAACGATCCATCGAATGAGCAATACTTGCTCACTTCATCGTAAGAACTATACCTCTGTCTCATGACATGTTCAATTCATGAGTTTCAGAACATCATGTTCAACACTCAGCAACTACATGGACTCATCGTCCCATCAAACCACGAAGTCATCAATTGACTAACAACCACGAGACGTCAATCGTGTCACTTTGGGGGATATCACTTAGGGTTTTGGTCTGGCGGTCTACGGCACGTGTGTTCAAACACACGATGGAATGTGAGCAAGTCGTGCAATCAGTTGAAGGAATTCACGAGGTAGTGGGTGGAAAATCGACCAAGTCTCCACACGTTGAGCAACTGGTTTCAAACACGATCTCCACTTCCCCACTCCTTGATTCCATCAACTGTCACACTTCATGGGATCATGGTGTCTAAAATTCCAGCAATATAAATAAGTCTCTGAATCATGATTGAATCATCATCAGTATCATCAATCTCACGTCATCGACAACACGAGATCATCAACTCATCAATTGAGCAACTACTCTCAATTGAGCAATTTCAATCATTCAGAGCTTATCATATTCAGAATTCACACCCACAATCTTTGATTACCATTGATTCCACATTTCTCAGCTTCCCTCCTACAGATCAACCCATCCTCTCTTGTGACCGAATTTACTCTGGAACGGTCATTGTCTTGATTTAGGCCGGAGTACTACAGATTGATCTCTCGAATCTAAAGCACCCCCTTTGCAGCGGTGCATCTGTGTGAGGTTTAACATTTCGCTCGGTTCGAGGAGTCTCCTCCGTACGGTCGTCTCCTCAATTCCTTAAAAACCAGCAAATTTTTTCCCCATCTACAGATTGGCGACCACAGTGGGAGATCATTCTCTCGGTTGCAATCTCACAATTTCACAAGATGGTTGATCTCAGGTCAGGTTCAGTTACGAATCCTAACACAAACCGTGCTAGCACTAGCAACAACAACAATCAGAATATCCCGGAGACAATTCCGACCTCCAACATGATGGTGGTGACATTACTCCTCCTCACGCGAAGGTCATCCACTGTCCGGACGACACCCTGAAGAAGTCAGAGGAGATCCACCACCTACCATTGCTGATCTTATCAAAGCGCAGGAGACTCTTGCAAAGAATCAGACTGACATGGCTGCTACACAGAAGGAGCTGTGTAATTATCTCAAAACTCTTACTGACAAGATGTCAGAGAAGACTCAAGAGAAAGGAGAAGGAGAAATCCTCAGACGACGATCCTGAAGTAATTCCAATCCATACAGTAGAAGACGACGAAGTCCACAAAACTGCTGCAGACAACTCATCAGCGAAGGGATCATCGAATTTCATCACTCGCGAGGATCTGGAGCACCTTTGGAGAACCGTGGAAAAGAAAAACATCGCATGTCCATCGTCATCAACCTCCTTATCCTGCCGCTACGCAGAGGATTCCACTCCCCAAAGGTTACGTTTCTCCAACCTTCACCTTATATGATGGAACTGGCAATGCTCGGGAACATGTCTCTCGTTTTCTCGAAGCCCTGGGAGAACATGAACATAATCATGTCGTCGTCTCAAGGAATTCTCAAAATCTCTGAAAGGCAGAGCATACACCTGGTATAACAACATCACACCAGGGACTATCAACAATTGGGGAGAAATGGTTAACGCATTCTACAGGAAATACTTCTTCGTGTCAGAACAAGTCACCCTCTCCGACCTTGGAAGATGTTTCAGAGGGTCAGTGAAAATCCCAATGATTATGTGAAAAGGTTCAGAGTCCAAGCCCTGGATTGTCATGACCCAAACGTCACGGAGCAACAACTGGTGGACTTGTGCATCAATGGCATGCTCCCGGTCTACAGGGCCTTGCTGGAAACCTTCGATTCCAGACTTTCTCAGAGCTTCACGAAGCTGCGAAGAGGTCGGCAACCACTGCACCCGCTCTTTTGGAAAGAGCAAAGTCTACAAAGACTGAGGATTCAAAAGACACTCGAGGAAGCAGGCGTTTGATCAACAAGCAGTACAACCTGCAACCTTCAACAAATGCTGTCGCGGAAGGGAGAAGTAAGCGAAAAGCAGAACCACACACAAGCAGACTTCCTCCACCCCTTCAAAGGCACACAAGAAGGAGAATTAAAATCCCTCCTCAGCATACGGAAGATCCAGAAGCACCTGATTTTCCCTGTTCAATGGAAGAAGTTAATGAACTACTCGATGCCTGGATTCAAGATGGTGCAATCAAATTGCCTTATGTCAAGAAGGAACCAACTGAAGGGCCATGGAAAATCCTCGGTATTGCCGCTTCCATAGATACGTCAGCCATCCCACAAGTGATTGCAAAATTTTGAAGCGCATATTCAAAGAAAAGGTCGAATCAGGAGAGCTCAACCTGGGGACTGAGGGAGTGCACAAAAACCCCTCCCAGTCAGAACTTTTACCATCTCTGAACCTCCTGTCAAGGAAGCGGTCCAATCTCTGATCGAACATGTCTGCGAGTTGTTGTATCTTTCGAAAGCTCAAAGGAAAGACATGTTTGCTGCACTGAACCACATCGTGTCCGGAAAACGTCTGCTGATCCAAGAGACCACCACCGAACCTTCAGCCACCGACAAAGAAATGTATGACTGGGGACTGCTCACCACAGTGCACATTAAAGGAAATGAGTTCAAAGGGCGTTCGTCGATGTTGGTACCGCTGTCAACATCATCCCTTTGAAAACTCTCAGAGCTCGGTATTACTCGACAGGAAGCCACCCACGCTCCCATAGCAATAGGGACCACGAAGGAATCTCCAGAGACGCATACGGCTTCATCACTCTCAAAGTTACGGAAAGATTGATCTGCACTGAGGCCAAGTTTTTCATAATCCGGGAAGACCCTGGATACGACATGGTCCTTGGAAGAACTTGGATTCATGCCGGAAGGATAACGATGCCTTCAACACATCCTGTCATCGACAAGGATTCCGAGTCGGAAGACGAAGCAGAGGACGCACCGTTTGAGCATCTGGAAGAAGTAAAAACTCTGATGGGACTTACGCAGGAACTTGGAGAAAATCCGCACACCTTTGTCAGAAGGTTTCGAGCTCAGGCAAGTCTTATTCCTCCTCATGCTCCAATATTACCAATGTTCAAATACGCTACTATGGTCCAGGGACTTCTCCCCATGAACAATTTAGCAGTCATCAAAAGCTACGAGTGGGTAACTTCACCTCAGCAATATTACACTCAATGGTTGGGTTCAGAACTTCTTCAAATCGGTCACTCCATCGAGAGGTTTATTGCTGAAGACCTGGCTAAGCATGATCAACACTATGCTGGATACTCTTCCGCGCGAGTGTCCATATGTGCCACAATCGTGGAATTCCGTCAAACAGGGAATTCCGAATCAGCGGAAGATATTCAAGGCACGATCGACCAAGCCTAACAAGTTTCATGAAGGGGACCTGGTTCTCTCAAAGCGTTCAGCGCGGTCTTCATTCTACAAGGAACTCCAATTGGGAAGGACCATTCATGGTCGCTAAGTCCGTGGCCGGAGGATACTACAAATTGATCAACACAGATGGCAGAACCCTACCAGTAATTCACGAAAATTGGCTCAAGGCGTTTATCTGAAATTATTGGACATTTAAGGTATTGGGCGTTCGAAGCATTCATGGCGTTTGGATTTAACATTTAGGTTTTCTTTCATTTGTATTTCAATTCCTCCAAAACATTTGCAATACTTGCAATCAGTATTTGAATTCACAATTTATCAAAATTCAGTTCATATTTCGTAAAAGAAAATCTCTATCAAATCTACAAGAAAATCCTTAACCATCAGTCAATCCAAAACCATCTAAATATCAAAACCCAAGTATAAACCTCACATCTCTCAGAAGTTCAAGTTCGAGATCAGCAAGAAAAGGCTTTCGCTCATCAGCATCCTTCAAGATTTGCAAAGCCCCTCTCCTTGTTCAACTCCTCGGTCAGCTTGGCAATCTTGTCCTCCTTCTCCTTCACATCATTGGGAAAGGGTATGTTCTTCTCACATGAATCCTTGATAACGTTTATTTGCTTACGAAGCCATTTCACGTTGAGGCCAAGTCTTTAAGAATTCTCCAAGTTAAACTCCCAATCAAAGAGTATATCTGGAGTCACGGTATTCCTGGGTCTCGTATGCATATCACTCACGAGACGCAATTTAACGCCTACTTGCATGGTTATAGCATAAGCACGTCCAAGGTTCCTGTCAACGATCATGTGGCCAAACTTCTTCCAAATCGTCTCGTACAAGCGTGCATATCCAATGGGAACGCTGAATCCACCGACCAGTTCATGATGCGGGAGTGAAGTGTTAAAGGGAGGATCGAAAGAAACCCCTGCAGTTGGATATTCATGCACTATTATACGTTTCTTAGTCACTGGAGCGGCTTCCACGACCGAAGCAACAGTTCATTCGGTATTCTCCGCTGCTATCTCAGTTTCTTCTATCACTGAGGCAACAACCATCTGGTTTTTCAGCAGCGACCTTCTCATGGCCTCGAAGTGCAGGGATGGCTGTCTCTTCATCAATAACTTCGGAAGGGTTAGAGTTATCATCATTGGCTCTAGTATCCTCAACTTCGGTATTTAGCACCTAATACGAAGATTACATGAGGTTAGAGTCACGAAGACAAAGGAGATTATGAAACACATTATACCCGCAAGGAAATATCATCAAAGTTCATCATACTACATTCAAGGCACGAGCAAATA
The DNA here is from genome assembly GCF_003573695.1 of Papaver somniferum. NCBI lineage: Eukaryota > Viridiplantae > Streptophyta > Magnoliopsida > Ranunculales > Papaveraceae > Papaver > Papaver somniferum. Next base: position 169,654,366 of record NC_039363.1, on the reverse strand, counting down.
ACATGAAAGTCATGAAAACACATTTTACGATGAGTCCGTTTGAAGAAACTGAACTCTGCCCTGTACTAAGAAACGAACTGGGAGAAATCTACAAGGAATATGAGTATGGGTCATATTCCATTCTCTTCATATGGATGTCCTCTATGAAATGTCAGAATTTCATGACCATCCGATGAACGAGCGAGTAGATGTGGCCAAAATATCAAGTGATGCGCAATCTGAAAAAGTTCTGGAAGTCTCCTGGAAGTTTACTATTTTGCCTTTTTCAGCCTCTGAACGTGCTCAAAACTTAAAAATATTCTGTACTAAATCTTGGTAATTTTCCGGCTTGAACTTGCACATGCATATCATCAAAATCCGACTCCGGACGAAGATTCTACAACGTTTCTACTAAAAGCTGGGTTCTGAATTTTCTGACGACGAAATTCGACTAAGTTTTCATATATTCACATGGGTTCTCATTCATTCATTCACAAGTAAGCACTTTTATACTTCTATGAAGAATATACAGGATATATACTTGCTTGAGGAGTCTCCAAAGTGTCCAAGGGGTTGGAATTGTCCACATCAACGACAAGAGGAACATCACTTCCATCCGGCTCCGAATCTTGGGAATTACCTCCATTCCCATTCCCAGAGGATGATTGAGTTCCAGAATTCTATATCTCCATGACGACATCCTCCTGTACACGTCCTTTACAATCAATATTTTCATCTATGAAGCACCACATTTGAACATGTGAAGAAATACTTACAGTTTCTTCGTCACTCAAATCAGCGATTGCTTGTTCAGTAGCAGAAAATTGAAGACCTTCAAGACTTGATGGAGTAAAATTCTGCAACAAAATTAAAAACATTGGCTTCACGATTCTAATGTTAATAGCAACGAAAGTTACGGTGAGAAATATTGAGAACTCACCAAAGAACGAACTGGGGAATTCACGGTATTAGGTAACAGCTTATAACTTTTGTTCCTTCCTTCTCCGCCGTGAACAACTTCTCCAATATCTGAAAAATCTGCATGGATTCGAGGTTTACGCTACGACCGTCCTGTAAAGAATTCAATAACATGATCAGAATACAGTTACCATGGTTTCATAAAAGACATGTGGAGAATCTTACTTGAGAACATCCTGGAGATAATTTTTGTTTATCACCAGAAAGGTACTTCAGTCTTGGTCGACCAGAGATCATCTCAGCATACGGAGGAATCTTCACTGGAGGCTGACTAACTGTCACAAATTCATGCAACCTCTCAAATTGTTGATGCCAGAATTCATTATAACCTGGGGTTACATATGAAAATCTATCAGAACCAGGAAACATGTAACTACTCCCTTCCACGTGAGTGTGATCTAAACGAGATGCAAGATGATCAACTGATGGTTTCCTTCTCCGAGTAGTTGGAACACATTGATTCATACCGATTTGTCGAGCCGCCCTATCCATGTTGTATTCTTCTACGGCCCACTCTCCATGCATAACGGATAACAAGTGACCTGGAGTACAACTCAACATGAAGGATCTCTCACCATCATTCGGGTTAGCACCAGATTTCAGAGTCGTGCTCTCTCCAGTATTGAAAGTTGTTGGTTGAGAAACATAATCAGGAACCTACACCCACGGACGAAAGTCGAACTCCGATTCTTCGTACAACACATCAATGAGGCGTGCTTTAGATCGAGGCTGCTTTGTAGACCAACGCATGATTCAGGCATTATCTTTCTCGGCGAAGATGTGACGGGCATCAGTATTTGGTCCTTGCAGGATATTACGTGGGATGGGCGCATAATTCTTGAAGTGTTCCCACATCAAAGCTTGAAGAAACATCGTGTTAACATAACACTCAATCTTCATGAAGCCATTCGACACGCTGGAATCTAACACCAAGGAGTCTAAGTTAGAATACAAGGAACCCAGGAATAAGCTACCTATTGGGAGTTGCTCACCTTGAGCCATCTTAATAGCAAAAGGGATTAGGAAAGGCTTCAACAAATGTCCACTGTCTTCGAATATGTCTCTGGATAACCATAAGCATAAGAAAGCGACAATAGGTAACATAACGGTGATGGGACTATCAGAAACTTCATCTCTTGGCCACCAACGTGTCAACCAATGGGCATAACAACCTTTACTACCCGACGCCTTGTTCTTCTTCCATCGCAGCTGTCAGAGTGTCAAAAACCACTTTTTCCTCATCCGAAAGACCTCCAGAGAAATTACCTGTAATCGGGAGATGCATCAAAGCATCCACATCTTCTAAGGTAACAGTAAATTCTCCCCATCTACATATGAAGGTGTGAGTGGGAACACACCAACGATCCAGCAAAGCCACAATACTTTTCACATCATGATTAATAAACAAGTCTCCAGAAGCTTGAATATCTCTCGTCACTTGTGCCTGGTTGAGCATAGCCCTGACATGAGGGAAGCCCAACATATACCTCTCCCATCCAGAATTTTTTTCCAAAGGGCGTCGAGAAAGCTTAAACTCTATGGTCGATGCAAGGAAAAGCCCTCGTTCGAGACAAAGCCGTATTATTATCTTCGGGGTCACCAATTTATTCTGGGTCACAGTCCTAGGGTTGATCAAAAGACGATATACTGGGGATTTGAGATATGCTTCAGCTCCTTTTGGATCCTCCTCAAAGAATGCGTCGTCTATATTCGGAATGTTATTCACGCCAGTGGCATCCTCCTCTTCTGCACCAATGGAGGTCTCGTCCATGAATGCATCATCCTTGGAGATGTCATCATCAGAATGCGATTCGTCCCTTGAAGTATCGTTGACTGAGGAATTGGTCATTTTTTGCTAAAACAACTGCAAAGTCCACATTGCATTCTACTTCAGTATGCTGTCCAGACATGAATCAAGGAAATACGGAAAAAATGGTAACTCTTACCTTTTACTTCCACTAACAATAGTGATAGTAATGCTAGAGTTAACACCTCAAAATCGTTCGTCTCTTCGAAAAACTGCAAAAAAAACGAACGAAACTTTATTAATTTCCAAAACTGATTTTTCATAAAATCATGGACACAATTTTCATGATGTGAACATTCACACAACTGACCTATGAAGTTTACAACAATAAAATATTTCATCATAAACATATTGTCTATCTTCGAAGGTTCCTCAAAACCCACGTTTCTGATTTTCCAATAAAAACAGCAATTAATGCAACATTGCTTACATAAATTCTCAAGAATTTTATCTAATGAAAACAAATTCATGCAAATAAAATATATCATCATATTTTACACAATATATGTCAGGGCTGCATATATATATGTATATAAAAAAAAAAACTATTTTTCCTTCGTATCGTCGTTATTTGTCTTTAAAACGAAGGTTTATTTCAAAAATATTGTGAAAGCTCACATCTCATACATATGATAAAGTTTTGTATTTACATGAAAGCTCATAAGCAAAATTTTATCACTGGACACAAATTCATAATACATATTTTCCTTCGTGTCGTCATTATTTTCTTTAAAACGAAGGATTATTTCAATTACGTGAAAACTTACTCCTTTTATGATAAAACCGTGGTACACATAAAAGCTCATACACTAAGTTTATCACTAGACCTAGGTTCATATTTAAAAAAAATCTCTCCTAAATCAGGGATTATAGTTAGTTTTCAAAAACTAACGATCGAACGAATGTATGTTTTCAAAAACGAGGGTTTTTTTCATACAACTCACACTAATATACACACATGTATATAATTTCATCATGGTCGAAGAATGAACAACTCATGAGGATCATAAACATCAGCAAAAGTTTTTTTTTTTTACCTAACGTGTGGCGGCCGGAATTTGGCCGGACGACGGTCGGACGGCGTCGGCGATCGGTGGCGGCTGGCGGCTCCGGCGGAAAAAATTCTTCCCTGGCGTGAAGGTGATGAAGGTGCTTGTCGTGTGTGAGGAAAATAATAAAAAAAAGGGTTAATCCCTTTTATACAATTTTATTCCAAAAACCTAATTTTACAAGGATTTCCTTATTGGGCCCGGCCCGTGAATCCTAAACGACCACGGACTCGTCGTCCAAATCAGCTGTTCAACGCCAATTTATGCTCATCAAACGACGCTCCAATCATGGCATTGAAGCCTTCATCAAGTCGTGGTTTTCTCATGCTCTCTAAATCCGGTAACGTCTCAACTTACGACTAAGTTCAATTACTGTATTGTTATTTATGGCCGGAAAATCACCATTTAATGCTGACTGAGGAACACAACTTTCCTCAGTAAGCAGGGGACTTAATGTAGATGGTGGATTTTCGACAAGGGATAAAATCGTAAACTCATAATTATACGAAGCTCTGATCCAGCAATCAGACATGAGTATCGAGACACGGGTCTCTCATCGAATTCTCAACGGAGAGTACTGATAAGCACGTAAGTGCTACATTTTATGCCCATATTTATATTAGTTAGGACTCGATATTTTGGCTAATAACACTATTTTAGTACTTTTGCAGAAAGTACAAGTAAATCCAATCACCAGAGCGATAAGTAGCTAAAAGGAGGAAAAATGACGTTTGCGGCAAAAATGAGCAAAGTCAACAACTACAAGAGAGTCTAAAATGTGGCTGGCCTGGTATCAGTTTATATATAGCACCACTCAAGCTCGGCCCACTAGTGGGTAAAATTCCATGGGCCTTGGAAGTTCTCGGTGGCTGTCTACAGATCGTGGACGGAGGAGATTGTGGACTTCAAATGGTTACTTTCTTGTCCGTAGAAGACTTTTGTCGTCTCAGTTTACTGGAAGCAGTCAGCAGTGGTGTACGAGCTTTGAGAGCCGGTGAGAGCAGAAGAGAAACTGCTACTGTGGTTAATGCAATAGTTACAACAGAAACAACAACGGAATCTGTAGGGTTCGCAGTTTTGAAGAAGTTAAATTGGAGTTGGATGCCATATATTCGGAGATGGCAGTGTGCTTGATGTGCAGACGATGTTCAGTTCAGGGGATTATACTCGAGCGAATCAGAGCATTGGAGATGATTAATTGAGCTGATTATACTCGGTGAAATAAAGGGGATGAAAGAATGTAAAGAGACGGAAAGAGAAGGAGGCTTATCTACTGTAAGCTATGCATGGGTGATGAAGCTGCATGACGGAGTCTCAGTCCATCTGGTGTTCTACAACGGTAACTATGGGTATTCTCCAATGAAGTATGGATGAGTCGAAGCTAGCCGGAATTTTGTGTGCCGTGGAAACAGCAAGAGCACTGAGCAGTTGCCGTGGTGACTGAACTCATGATGGTCCGCAAAAGAAGAGATTAAGAAGTAGGTCTGTTGTTGATGTGTACGAGAATGGAGATGTCATCGATCTTCTACTCGCACTGAAGTCTGATGGAGTTGCTGTGCTTCGTCTAATCGGAGTGAACATGGGAGAATGGTCTCCACTGTGACCTCACTGTTTGAATGGGGATTCATTTGTTTGCTAGTGCCGAGACTGAGATGCTCAGACGAATGGAAGTGGTGCTGTGGCTCAACTGGATTCGACGGTGAACTGGTGAAGTCGTGAAGAAGAATATTGGATGGCTGAAGCAACGGACTGGTACAACAAAGATAGAGAAGGGTTTGAATAATATTTCTTAACTGAGAAGTCATAGAAGCAAACGACAACAGTTCTCTGTTGGCAGTGGTGATTTTTCGAGCAGGTGGCAACTGAGTTTTGGGTTCGTTGGCATAGAACTGATGCCATGATTTGAGCAGTGCAGGCAGTAGTAATGGAAGTTGTCGTTGAAGAAAAGAAGCTGCTGTTGAACTGGTGGGTTTGCTGTGGCCGGAAAGTGGGTTTCGTTGACAGTTCTCAGTGAAGAAAATTAATAGCTGCAAAGAAGAAAGATGCCGTGGGTGTTATTGTGCCGAGAACAGATGGGTTGTTGGATCGAGTTATGTACAGGCGAGGCTGTTTGGTTCGAGTGGAGTAAGTCTTGTGCTTGCAGGTGATGATTTGAATGTGTATAAGCTGAAGTTCTTGACCGAGAAATACACACAGCAGATGATGGAATTAGGAGTTCGTCTTGGATGAAGGAGGAGCTATGGGTTGGCTGAACTGGTGCCGAGTGGGGTTGTACGTAGCTGGTGATTTGAAGCCGAGATGGAGAATGATTGGCAGCAACAAGACATGGTGCTGTGGATTAATGGAAGTTTGATTGTGGCTCGATTCTGCTGCTTTTGGTTCGAGATGTAAAAGCTGCAAAGTCTGGAAGAAGCTGCTGCGATCGATGGGTGACGCTAATTCACATATGAAGAAGCTAAAGTCAGTGGTCGGGAAATGGATTCAGCTTGAGGATAATTGGTTGAGCTTGTACAACCAGCGATGATGAAACTCAGAAGACGAAGAAGAGTTTCATATGTTGGCTGAGATGACAACAATAGGCGATGGTTGAGTTGGTTTTACCGAGAATCGAAATGGATGGTTCGTACTGTGAATGGAACAAGGAAGCAAGCTCGCAAAGTTATAAATTCTGTGTTGCACACAGCACGCAGAGTGGGGGAGAGGTTGCGGCAACAAGCCAAAACCAGGGAGGAGGCGCGGCTACGGCCGTTTATAGAGAATTGGGTTTTGCTGTTTTGATTTCCTTTTCTCCATGATTTGCTAGATTGTTTGTTAGGGTTTAGGTAAAAACCAATTAATTGTGAAAACTCTACATTGATATATGCTTAATAATGATTTGATTGATTAATAGTTTTTCTTCACAAAGCTTGGTGTTTAATCGTTTATGTGATTTTCTTAATTATTTATACTTTTGAATTGATATTTCGTGCTTCGGTTAAATCCCTAAACGTGGTATGCAAGGATTGATAGCTAATGCTTTAGAATCACTACCCATGAAGCGAAGAAAACTACAGCGGAGAAACAGTATTTGAAAATAAAAGCATGTAATATATTTTTAAAGATTAGTAAAGTTTGCACAGTTATTTGGTGGAAACCGAAAATTCTAATAACCCGCTCTCATTCCGTTTATTGTTAATAATTATTTATTATTTCATTTTGTCCCGAATTCCTGAAAAATCGTTAAACATCACCTTATTGATTTGTTGATTCTTGGTATTAGTTAGTAGAAGTATTTCACACTCCTCGTGGGAACGACCTGTACTTGCCATTGTTCTCCTAATTAGACACTGTGCACTTGCAGTTTTATTATTGTAGGTTTCTGAGCCTACCAAGTACTTTCTCTCAGAGTACATGTAGATATGTAGTCTCACGACTGGACAACGGCATATCTCATGAATACTGAATACTTTCAGTGATTGTTTCTACATAGTATCACGAGATGGACGGCTCCTAGACAGCTTGCTCTGCTAGTATAGAGCGATAACGTCTTCAGGAACAAACAACGAGTTTACCCTGACTATATAAAGGATATGACTTACCGACAAACTCATATCGGGATAATTAATGCTCCTAGACAGCTTGCTCTGCTAGTATAGAGCCACAAAGTTAATTATTCCTAATTACAATTGCTCCTATTCCATGGTCGAATCCACGACTGGTCCCATGGAATGGCAATAACAATTGCTCCTATTCCATGGTCGAATCCACGACTGGTCCCATGGAATGGCAATAAAAATTGCTCCTATTCCATGGTCGAATCTGTGACTGGTCCCACGGAATGGAAATAAACAATTGTTCTGATTCTATGATCGAATCCACGGCTTGATCTCATAGAATAGCAATAACTATATTATCTCATTACTCCGATTTCATGATCGAACCCACAACTGGTCTCATAAATGGTAATAGATAAATCTTAATTACTCCGATTCTACGGTCGAATACGATCCCATGGAATGGTAATGCTCACTTTATTATTCTGAATTCGTAGTCGAATCCTCAGCTGATCCTATGAATTAATAATAAACATTTTATTACTCAGTTTTGTGAATTATTCTCCACTGAATTCCACAATTAGTAATAAATAATCAACAACCGGGCGTCTGAGCTACCTCTAAGTAAGCCCCGATTCAAATGGTGAAAGTGTATTCAACGACGATACACTAACAGTCACCGCACGAACGAGTATTTCAAAATACAACGAAACGATGAACCTATACAAAATAGGGAAGAAAATAATAAATAATTAAAAATATTGACCAAGGTGCTGGGAACACGGACACACGACCTACCGACCGTGCCGTGGTCAGTTCCACGCCAGTTTTATATTTTAAATACATCTTTATTATTTTCCATGATTTGATGAAAATTCTCTCATCTGATCAAATCTCCTTCGTCTCGAGGAAGCTCCTCGGTTTCATGGTACTTCCATAAATCCATAACAAATAATATAAAATTAAAGAAGGAGTGTGACCATTGGCCAACCGGCCATGCCTTGGTCCCAGACGACCCCACACCCCACGGTTCCTTATTATTTTATTATTATTATTATTATTATTTCTTTAATTTCATGAAAAAACTCCTTGATTTCATGGTATTTTTTGCACAAATCATCATATAATAATAAAATAAAATAAAATAAAATCATGAAAACTTGTGGGATCGGGCCACTAGCCGGCCGGCCATGCCCTAGCCGGTCCCACACGCCCTTTGCTTTATTATTTTATTATTATTTATCCTATTTTTCCTTGAATTCATCAAATTCCTTGATATTATGGTATTTCTCTCAAATTAGGAAAAATTCCCTCAAATCATCAAAAATACCTAAAAATATTAAAAAATTATGAAAGAACTCGTGGGACCGGGCCATAGCTGGCCGGCCATGCCTCCATGGTCCCACACGCCCGTGTTTTTATTATTTTAATATTTTTCTTCCATGAACTCATGAAAACTCCTTCAATTCATGAAAACTCCCTAAATTCATCAAATTTCTCAAAATTCATGAATTTTTCATAAAATCATCAAAATATTATAAAATTAAGGAAAAGGCACCACGTAACCGTGGTCACGACCGGCCGACCATGCCTTGACCACGGTGGTCCCACGCCTCCTCATTCCTTAGTTTATAATTATTTTTCATCATCTCATGGTGTTTTCCTCAGTTTCGTCGAAACCCTAATTTTGGCATATTTTCTCGAATGGATGCTCAATTGCACGCCAGAAAATATCAAAATTCTCAGGACTGAGACGCGGACGCCTTGGGGATACGAGCATGCTATCTTGAGAGACCAAGATTGGCTCTTTGGTTCACGGAATCCGGTCCCATCAATTTTCACAGTTTTGACCTAATTTGCACAATTGCTCGTATTAGGTCCAAAACTCTTCAAAACACTTTGGATTTTCATGAAGTGATCGTCAGGCGGTCACGTGGCAACCCAGGGCCGGTTTCATGACTCCATGGTCGGTCCCTCGCTTCGTCATAATTAATTAGGTTTTCTCACCTAAGGCTCAGAGGAGCATTTTTGAATAAATGATTAAGCCAGCATTTAATCATTCTTCCACCAACAAATCGTCAAATCTTCAGGAGTTCTTCGTATTTTCTCACGTGAGCATATGGAAACTACATGGTTGATCCACGGTCCCATGTAGTCGCTCCCTCCTTCATCCCATGGTTAAACTTCTGACGAACCATGAATTGATAATCAATTGATCAAATTAGGGTTTCTGAATCCAAGGATCATCATTCCAGATTCCAACCTTAATAATTTTACGACGGCATCATGGTCATTAATTTTATTAATTATGCTCGGTTCAACGACCAGTATTCTAATTAATATTTTTGGTACGCTGCCAATAATCTATTAAATGAGCAACACATGCTCAGACGATCAAATATTCAACAATTCATCACATGAGCAACACTTGCTCAGATGATAAATATTTGCTCAAACCAAGGAATATTGGTTCAACAATCAATATTCAACGATCCACCGAATGAGAAATACTTGCTCACTTCATCGTAAGAATTATACCTCTGTCTCATGACATGTTCAATTCATGAGTTTCAGAACATCATGTTCGACACTCAGCAACTACATGGACTCATCATCCCATCAAACCACGAAGTCGTCAATTGACTAACAAACCACGAGACGTCAATCGTGTCACTTGGGGGGATATCACTTAAGGTTTTGGTCTGGCGGTCTACGACACGCATGTTCAAATACACGATGAAATGTGAGCAAGTCGTGCATTCAGTTGAAGGAATTCACGAGGTAGTGGGTGGAAAATCGACCAAGTATCCACATGTTGATCAACTGGTTTCAAACACGATATCCACTTTCCCACTCCTTGATTCCATCAACTGTCACACTTCATGGGATCACGGTGTTTAAAATTCCAGCGATACAAATAAGTCTCTGAATCATGATTGAATCATCATCAGTATCATCAATCTCACGTCAAACTGACAATACGAGATCATCAACTCATCAATTGAGCAACTACTCTCAATTGAGCAATTTCAATCATTCAGAGCTTATCATATTCAGAATTCACACACCCACAATCTTTGATTACCATTGATTCCACGTATTTCTTAGATTCCCTCCTACAGATCAACCCATCCTCTCTTGTGACCGAATTTACTCTGGAACGGTCATTGTCTTGATTTAGGCCAGAGTACTACAGATTGATCTCTCAATTCTAAAGCACCCCCTTTGCAGCGGTGCATCTGTGTGAGGTTTAACATTTCGCTCGGTTCGAGGAGTCTCCTCCGTACGGTCGTCTCCTCAATTCCTTAAAAACCAGCAAATCGTTTTTCCCCATCTACAATACCATTTGTTGAGCATTATGAATTAAATTAATCATCCTTGGTTATTTAGTTTGTACTCCATAAGTTTTCCTTCTTATGTTGAATACATGTTCGGTTAAGATGGTCATGTTCCATGATAATCTTAGTCGGGGTTCCATAATCTCTTTTATGTTGAGCACAAAATAATTAAATTGATTACTTCGGTGATTAGTTTGGTTGTTTGCTTCTGGATTAGATTAATTATAGGTTCTCTTGTAATTAATCTAGTTGTGTTTTCATATATTCCACAAGATATTGTATTGAGTATATGAACGGCCACACTATCATGTTCTACTGGTTAATGTAGTCATGTATTTCGTAAGGGTTTCCTTATGTTGAGTACTTGAACGGTTAAGTTAGTCACCTCCATATGATTAACTTAGTCGTAGCCTGTTGCTCCGTGAGTTTACTTATGTTGAACACTTTCAATTAAATTGAACACTTTTGTGGTTTTGATTTAATTGCGTATTCCAATTAGAATATTCATGGGTTTACTTGTGAGTATTTTGGTTGAGTTTTGGATATAAAAAATCATTCACATGGTTTTTGGTGTCCAAATAAAAATCCTTCTTTTCTTTCGAAATTAAGGTCGCTCTTGTTGTTCCTTTGGGAATGACATCAAATGGGGGGGGGGGGGGGGGAGTTCTTTTGAACTTGTGCTTAATGAGAATATCTTGCGGGGAGTGCGGCTGTGGAATTTTTAAGGGGTTATCTTGCATCTTAAAACTCCTTGATGAATGTTGTTAGCTTCGGCTATAAGATTGCATCTAAATTAAGATGATATGTTGTCTTTCTTTTGGTCATGAAATGTCTCTTGTGGAAATTTCATTATGAACCCATTCTTGTACCTTTGCCAATTTTATTGACAAAAAGAGGGAGAAATATTTTAGGTCACACTACAAATACATATGGTTTTCGGATCATTGTGTAAGGGGGAGTGGTTTCCATGATCGAGATGGAGTATTGACTAAGGGGGAGTGATACATATCACCATAGTATTATTGTTAAAGTTGTGATGCAATTGGACTTTGATGTTCATAATAATACTATGACACTGTATAATAATGATCGAGAATCTCGATTTCTCTCATTGTTATAACTACGGATCTTCAACAACGGTGATACTAAACTTACAACCTTTGGGATCATTGGAGTACTTGGAAGGACGAATATTTCAAGGAACTTTGAAGATTGGACTATGGAATACGAGCCACTAAAGTTTATCTTTTTCGTATTCCATATGTATTAATAGTTTTGTCACTAAAATTGACAAAAGGGGAGATTGTTAGAGCATAACTCAGTCAACCTCGCATGCGTTGCTATATCAAGCATGTTTGTCAATGTTAGTGATCAAAACTATAAAGTCTTGATTTCTAGCCTATTAGCTAAGTCTCGGACTAGGATAAGAAAAGTGTAGTTGAGCTCAAGGACTTCATGGTGATTTAACGACAATGACGAAGATCTACACCAAGGAACCGTGGAACTTCATCAACAAAAAGGTATGTGAAGACTTGAACTTATCTATCACTCGAAAGTCTATCTATTCTTCTCCTAATTCTTATGAGACAAAAGTCGTATGTTATATAGACTAGATCATATATACTTGATAATTCATTGTGTAATTGGCTTGCCAAGTCCGCGAACCCAGTCCGCAGACCCAGTCCGCGAATTGACGGAAGTTCTCGACCCGAAAATTTCTGCTGAGTTTGGAAAACTCAAACCGATTAACTTAAGTCCGCGAACTTGTTTGTGAGCTTAAGAGGTTATGATATAAATATGTGCCAAACATTAATTATTAAGGAATGCTTTATGCAAACCGTGGGTATAATGTTCATGAGCCGATTCTAATCGAATCAAATCATCTTTGTTTCAATTGTGTCTTGTGTAGTTACATAAGATCTCATAGCAATTGAACAACTCTTAACTAGTTCATTTGAGTCAATTGGACTAGTTATGGTGAAGAAGAACATGATTAATATAAGACGCTCATATGGTTGACCTTTTGGGTTATCATGTTGAACCAACATACGTGTACTCGTTTGGGCATGGTTTTCTCAAACCCAGTAAACGTGTACCCAAGTGTGTGTGACAAGCTATGTCTTTCGATCTAACGGTTGAGAGATATTTGCTTGAATCTAAATCAGGTTTTCATCTAACGGTGGATAGAGTTTGCTTTGTACCTAAGGCAAAACCTGATTTGAAAGGCTATATATAGGAGACATATAGCTAGAGCAAAACTTAATCCCCACACGTCTGTGTGCTACTAGGGCGCTCGCTAGAGTCGATCTCCATTAACCCTTGATTTTCTTCTCTAAAATCGGGTTAACGACTTAAAGACTTCATTGGGATTATGAAGCCAGACCGATAATACTTTTATCGTAGTTGCGTGATCTGATCTTGCATCTTCTATCTACGAGCACAATCTGTGATTGGCTTGAGATCGTGAGAGTTCTCCGATAGGCAAGATAAAGAAGTCACAAACATCTTCGTCTCACTGTTTGTGATTCCTCGACAATCCGCTTGTGTAGTCAGGAAGGATTGTAGATAGGTGATTGATTAATCTAGGCTGTTCTTCGGGAATATAAGTCCGGATTGTCAATTGGTTCATGTTACCTTGATTTTATATCTAAAGACGGAACAAAACCTAGGGTTTATCTGTGGGAGACATATTTATCCTTTTGATAGACTTTTCTATGTGAGACAGATTCGTTTATTATCAAGTCTGTGATTTTGGGTTGCAGCAACTCTTAGTTGTGGGTGAGATCAGCTAAGGGAATCAATTACGCAGTGTCCTGCTGGGATCAGAGGCATAGGAGTACAACTTTACCTTGTATCAGTGGGAGATTGATAGGGGTTCAACTATAGATCAGTCCGAAGTTAGTTTGCAGTAGGATAGTGTCTGTAGCGGCTTAATACAGTGTGTATTCAATCTGGACTAGGTCCCGGGGTTTTTCTGCATTTGCGGTTTTGTCGTTAACAAAACTTCTGGTGTCTGTGTTATTTCTTTTCCGCATTATATTTTATATAATAGAAATAATACAAGTTGTGCGTTAAGATCATCAACTTCTCTAATCCAACCTTTGGTTGTTGATTGTAGTTGATTGATCCTTGGACATTGGTCTTTTGTACCGTCCAAGTTATTTCTCTTTGATAAAGACTCGCAGATTTCTTTTTGCTTGAGTAAAGATCAAATCGAGAGATTGAGATAATAACTTCTTGAGATGCTTTTTATCTAGATTGAGTCTGAATGTCTAGTTGATTCTCTAGCAAAGTATTTCGGATTTAGTCCATACAGATTTCTAAGCAAAATATTGGGTGGTGTTGTTAGACCCCCGCTTTTTCAATGAAGTTTCATGGAATCACATCATGTTGCAATAACTTGTTATGTGAATAATATTTATTGAAATAAAATTGATTTCCCCAATAAGATCAAGTCCCTGGTGTATGTTGAAGGAGTTTGTGCCATCCATGGATGAATGATATTGCATCTGCTTCAGAAGTCTTATCATGGGATAAATTTAGTTACACTTTGATCATACTGGTGTTGAATCAGTGTGTCATCGTCGAGATATTTGTGCTGAAGCTAGAGGCGCCAGTATAGAAGGTGTACTCTTTGATTGGGAGTACAATTTGAAGGCTTCTTAGATGCTTGAGCGTTGAAGTGTCATATCCCTTGAGATATTAGGTTTGATCATCTCGGCCCTGAATATCTTCTGTTGATTCAGCACTCTTTTGTTGCAGTAATGGGATTCAACAGTTGTGCAGACATCAGAGCTTTCTGATATTGTGGCATACATGAACACTCCTGCAAGGATACACCCAAAGTGTTCTTTGCCAGGCTTGGAAATTATCTCAGTAATGAATGTCTCAGTGTTCGATTAGGAGAAATGTCAGATTCAACCACTTGGTAAAATACTAATGCGTTAAAGCTACCATTCGTCTTGCAATAACAGAGTTGCATATTAAGTCCCCATGTTAGGATATCATGTGAGGAAATAAATGACATAGACATGGAAGTAATTACACTTTCCTGAGTGCGGAACCTCTTGATGAATGTTTATGCATCTTTTGCAGGTTCTTGCGTTAACCTCATCAAAGTTCAAAATTTCCCAAGTGCTTTGATGATGGAATGTCCGCCAAATCTTATGGATCAGAACTTTCTTTGTTGAAGAGATGTGAACCAAAGGCGCTTTGTCAGTACCTATATTTTCAGTGTGGATCCACGCTCGTCTGAAGAACATGTCATATCCCGGATCTTCCTGATTATGTGAAACTTGGTTTCTGTCCAGGTTGAACTTATGTTCACTTTGAGAGTGATGAATCCATAAGTATTTCCGAGCGTTCATTCAAGGTCTCTGATTGAGATGGGATCACGAATAGCTTCTTTTCGAGTGATTCTTGCGGCTCTGGGGTTTTTCAGTGGAATGACGTTGATGGCGGTGTCAGTATCGATCATTCTTCCGAATTCATTTCCTCTGAGATGGAATGTGGTAAGCAGTCCCCAGTCGTGCATCTCTGCTAAAGGTTCATGGAATATTTCCAGATGGACAGACGTTTGACACACTGTGATTCAGTGTTGTGAACATATCTTTCCTTTGTGCTTTAGAAAGATAGAGCAATTCACGTATATGTTCGACCAAGGATTGAACTGCTTCGTTGAATGATTGCTCGGAGAGATTGAAGTTCTGATTGAGAGAGGATATTTGTGCGCTCCTTCAGTCCCTAGTTGAAGCTCTCCTGTATCGACCTTCTCTTTGAAGATGCGCTTCAAAATATTGCAGTCACTTGTTGGATGATTGAAGAACCCATGAAGGCGAAAATATCTGGGATTCTCCATTTCTTCTTCAGTTGGCTCTCTCCTGATGAACGACAATTTGATTGCACCATCTTGAACCCAGACTTCCAGTAACTCGATCAATCCTTCATGAGAAGAGGGAAGTTTGAGTCTGTATGATCATTTCCCTATTTGTTGATGTCGGGTCGAGTTTTGTGCATTTCAGGATTGGTTATCTTTTCTTTGCGCCTTCATAGGATCCTGGGATGTTGGAGAAGCGCTTCGGTTCTGTGTCTCGGCTTTCCTTTCATTACTTTCATCAACGACGTTTTTTGAAGGCTGGAGATTGTACTGATTATTGACTAGGTTTCGACTGCTTCGAGGTTCCTCGATCTTGCAGACTTTGCTCTTTCCAGTAAAACAGGTGCAATAGTTGCATATCTCTTAGCCTCTTCATGAAGTTATGAGAAAGTCTGAAACCTAAGATTTTCCAATAAAGCTTTGTAGACCGGGATCATTCCATTGATGCACAAGTCCACGAGTTGTTGATTTGTGACATTTGGATCATGACAGTCCAGAGCTTGAACTCTGAACCTTTTCACATAATCATTAGGATGTTCATTGCTCCTTTGAAACATCCTTCCGAGATCAGAGAGGGTTATTTGCTCTGAGACGAATAAATATTTTCTGTAGAAAGCATTAATCATTTCTCCCCACTAGTAATACTTCCTGGTGTGATGTTATTGTACCAGGTAAATGCCCTGCCTTTCAGAGATTTTGAAAATTCCTTCAGACGAACAACATGGTTGTGCTCATGTTCGCCCAATGCCTCCATAAACGGGGAAACATGTTCTCGTTCATTGCCTGTTCCATCATAAAGTGTGAATGTTGGATAAGTATAACCTTTTGGTAGAGGAATCCTTTGTGTAGCAGCAGGGTATGAAGGTTGGTGACGATGGACAAATGAAGTTTTATCTTTTCCACAGTCCTCCAAGAGGCGCTCCAAGTATTCACGGGTGATGAAACTGGATTGTTCCTTCGCTGGCGGATTGTATGCAGCTTTAGCTTTAGGAACTTTTTTATCATCTACTACATGGATTGGAGTGACTTTAGGATCATCTCCGAAAGATGTTTCCTTAGCTTTTCATTTCTCCTGAGTTTTCTCTGACATCTTGTCTGTAAGAGTCTTGAGATAATTGCATAATTCTTTCTGAGTAGCAGCCATGTCAGTCTGATTTTTTGCAAGAGTCTCTTGCACCTTCATGAGATCACCAATGGTAGTGGATTTTCTATGATTTCTTCAGGAGACCGACCAAAGAGTGGATTGTTGATGGCGCCAGTGCCGTCACTTTCAGGTTGATCACCGGAGCACTTGGAGAAGTAGATGTGGCAGGTTGTGTCGGAGGAGTAGTAGTAGCACTAGAGCTTGCAATATTGGGGTCGGGTGTTGAACCCATATTGGTACCTGAACCATCCTTAAGACCGACCATCTTTGTGAGAATTGTGATTGCAACTGAGATAATGATCTCCCACTGTGGTCGCCAATCTGTAGATGGGGCAAAACGAGTTGATGGTTTTTACGGAATTGAGGAGACGACCGTGCGAAGGAAACTCCTTGAAACGGGAGAACTGTTAAACCTCACACAGATGCACTGCAAGAAGGGAGTGCTTCGAATTCGAGAGATCAATCTGTAGTACTCCGGCCTAAACCAAGACAATGGCCGTTCCAGAGTAAATTCGGTCACAAGAGAGGATGGGTCGATCTGTAGGAGGAAAGCTGAGAAATGTGTGAGATCAATGGTAATCGAAGATTGTAGGTATGTTGTGTATTCTCAAAATAAGATAAGTTCTGAATGATTGAATCTTGCTCTGTTGAGAGTAATTGCTCAGACGTTGAGTTGTTGATCCCGTGTTGTCTGTTTGGCGTAAGATTGTCCTGTTTTCAATCATGATTCAGAGACTTATTTATATTGCTGGAATTGTAAACACCATGATCCCATGAAGTGTGACAGTTGATGGAATCAAAGAGTGGAGAAATGGAAATCGTGTTAAAACCAGTTGTTCAACGTGCGGAAACTTGGTCAATTTTCCACCCACTACTTTGTTAACTCCTTCAACTAATTGCACGACTTGCTCACATTCTCATCGTGTGTATGAACACATGTGCCATAGACTGCCAGACCAAAACCCTAGTTAATATCCCCCATGTGACACGATTGACATCTCGTGATTAGTTAGTCAGTTGCTGACTTCATGACTTCGTGGGACGATGAGTCCTTGTATTGTTGAGTCGAACATGATTTGAAAATGTTCTGAGGCTCATGAATTGAACATGTCTATTGAGACAGAGGTATAATGTGTGAATAAATGTTGATAGTTAACGTGAGCAAATATTGCTCATTCGATAAATTGTTGAATATTGATAGTTGAACCAATATTCAAGGAGTTTGTTGAAACCCAGGAGTTTTTTGTTAAAATCAAGGAGTTTCCTTGAAGTGGAGGAGTTTCCATGGGATCAAGGAAACAAATAATATTATTAATAATAAAATAAGGGCGTGTAGGACCGGTTTGAGCATGGTCGGACGGCTATGGCCTGGCCCCGTGCGTTTTTCCTAATTTTATATATTATTTCATGATTTGAAAGAATTTTCATAATTTGAGAGAAATACCATGAGATCAAGGAATTTCATAGGATCAAGGAGACATAAAAAATAATAATAATAAAATAAGGGGCGTGTGTGGGACCGGCTAGGGCATGGTCGGCCGTCTGGGCCCGATACCACGAGTTTCCTTAATTTCTTATTATTTTTTCATGGTTTTAAGGAAATACCATGAGATTAAGGAGTTTTCATGGGATTAGGAAAATAATAATAAAATAATGAGGAATCATGAGGTGTGGGACCGACCAAGATCAAGGCATAGCCGGTGGGCTAGTAAACACGGTTCCATGACACTTTTCCCAATTTTATATTATTTCTTTGATGCGAAGGGAACACCATGAAACTGAGGAGTTTCTTTAAAACGGAAGATATTTGTTCAAATGAAAGGATCTTCATAAGATCAAAGAAAATAACAAAAATATGATAAAATATAAAATTGGGCATGGGACTGGACAGGGCACGACCGGCCGGCCGGTGGGCCCAGTCCCCAGCGCCTTGGTCAATATTTTATTATTTGTTATTTTCTTTCCTATTTTGCATAGGTTCATCGTCTCGTCGTATTTTGAAATACTTATTCGTGCATTCAGGTGCTCGTTAGTTAGTGCATTGAATACACTTGCACCATTTGGTCGGGGCTTACTCGATAGTGCTCAGACGCCCGTACGTTGAATATTTATTACTAACCCATGGAATTCTGCTGGGAAAGACCATAAATTGAAGTAACGAAATATTATGAAAATATTGAATTTTTCCAGAGATTCAAGGAATGAATCTAATAACTTGAGAATAATCAACTAATAGCTCTACACTAGTACGATCGTCTAGGAGCATTAATTATTCAGGAATTGAGTGATATGAGCTTGTTGAAGCGTCATATTTCTTTTATACAGTCAGGGAAAACAATTGTTACATCCTGAAGACGTTATTGCTCTATACTAGCAGGCAAGCTGTCTAGGAGCCGTCTAATCTTGCAATTTTATATAAAAGTGATCACTGAAATTGCTCAGTATTCATGAGATATGCCGTTGCCTCAGCTGAGAGACTACACATCTATTTATACTGTGAGAGACAGTATTCTCAGTCATAGATTCTTGTGGCGTGAGCTTTCACGCTTTCGATAAGAGACATGAGCCTCAATACTCGTCTGATTACTGGATCAGGAGCATATACAATTATGGGTTTACGATTTTAGCCCTTGTCGAAAATCCACCATCTACAGTGGTTAATGGCTATAATGCTCCCGTCGTGGCAGTTGGAGATGTAAACTTTTCCAAGCCTATTGGTGAATACACCCCTGCTGAGATAAATGTTGCAAAGAAAAATTCCGAACGTTTGAATGTCATTATACATGCCATTACCCCAAATCTTCAGCATCATGTGTAAAATTGCACGAGGTCTAAAGATGCGTGGTATTTTAGAAACCGTATTCGAAGGAACTCCAGTGAAAAGGAAGCTAGGATTCAAAACCTTAATTCCGATTGGGAAAACCTTTGTATGGAAGATGAAGAAACATTTGATGAGTTTAATCACAAAGTGCCTGAAATTTTTAATGCATCTTTTGCATTGGGTAAGAGTATTCCTGAAAAAGGAATTGTGATGAAAATTCTCTGATCGCTGCCATCTAGATACGACTCTAAGAAGCATGCCATCGTTGAGTGAAATAACCTTGATAATCTCTCCAGAAATACGCTGGTTGGGAAGCTTAAGATCTTTGATCACGAACATTCATCCAAAACTAAGGATGTTGAGTTCAAAGCAAAAAAGGACACTAAATTACTTGATAAGAGTAAAAAAGTGTATATCTCTGAAGATGACCACTCTGAGACAGATTCATCAGATGAAGATCTTGACAAGTCTTTCTCGATGATCACAAGACAATTTAGGGATCTTATGTTGAAGAGAAGTAAACGGTTCTCCAGAGATAAGACTAAAACATCAGTTAAACCTCATAAACGTATTCCTCCTAAAAACAGGGAAACAGATGAAACTGATGATGACGATATGCCTAAGTGCTTTAAGTGTACGGGATTTGGTCATTTTGCAAACGAGTGCCCAAATCGTAGATAATACACCGTGAACAAAGGTATTGCTGCAACTCTTGATGATATGTCTGACAACTATGATTCCAATGAAGACGAGAAATCAAGTGTTGCACTTCTTGGTGAAAATATTGATTTTGATAATTGTAGCATTACATACATCAATCTCAATATTCTTTCAGAAGAGAACCCAACTAATCTGGAAGAAAAAATTGACCCATTTCTTGGAAACTCTGTTTGTAATGTTTCAGGTTCCACCATGTGTCTAGCTGCGTGCACATCTCAGAAGCCTGACTTTTATCCTAGTTTGACGTGCTCGTATTGTTCTCTAAATGGTCATGAACTTTCAAGGTGTTACAAGTACAAACACCAATTGAGGCACGTCAACAAACTTCAGCGAAGATCAAATCAATTAGCAAATAAGCTTAAACTTGCTCAGAAGACCGTTGAGGTATGTAGGATTTTATCTTCATCTAAGAAGTTAGTTTCCAAGGATAAACCAAGACCATTAGAGAAGAAAGTATGGTCGAATCGTGTTGATAGACATAGGTCTGTGGATTCCTCTCAAGAGGAAAATGGTGGACAAATTATTGTTCACCGCAACACAACTTGATTGTGTTGTTTTGGAAATCTTGTCTCATGTGCCTGATCAAAAGAGACAATGACTTTGTACCTCTCATGCTTTAAGAAAATTTTTTTTGTTCTTTTCTTAGTTTTGTTCTTCCCTGTCAATCAACAAAGGAGGGTTATTATCGACAATTCTACTCTTTATAGTGTTGTGAGTCGGACGCGTACGAACCTGTTTAAAGGTTTCGAAACCCTACATTTCTTTTTCCTTCCTCAAAACCTCTTTTTATCTCAAGACTACTTGTTGAGTACAATTTGTGATTTCCTCTCACAAACCCATACCTATGGATACTCCAAGCATGATGTCTTCTGATGGAAAAGATGTTAATATGATTGTTAAGCCATCAATCATGAAGGAAAAATATAAATCTCCGTTATCTCCTACCTTGAAAAGAAAAATAAGGAATGTGAGGAAGCCAAGAGCCGTTCCTTCAAACTCTCAGAAATTTTCTGGTGTTCTTGAAGAGTTGAAGGAGATGCGAAAGGAGATTCAACAAATAAAGGCATTTGTGTATAAGACTCATTAGATTCAGAAGGCCCTGGTTCGACAGCATCATCCGAGAAGGTTTATTGATATAAACTCCTACCTTAATGAACCTTATGTCCCAATGGCTGTTGAAGACAAGGAGTTCGGGGACGATAAAGAATTATTCAAAGGTCTTATTTCCTAGTAAATCTTCTATTTTATTGTTTTTGTTAGAAGAGTAACTAGAGTTTGGAATAGCCATTATTGTGATTACACATAGCTATGTCCAACGTTTTCATCTTCATGTCTTTAGAGTTATTGGTTTCAATTCTAGACTTGTTTGGAAGATGATTTTTGCAGTATTAATCTTTATGGTTTTATATATTGCAATATTTTTATGTGATATGTGTGTTTACGTCCGTGAACTATGATTGTCATATACCTTGTCAAAAGTAAAGTCTTTCGCAAGTCGATATGCATGTATTGATATAAGAATGAATGTACTTTTGACAAATACAAAAGTTAAGCCTATTATGTCAATTATTGATGGAAGATAGGTTAAAATCTTTTGTTTTCAAGGATTATGTCTATTGAATGTCATTATGCGAATAGTGATGGGAAATAGAATGAATCCTTGTGTATTCTGCAGTATTGATCTTCCCTGATCCATATTTTATGTATTACTGTGAGGCTCCGTAAAGTGTCTTATGTTAAGCACTAAAACGACCAAGTTGATTATTTTTATGATTAACTTTGTTGTTGTTCCATGAGGTACTTTATGTCGAGCATTTTCAACTAAATTAATCATCTTGTTTGGTTATTTAGTTGTTTCTCTGTAAGTTTTCTTATGATGAGCATGACCAATTAAATTGATTACTTTTGTGATTAGTTTGGTTGTGTATTTCAATTAGATTGGTTATGGGTTCTCTTGTGATTAATCTAGTAGTATATTTTTGAGTCTCCATAATTTCACTTATGTTTGAGCATTTTTTGATTAAATTAATCATGGGTTCTCTTGTGGTTAATTTAATTGAATATTTTGGATTCAAATTCATACTTGTACGTGATTTGTTATGTCCAAAGAAATCCTTATTTTCTTTCGAAATTAAGGTCGCTCTTGTTGTTCTTTCAGGAATGACATTTTATGGGGGAGAGTTCTTAATTGAACTTGTGCTTAATTGCCAAATCTTTATGGGGAGTGCGGCTGTGGAATATTATAGGGGTTATCTTGTATCTTTACAAACTCCTTGACGAATCCATTTAGCTTCGACTTTATAATTGCATCTAAATAAGATGATATATTTTTACTTTCTTTTGGTCAAGAAATGTCTCTTTCGGAAATTTCATTAGGATCCCGTTCTTGTACCTTTGCTAATTTTATTGACAAAAAGGGGGAGAATTAATATGTAGTTCACACTACAAATACATATGGTTTCGGATCATTATGTAAGGGGGAGTGGTTTCCATGTGAGATGGAGTATTGACTAAGGGGGAGTGATACATATCACCATAGTATTGTTGTTGAAGTTGTGATACAATTGAACTTTAACGCTGTGTAATGATACTATGATACTGTATAACAATGATTGAGAACTCTTGTTTTTTCGTTTTTATAGCTACGGATTTTCAACAACGATGATGTTGAACTTACAACCTTTTGGATCATTGAGTGCTTGGAAGTGACGAAGATTTCGAGTAATGTTGAAGATTAGGCGTATGGAATATGATCTACAAGATTTTATTTATTTATTTTTTGTATTCCATATGTATTAATAGTTTTGTCACTAAAATTGACAAAGGGGGAGAGTGTTAGAGCATTGCTCGGTCGACCTCGCATGCATTTCTATCTCAAGCATGTTTGTCAATATTAGTGATCAAAACTATAAGTCTTGATTTCTAGTCTACTATAGCTAAGGTCTCGGACTAGGATAGAAAGTGTAGTTGAGCTCAAGAACTCCATGGAAATCATCATACAAGACGAAGGACTACTCAACGAACCGGTGGATCTTCATCGACTAAAAGGTATGTGGAGACTTGAATTTATCTATCACTCAAAAGTCTATTTATCTCCTATCTTGAGACAAAAGTGGTTTTGCTATATAGACTTAGATTATACACATTTGCTATTTCGAGCCGAGTTTATCTCACATATCTATTTCTCGAAATACGTGTTGGTAAGTGTTGATGGTGGTTTTTAGCTTAGGGTTAAAATCGTAAAACCTTAAATCTGACATGACGTCACTAGCGCATTTATTGAATCATCCAACATGCCTAAGTAAGAATTACCAGGGTACCTTTTTTTTATGCATGTGTCATGTTCCACGGCAGAACCCTTAGTATTGACCAACATCACCTTCATACCAAACCCTAATTCTCACGCCGTGCCAATGGAAAACCATGCCACCCACGTCTCCACGCCAAGGCATGCCAACCATGCCAGCCGTACCACCGTGACAATGGAAAACCATGCCAGCCACATCTCCGCGCCATGGCATGACAACCATGCCAGCCGCACCACCGTGCCAATGACAAACTATGCCAGGCACGTTTCCGCGCCAAGGCATGCCAACCATGCCAGCCGCACCACTGTGCCAATGGAAAACCATGCCAGCCACGTCTCCGCGCCAAGGCATGCCAACCATGCCAGCAGCACCACCGTGCCAATGGAAAACCATGCCATCCACGTCTCCGCGCCAAGGCATGCCAACCATGCCATCCACACCGCCGTGCCAATGACAAACCATGCCAGCCACGTCTCCGCGCCAAGGCATGCCAACCATGCCAGCCACACCGCCGTGCCAATGGAAAACCATTCCGGCTAAGATGCTTAATTCTCTCATATATAGTTGTGTAGCAGAGGGCATCAAATGCCTAATGCTCATTTATAGTTGTGTAACAGAGGGCATTTGATGCTTAGGCATTATTATGCCATGCCGCGGACCCGGTGCTGCATAATCATTGTGCATCTTCATGGAACGACCTATACGGACTAGGCCATTACCATTTTTGCTAGGCTACGGCCTTGAAAATGAGTTGGTTAAGATTCTGTCCCTTCGATGATGAACTACGGTCTGTGCTTGATCCCTTTAGAGTATGAAAGGGTACGTAGGCAGCCGCAATGAGTTGCAGCATTGCCGGTCCAGCACATTGGCCCCTCATATCATCTAAGATCGGTAGTTCGATGCAAGAGATGATTGCGGCCATGCTTGATGAGGCTTGGTTGCATGCCAGCAAGTGGATGCTCATACTTTCTATCAAGCTACGTAGAGTTGGTAATCGAGATAAGGTAGGGAATGGAAAGGGCTTAGTGCGGCCTATGCCAAAGTCCAAGGCTTACGCCTGGATAAGACTTGGCGTTATGACGGTTGGTTAGCTAGATAGGAAATTCAGTGATGAATTCCCTACATTGAGGCAGAACTAGAGATGCATGCAATATGCATTAGCGTTGGCCTTATGTCCCTAAACCCTTTAGAAGACAAGGGTAAGTTTGGAACGGTGTGGAAGCTAAGTTAGCCGCGTCATGCTCCACGATCATGCTTGTAAGGGCAAATGGACGTGCATTTGCCTAGCTTTGAGGCCCGGATCGTAGCTTCATCATTGACGCACCGGGGGAGTTACGGCCTGCGGGGCAACGCGCCAAAGGCGTAATTTTCCGGTCCGTCACAGTTGGTATCAGAGCAAGTTCTGAGAAAACACTAGGGAGCGGAGTGGACTCTTCAAACGAGTATTTTTCCTTCAAAGGGAAATAAAGTTGGGGAGTAGGCCAAATTTTGCGCGGGAAGAGTTTGTAACTGCTATGCCAGTAACTATGTGAAAAAGCGGGGGTCTAACAACACCACCCAATATTTCGCTTAGCAATTTATATGGACTAACTCCGAAATACTTTGCTAGAGAATCAACTAGACAGTCAGACTCAATCTAGATAAAAGTATCTCAAGGAGTTAATATCTCTCTCTTGTTTTTGATATTACTCAAGCTAATAGAAATCAACGAGTCCTAATCAAACACAAGGAATACTTGGACGGTACCAAAGACTAATGTCCAAGGATCAATCAATATCAATCAACAACCAAAGGACGGATTTCCAATTGATGATCACGAACGCACAACTTGTATTATTTCAATTATATAACAAATATAATGCGGAAAAGAAATAACACAGACACCAGAAGTTTTGTTAATGAGGAAACCACAAATGCAGAAAAACCCCGGGACCTACTCCAGATTGAATACACACAGTATTAAGCCGCTACAGACACTAGCCTACTCCAAACTAACTTCGGACTGGACTATAGTTGAACCAAAATCAGTCTCCCACTAATTCAAGGTATAGTTGTACTCCTACGCCTCTGATCCCAGCAGTTTACTACGCACTTGATTCCCTTAGCTGATCTCACCCACAACCAAGAGTTGCTGCAACCCAAAATCGCAGACTTGATAATAAACAAATCTGTCTCACACAGAAAAGTCTATCAAAGGATAAATCTTTCTCCCACAGAAAAACCTTAGGTTTTTTTCCTGTCTTAAGATATGAAATCAAGGTGAACAGGAACCAATTGATAATCCGGTCTTATATTCCCGAAGAACAGCCTAGATTAATCAATCACCTCTCAATGATCTTTGTTGACTACACAAGCAGATGTTGAGGAATCACAAACAGTGAGACGAATATGTTTGTGACTTCTTTATCTTGCCTATCGGAGAACTCTCACGATCTCAAGCCAATCAATAGATTGTACTCATACGATAGAAGATGCAAGATCAGATCACACAACTACGATAAAAGTAGTATCGGTCTGGCTTCACAATCCCAATGAAGTCCTTAAGTCGTTAACCTGGTTTTATAGAAGAAAACCAAAGGTTAGATGAGAATCGACTCTAGCGAGCGCACTAGTATCACACAAACGTGTGGGGATTAGTTTTTCCCAATGCTAGATGTCTCCTATATATAGTCTTCAAATCAGGGTTTTTCCTTAGTTATAATATTTAGATTCAAGATAATATTTTTCAACCGTTAGATCGAAAACTTAGCTTGTCACACACACTTGAGATATACGTTTACTGGGTTTGTGAAAACCGTGCCCAAACGTGTACGTGTATGTTGGTTCAACATAGTAACCCAAAAGGTTAACCATTTGAGCATTTAAAATTAACCTTGTTCTTCTTACCATAACT
The DNA here is from genome assembly GCF_003573695.1 of Papaver somniferum. Classification (NCBI taxonomy): domain Eukaryota; kingdom Viridiplantae; phylum Streptophyta; class Magnoliopsida; order Ranunculales; family Papaveraceae; genus Papaver; species Papaver somniferum. The sequence continues at coordinate 169,627,920 of NC_039363.1, read as the reverse complement.
AGTTTAATTGACTCAAATGAACTAGTTAGAGAGTTGTTCAATTGCTATGAGATCTTATGTAACTACACAAGACACAATTGAAACAAAGATGATTCGATTCGATTTGAATCGGCTCATGAACTTTATAGCCACGGTTTGCATACTGCATTCCATAATAATTTAAGTTTCATGTTCAGAGCATATCTTTAGATCATAACCCACTCAAGTACGCAAGCAAGTTCGCGGACTAGGTTCGAGGATTCAGTTCGCGGACTAAACACGCAAACGAGTTTTTGGAAATCCCGGCAGAAATTCTCGGCAAGAGAACTTCCGTCAGTTCGTGGACTGAGTTCGCAAACTGAGTTCGCGGACTTGGCAAAGCCAATTCCTACAGTTTCTGTCAATCAAAAAAGTTCGCAAACTTCGGATTACAGAATAGGACTTGTGCAAATATGTGTATCCACACAATGCTTATATCCAACATTGGTTATATAGACCTAAACTCTCATTCCAACCATTGAAACATTCTTAGAGGACGTTATATAGTTGTTACACTATTTCTCGTCAAAGCGATTTTCGAAGTGATTGAAACAATATGACTTTCATCATTAGGTGAAGATAAACCCGATCAAAGAGAAACGCTTTACCAACACATGATTTCGAGATATAGATAGGCGAGATATACTCGGCTCGAAATATCAAATGTGTATGATCCAGTCTATATAGCATACGACTTTTGTCTCATAAGAAGTAGGAGATAGAAGAGATAGACTTTTGAGTGATAGATAAGTTCAAGTCTCCACATACCTTTTTGTTTATGAAGTTCCACGGTTCCTTGAGTAGATCTTCGTCGTTGTATGATGAATCACCATGAAGTCCTTGAGCTCAACTACACTTTTCTATCCTAGTCTGAGACTAAGCTATGTAGACTAGAAATCAAGACTCATAGTTTTGATCACTAACATTGACAAACATGCTTGATATAGCAACGCATGCGAGGTCGACCGAGCTATGCTCTAATAATCTCCCCCTTTGTCAATTTTAGTGACAAAACTATTAATACATATGGAATACAAAAAAGATAAACTTTAGTGGCTCCTATTCCGTAGTCTAATGTTCAACGTTCCCTGAAATCTTCGTCCTTCCAAGTACTCCAATGATCCCAAAAGTTGTAAGTTTAACATCACCGTTTTTGAAGATCCGTAGCTATAACAATGAGAGAAATTGAGATTCTCGATCATTATTATACAGTGACATAGTATTATTATGTAACATCAAAGTCCAATCGCATCACGACTTTAACAATAATACTACGGTGATATGTATCACTCCCCCTTAGTCAATACTCCATCTCACATGGAAACCACTCCCCCTTACACAATGATCCGAAAACCATATGTATATGTAGTAGAACTACACATTAATTCTCTCCCTTTTTTTCAATAAAATTAGCAAAGGTACAAGAACGGGATCCTAATGAAATTTCTGAGAAGAGACGTTTCATAGACTAAAAGAAAAAAATACATACCAACTTAATTTAGATGCAATCATAAAGCCGAAGCTAAATGCATTCATCAAGGAGTTTTAAGATACAAGATAACCCCTATAAAATTCCACGACCGCACACCCCGCAAGATATTACCATTAAGCACAAGTTCAAAAGAACTCTCCTCCATTTGATGTCATTCCCGAAAGAACAACAAGAGCAACCTTAATTTCGAAAGAAAAGAAGAATTTTGAAGAACAAAAGAGATACTAAAAAAATGACAACAATCCTACAGAAACTGAACTTGGAAAGTACCTACTAGAGTTTCAGACTCAATTGCCCAAAAGATAAGGATAAACATAGGGGCAAGAGTCATCGAAACGATTTAATGAACCAAAACGACACCAATAGACTTCCGCAAGTGTTGAAAAGTTGCAGTGTCTAAGGGTTTGGTGAGAATATCAGCCAATTTTTGTTCGGAAGGCACAAATTCCATACCAATGATACCATTTTCATAAAGATCGAATAAAATGGTATCTTATGTCAATGTGCTTTGTTCTTGAGTGCTCAACAGGATTCTCAGTAATTCGAATCGCACTGGAGTTATCACAAAAGATCTTCATTATTCCTGTATCAACTCCATAATCAACAAGCATTTGTTTCATCCATAGGAGTTGAGTACAACATGATCCGGCAGCAATATATTATGCTTCACATGTAGACAGGGATTGAGAGTTTTGCTTCTTACTATGCCACGCTACAAGATTGAGACCCACAGAGTAGAAGCCCCATGATGTACTTTTTCTGTCTTCAACACATCCTGCCCAATTAGCATCAGAATAAGCAGAAAGGTCAGTATTAGTATCAAAAATGTACGAGAGACCATACCCAACAGTGTGATTTATATATCGTATGATTCTTTTTGCAGCTGCAAGATGAGATTCTTTTGGATCCGCCTGAAACCTGGCACAACAACCAACACTGAAGGAAATATCAGGTCTAGTAGTTGTAAGATTCAAAAGGGTACCTATAATGGATCGATATAGTTTTTGATCCATTTTGATCCTTTCTCATCCCTGTGTAATTTACCAGTAGTAGGCATGGGAGTCAGCTTAGGAGACGACTTATACAGACCAAATATTGACACAATATTACGTGCGTACTTCTCTTGGGATAAGTAAATCCCCTCCTTATGTTGTTGAATATGTAATCCTAAGAAGTATCTTAGTTCACCAACATTGCTCATTTCAAATTCTTTAGCAAGAGAAACTTGAAAGTCTTTTTGCGATTTTTTCAGAAGTTGATCCATAGATGATATCATCTACATAGATTTGAGCAATGACAACATCTTTCCCACTCCATTTGGTAAATAATTTTTTATCAGCTCCTCCTCTTGAAAATCCTTTTCTAATAAGAGAGGTAGTAAGTTTCTCAAAACAGGCTCTTGGTGCTTGCTTCAATCCATATAATGCCTTTTTGAGCTTCAACACATGATCTGGGAAATCAGGATTTTCGAATCCCTTAGGTTGAGAGACATAGACTTCCTCTTTTAGAATTCCATTCAGGAACGCTGATTTTATGTCCATCTGAAACAACTTAACCTTGAGAAAGCAGGCATGGGCCAATAAAAGTCGAATGGAATCAAGAGGTGCCACAGGTGCAAAGGTTTCGCCAAAATCGATTCCTTAAATCTGTGAATATCCTTGAGCGACAAGTCTAGCTGTATTTATGAAAATTGTGCCAAATTCATCAGACTTTTTCTTGAATATCCATTTGGTACCGACAATATTGACATTTGGAGGACAAGGTACACGTTCCCAGACATCTTGTCTTTCAAATTGATTTAACTCTTCATGCATCGCATTGACCCAAAAAGGATCTTTCAGAACTTCATTAATATTCCTTGGTTCCACCTGCGAAAGATAACAACCACAATTGCATATATTTTGAAGTTGACCCCTTGTTTTGGCTGTAGAATCCCTTCCCCCAATGAAACTGTTGGGATCATGATTCCTTTGAACCCATAGATGTCGTGGAGAGACACGTTATTGTTCATCAGGAATGGATTGATCAGTGCCCTTCTCGTTGTCTCTAGAAATGTCAGGATCAGTAACAGTTGGGATAACTTTAACTGATTCTGGAATTTATTTGGCTTTCTCAATTGTCTCTGTTGGAGGCAACTCAGCAGGAGGGCTATCTTGACGAAAATTACTAATGTCGTCAATGATAACATTAGCAGATTCCATCTTGACTTGTGTTCTGAGATTAAAAACTCGAAAACCACGACTATCAGACGTATAACCAAGAAAGATACCTTTGTCACTTTTGGTGTCGAATTTCCCTCTCTGTTCTCGATCTTTCAGAATATAGCACTTACTTCCAAACACCCTGAGATAGTGTAGGTTGGGTTTCCTTCCATACCATAACTCATAAGGAGTGTTAAGGGTTTTAGACCGCAAATACACACGGTTGATCAAGTAGCATGCTGTAAAGACAGCTTCTCCCCAAAATTTTAAAGATAAGTTTTTGTCGTGGATCATTACCCTGGATATTTCCTGTATGTTCCTATTCTTTCTTTCAACAACTCCATTATCTTGAGGAGTAATCGGTGGTGAGTATTGTTGAATGATCCCTAGTTCATCACAGAACTCAAATACCTTGGTGTCTTTGAATTTAGTGCCACGATTGCTTCTAATTTTCTTTAGTTTGAGACCTTGTTCGTTCTAAATCCTTTTAACAATAATCTTGAATTCACCAAGGGTTTCATTCTTATGGTATAAGAATGCAACCCAAGTAACTCTGGTGTAATCATCTACCATAACTAAAGCATACTTCTTACCGGCAACCGTGGGTTGTTGAATTGAATCAAGTGGAGCTCCATATGAATTAAATCAGGTGGAGCTTTAGTGAGAATATCTCGGGATGATTTGTGGTGAACTTTTGTTTGCTTACCCTTTTGACAGGCACCACATACACCTTCAATCTTTGCATTGATTTTGGGAATGCCTCAAACAAGTTCTTTGTTAATGATCTTAGTTAGAAGGCGATAATTGATGTGACCAAAACGCTCATGCCAAAGATGTGTAGATTCCACCTTAGTCAAATTGCAGTTGTTGCTAAACTGAGTATCAAGAAGATAACAGTTGTTTTTACCACGAGCTCCTTGGAAAATCACTTTCCCAGATTTGTCAACAATATCACATCCATTCGCATTGAAGATAACTCGATGTCCCTTGTCGTAAATTTAACTAATAGAAACAAGATTAGCAGTCATACCTTTAAGGTATACCACATCAAGGATTTCTGGAAAACTGGGTAGCTTGATCGTTCCCTTTTTGCTAATGTAGCAACAACTTCCATCTCCGAACGTTACAGGGCCTCCTTCATAGTCAACAGACGAAACAAACCACGTAAGGTCTCCTGTCATATGTCGACTACATCCACTATCAAGAAACCATTGAAAGGGAGATGTAGATCTTAAAGCAAAGGTACCCATACTACTAGTACTTCTCGATTTAGGGTTTCCTGGTAGTGTTGTATGAACTTTTAGAGAATCATACAGTTTTTTAGCTTTCTTACAAAGAATACTTGCAACGTTAAGACTCTTTTGAAAAGACATACTGTATATGATCGGATGGATCACAACATGAGCCTATGCTTTGAAGATTGTCTGACTGGTTCCTTGTCATATCAGTTTTCTCAACATCCAGTCGTTGATTACTATCTGACTTATGACATTTCTTGAGATAGGAACAACTGAGATTTTTCAAATTCTCAAAGGGAGTATTTCCAGATATCAAATCCTTAAGAACTGCAATTTCTGCAACAAGACCATGGTTGATCCGGATTTGTTCATCCAAGCCTTTTTGAAGAGACATCAGTTTGTCAGACCTTTTCTTGCGGTTGTTTTTTACACCTAGTGAAGCGTCAATTGAGACTTTATGTCCATATAGTCAGATCGCTACAAACACAGACTTTTGAGGTCTTTAACGTGTTTTCCTACTCTGATACCAATTGAAAAAGAGGGGGTCTAACAACACCACCCAATATTTCGCTTAGCAATCTGTATGGACTAACTCCGAAATACTTTGCTAGAGAATCAACTAGACAATCAGACTCAATCTAGATAAAAGTATCTCAAGGAGTTAATATCTCTCTATTGGTTTTGATATTACTCAATCTAATAGAAATCAGCGAGTCCTAATCAAACACAAGGAATACTTGGACGGTACCAAAGACCAATGTCCAAGGATCAATCAATATCAATCAACAACCAAAGGTCGAATTTCCAATTGATGATCACGAACGCACAACCTGTATTATTTCAATTATATAACAAATATAATGCGGAAAAGAAATAACACATACACCAGAAGTTTTGTTAACGAGGAAACTACAAATGCAGAAAAACCCCGGGACCTAGTCTAGATTGAATACACATTGTATTAAACCGCTACAGACACTAGCCTACTCCAAGCTAACTTCTGACTGGACTATAGTTGAACCCAAATCAGTCTACCACTAATTCAAGGTACAGTTGTACTCCTACGCCTCTAATCCCAGCAGGATACTGCACACTTGATTCTCTTAGCTGATCTCACCCACAACCAAGAGTTGCTGCAACCCAAAATCGCAGACTTGATAATAAACAAATCTGTCTCACACAGAAAAGTATATCAAAGGATAAATATGTCTCTCACAGAAAAACCCTAGGTTTTTGTTCCGTCTTAATATATGAAATCAAGGTGAACAGGAACCAATTGATAATCTGTTCTTATATTCTCGAAGAACAGCCTAGATTAATCAATCACCTCTCAACGATCTTTCTTGACTACACAAGCAGATGTTGAGGAATCACAAACAGTGAGACGAATATGTTTGTGACTTATTTATCTTGCCTATCGGATAACTCTCATGATCTCAAGCCAATCAATATATTGTACTCGTACGATATAAGATCCAAGATCAGATCACACAACTACGATAAAACACTAGTGAAAAATGGAAGTTAAACTACTGTCAGGACATGAAGTAATATCACTAAAAATGACTGTGTCCATCAGCTGCATTCTAGAAGTGGTTTTTTCCAAAACGACTGTGTCTGGCAAAAGTTGAATTCTTTAAAAAAACTGACAGAAATAGTAGTTGTTTTAATGATATTTCATAAAAAAAAATTGATATTCATTCAGCTGAATCCAAAGCTGATTCAACTAAATCAAAAACTAAAAACGGGAATTAATTAATAATGACTTCGAAACTGAATATAATAGCGACTTTAAACTCATTTTGTATGGAATAGTGAATTTATTGAATAGTGAATTCAATTTACAATTTCAACTATCTTAAATCTTCAACTGTGTCAAAGTTAAACTTGGATTTACTACTTCCTACTTTCCCTGAAGAATCAATAGATGATGATATAAAACTTTTAGATGAAGACCTATTTCCCAAATCAGACCCAGAATGACCACCACCACTAGCACCATCTCTCCCACCACCAGGCGGAGAACAGAAAGACCCATTATCAATTCCCCCCGCCGTCTCCTTCAACACCCCAGTCAGTAGGTTGCTGCGAAGCCTTAGGAATTTCATTTACTTTCCCACTGAACATGACTAAATTCTCCCAATCCCACTACAAGGGAGTCTTTGTGTTCCACTCCATCACTGTTCCGAGTCCAGAACCACCTGCAACCATCCTTTGATAAAAAAAAATGTATATATTTAGTGGGGAGTACAAATGGTTTCTCAATTAGGAGAAAAAATACGAATCTGATATCTGGACGATGTCTACCATGAGATAAACCCCAATATATTAAAATTAAGAACATTTAACTAGCTTCTCGTAAAAAAAAATCATAAATGTCGGCTAAATGTGTACATTCATAACAATGGCACTACCTGTCGAATGTCCAAAGAAAAAACAAGGAATTCGGTGTGTTCAGGAAGAAGTTATCACTTACTGTAATTGATCTTCTGAGTAATATGAATGCCACTCTGTGGTCTTACTCCAATGTCTAGTCCTGTTAAGAGTAAATTGAGTAGTGTAGATGGATGCAACAACTAACAGAGATGGTGGTAACCTAAGCATGTCATGATCAACCAAGGATAGCTCGATCAAGAAAAAGGAGAGAAGCTCAAGCTGGTTCAAAATGCAGAAAATATGTTAGTATCCAAGATATAAAAAGTTATAAAATACTATGGATCAACAGTTTAATCTGATGGAAGACTAACTATACAAACCTTCTTATCAGACTGAGCCGTTTTAAGGAATCTTTTCATAAATACATATGAAGTTGGAGCTGACATATTGAATTGCAATTTATTTACTATCGATTTCTCTTGCAAACATGTTTATGCAGTGTTGGAATCACAATGTCAAAACTGGGTAAAACTAAGGATGCTAAACATGTTTCTGCAGTGTTAGAATCATAATGTCGAAACTGGGAAAAACTAAACACACTTGATAAGATATATATGACTTAGAAGTGAAACATTTACCATATCAAGAACTTGCTTCCTTGTATAAGCCTTGTCAGAAATTAGAATAAGATCATCTACAACCGGTACTGAAACTTCCTCATACTTGCATGCTAAAAGCATGGCTGTAATTCCGACCAACTGAAGTTTCTTTCGTTCCACAGTTTGGTGGGCTAAGAATCTGTCTATAATGTTAACCATAAGGAATAATGTCTCATCCATGAGCTCAAATTTATCATGCACCTGTTAAGATTCAAACCAAGAAGGATGCTTAGCATATGTTTTGTTTACCCTTTCTAGGAGATAGAAAATCATGTCAAAATTTTGTATACCTCGATTAACCAATCAACTAGGATGACCCTCATCTTCTCATTGATGTTGGATTGCTGAACCATATAGTTGGGAGATACACAACTAGAATTCTGCAAAACAGGCAAGGTTCAGTCAAGTTACCTCAGGCTTTACAAGTCTACCCTATCTTACTTTTGCATTCTTACTTTTGAAGTTTTGGGGATTTCAGCAATAAAGAAAGTAAAGGTAAAGTACACTCTCAATTGGAACAGTTAGGCAAAGCATTTGAAGGTATTCAGATTGAAGAATGTCACTAAAGCAAGTAAGACTAGCACTTGATTCTCAAATGTGCACTTTGAGTAAATGGAGTATGTGCACTTTGAGTAAATGGAGTAGGAAAATCAGACAATGCTACACCAAAATTGAAACAAGTAAGAGTTGAAAACAGTGAGACTAACCTCAGTTTTCTTGTAGTGAGCATATATATCATTGATATAATCTAAAACTGCAAGTGTGTTCTTTGAGTCGCAACTATCAATATCCAGAATGAGTTCTTCAACAATATCCTCCATCTCAACTTCCTCTTCCTACAACATTACATTATAGAACTGTTAACACTGTTGCCACTACAAGAAAATAAGGAACAAACCCTTAACACAAAACACAAAGTCATCATACCATTAAGTCAATATCCTCGAAGATTTCGAATTCATCAAGAATTGCTTCAGTGTGCTTCACAAACATTGGATCGGAGAAGGAACTATCTGCTCTATATTCATCTACATCTATAAGGACCTTATTTGATACTTTTTCAATCATAATCGATGATGAATTCTGTACTGGCTTCTTAGTTTCCTGCAAACATTTGAATAAACCTAAGGAAAACCAATCTATTTCGTATATCACATCTAAACAAAGAGATTACTGGGCAACATTTTGGTTCTAAGAGAAACGAATTACCACTTGACAAGGTTGGTTTTGGTTAGAAATTTGAGTAGCAATCTTTCTTGTAATTGGTCTATGCACAACAACGGAAGGATTTTTGTCACAGATCCCATGATTTCTATACAAAAAAATAATTTTCTGCTAACATCTTCTTAATGAAGGCTTTCTGTTATTTAACAGACAACAAAAAACACAAATCAATTATTACTTTTTCAAGCAATTTTCTTTAAATGAATCACAAGGAGCAAGATAAAATTCTCGTTTATTTTCAGCGTTCATGTGAAACATACCAAGTCATTGACTGCAGCATCAAGGGAATACATGTATCCATGGACGCCATCACTTCCACCATGTCCTGATTTAAAAAAAAAAAAGTACATAATACATCAGAAATGACTAAATTATGACATGAAACCTCTTCAAAACTATAAATCTAAAGAAATTGAGTGCTCCCACGTGATTACCAGCATCTACTCCATCTATGTACACAACGGGGCCAAATGATATTTGGATAACAAAACAACAGGGTGAGGTGTTCTCCTCTAGTTCCAACAGGGATGATGTCAAATAGTTAATTGCTTTATCAGGCTAATGGACCACCTGCAGCACATCAAGAGAGGCATCTCCCTCAAATGATCAGTATGCAAATTACAGTATATGCACCACACTTCCACCACCCCTCTGGTGAATAGGATGCAAACTTCAAACATAACAGAGAAATATGTCAAGAAAGCTTCAGTCCTACTGCACGAAGCGTGCGCTTTTAAAACCCCTGCATACTGCAATTTAGAGCAGGATTTATATTTTGTCCATCATTCAGTCATGCAGAAAGCAACTGCTAACCCATCGGTACACCAGACAAACAACATAATAATAATAATAAAAGCTTTAAAAGCATCTACAGTTCCACAAAATGAGATTTTAGCATTGTGATGACAAACACAGATGCAATTAACGTCCATCCTAATAAGAAATTATAAAGAAACTACATATAAAGAATTCCTAATATTATACACCCAAAAATCAAGCTAGCAAACTGAAATAGGATTGTAAAGGCTTTTCCCATGAAATTATCAAAAGCAAGGCGTTTTCGCCAATTTAAATGACTCATTAATGCTAATGCACACTTTATCATATTGATGTCCCATATCAAGAATCCCATTACACAAATTTTCAAAACTATAACAAAAAATGCATCAAAAGCAAACTTTATACTTTTTTTTGATTTGATACGAGACTCACAGTGGTGAATATGTCAACCACGAAACAATTGGAAAGCAGTGAACTAAGGATTGCGATAATTGATGCACCACAGAAACCATTTTAATCAAAGATGTAACAACACAAATTCCCAGCACAAGGATCCTAATTTAGAAACATAAGAAAACCCATATTTTTCAAATGGTATAATATGCATAATATTTCATAAACTAGACGAAGTAATGATCTTACAAAGCAAAACCACAGATTAAATCCTATCTTTATCAAACATGAGCATGTTGTTAACCTTCTCATTTTGCTTTCATTAGCTCCACTTCTGTAGAAATCACACAAAACAAAAACAAATCAATAAAAAGTACAGTAAAAGACCTAAATCCAACATAAAAGAAGAACCAATTATAGATTTAATCATGAATTGATATTCTTCTTTTGTTTACCTCCATTAGTTTTAGTTGGATTTGAAGATGGTGATGGAGTTTTCTACTTCTTCAGTGCCTGAATACAAAGAGAATACACACCATCAATAAAACAAAACTAAGAAAAAGAAACCAATGGATTAAAAGTATGAAAAAATGCACAAACTGATAACGAATCAGAAAAGAGAACTGAGATGTAATCAAGCTTTTAGGTTTACTGAGATCGATTTCTTTTTCTTCTGAAATTTCAATTTGGAGATGGATAAGTTAATCGATTGAACTGAAACGATAAATAAAGATGATACTTACCTTTCAATTCAGTTTTCTTAGATGAATCTTGGTTTTCAGTTGGTGTTGATAAGCATCATCACCTCTTTTTCACCGATTCAGAATAAATCCTCAAGATCTAATGTTGTTATGATAGAGACGAAGAGGACGCAAAACCTAATACTAAAGTTTTGATACAGAAAAAAATGAAGCGAAACAGACAGAGATAAGTGATGGAAGAGGATAGATGCAGATGAGATAAAAGAGATAAGGTTTGATTTCTTTTTCTCTTTCCACAGAATAATCCAGCCCTCAAAGTAGTTCTTGAATCTCAGAATTTTTATAAAAATACCCCTCTAAAGAACAACTGTGTGAGAAACAGGTTTAAGTTTTCCATTTTTTTTCCTAGAAAAACTACTGGGAGTCACGGCACCGCACATAACTACAGCCCAACAACAGTAGTTTCTGTAAAACCGAGGAAGTGGTTAAAAATCCATTTTTCGCTAGTGAAAGTAGTGTCGGTCTGGCTTCACAATCCCAATGAAGTCTTTAAGTCATTAACCTGGTTTTAGAGAAGAAAACCAAAGGTTAGAGGAGAATCGACTCTAGCGAGCGCACTAGTATCACACAGACGTGTGGGGATTACTTTTGCCCAATGCTAGATGTCTCCTACATATAGTCTTCAAATCAGGGTCTTTCCTTAGTTATAAAGCAATCCATATTCACCGTTAGATGAAAACATGATTTAGATTCAAGCTAATATTTCTCAACCGTTAGATCGAAAACTTAGCTTGTCACACACACTTGAGATATACGTTTACTGAGTTTGTGAAAACCATTCCCAAATGTGTACGTGTATGTTGGTTCAACATAGTAACCCAAAAGGGTTAACCATATGAGCATTTCATATTAACCTTGGTCTTCGTCACCATAACTAGTTCAATTAACTCAAATGAACTAGTTAGAGAGTTGTTCAATTGCTATGAGATCTTATGTAACTACACAAGACACAATTGAAACAAAGATGATTCAATTCGATTTGAATCGGCTCATCAACTTTATAGCCACGGTTTTCATACTGCATTCCTTAGTAATTTAAGTTTCATGTTCAGAGAACATCTTTAGATCATAACCCACTCAAGTACGCAAGCAAGTTCGCGGACTTAAGGAAACCGACAGAGTTTTCCAAACTCAGCAGAAAATCTCGGCAAGGAGACTTCCGCCAGTGCGCGTACTAGGTTCGCGGACTGAGTTCGCGGATTAAACACGCAAACGAGTTTTTGGAAATCCCAGCAGAAAATCTCGGCAAGAGAAATTCCGTCAGTTCGTGGACTGAGTTCGCAAACTGAGTTCGCGGACTTGGCAAACCAATTCCTCCGGTTTCTCTCAATCAACAAAGTTCGTAAACTTCGGATTAAGGAATAGGACTTATGCACATATGTGTTTCCACACAATGCTTATATCCAACGTTGGTTATATAGACCTAAACTCTCATTCTAACCATTGAAACATTCTTAGAGGACGTTATATAGTTGATACACTATTTCTCGTCAAAGCGATTTTCAAAGTGATTGAAACAATATGAATTTCGTCATTAGGTGAAGATAAACCCGATCAAAGCGAAACAATTTACCAACACATGATTTCGAGATATAGATAGGCGAGATATACTCGGCTCGAAATATCAAATGTGTATGATCCAATCTATATAGCATACGACTTTTGTCTCATAAGAAGTAGGAGATAGAAGGGATAAACTTTTGAGTGATAGATAAGTTCAAGTCTCCACATACCTTTTTGTTGATGAAGTTCCATGGTTCCTTGAGTAGATCTTCGTCGTTGTATGATGAATCGCCATGAAGTCCTTGAGCTCAACTACACTTTTCTATCCTAGTCCAAGACTTAGCTATGTAGACTAGAAATCAAGACTCATAGTTTTGATCATTAATATTGGCAAACATGCTTGATATAGCAACGCATGCGAGGTCGATCTTGCTATGCTCTAACACTATGCGAATCGAGTTGAGCTTGTTCATGCGCTGTGAGTTTTCCTGGCCTAAGTGGCACCCCACTTACGATTGGATATCCAGAAGACCGTCTGGGACGGTGGGTAGACAATGGGAATGATCATCCCCACACATTGGCAACTGGCCAATGGTGTGCATTGTCAGGCCCGGCTAGCATCCCACTTACGAGTGTCAACCTGGATGACCGTCAGGGACGGTTGGCAAATGGATACTGATACACACAATACTGTGCTAAAATCTTGTCATTTCAATGACATCAACCTTGTGAACTTTAGGGACTCCTGAGTGTGTAGTATGGGATGCATACTTAGGATACCTTGTTGAGATATCCTCTTGGCACTGTCCAATTGAGATTCTTGGTATTGTTGTGGGCACTTTTGGATTCCTGGGCAGGTGGTATGAGACAATTTGCTCAGAAGGTCTAAATTGTTGTTCATGACAACTTGAAGAAACTCGTGATTTCTGAGCATTTGGTATGGGACTTTTTCTCAGGAAATCCAAACCGAAGAGATTGTCCACAATAGTTTGGTTTTGAATTTCGGGGAAGAAATTCTTTGAAAGGGTGAAGAGTGTAATACCCCGTGTTTTTAGTATGGCGCATGCTAAAAGATGCACCATGGCTTGAGATGAAGCTTCATTCAAAGCTTTCGTTGCTTGGCAAGAGGTAGATTGGATTAAGGCAAATACCGCGCCAAAATGGCGCATTATGAGTGACATTTGGCCAAGAGACAAATCTCGCATCATCATGATGCGTTAGACCAGTTGGGTAGGTGGCCTTGAGCTTGCAGCGTAATCATTGTGCATTACGAAAGTTATTGGTCTAGAGCCAATATCGCACAATCATTGTGCATTACGGCAGAACTAGTGGTGCGTGATCATTGTGCATCAGGACAGAGAGGGATGGCAAACGAATGTTGGGCAATCATTGTGCGCAATGATTGCGATGAATAGTGAAGCAAGAATGTCATTTTTCTCCCCTTTCCATACTTGTAGAAATTCCATTAAGACATATATAGGGAGGGGTAGTCGGTTGAAGGTGCATATGCGGACTATGTGCCAAGTAAGCTTCATAGCTTAGACGGAAGAGTATAAATGATGCATAAGGATCATTTATAGTTGCGTAGCCTTGCGTCGCGGACCGATGATGCATAATCATTGTGCATCTTCACGGAACGGCCTATACGGACTAGGCCATTACCATTTTTGCTAGGTTACGGCCTTGCAAATGATTTGATTAAGCTTCTGTCCCTTCGAGGATGAACTACGGTCCGTGCTTGATCCCTTTAGAGTAGGAAAGGGTACGTAGGCAGCCGCAATGAGTTGCAGCATTGCCGGTCCAGCACGTTGGCCCCTCATATCATCTAAGCTCGGTAGTTCGATGTAAGAGATGATTGCCTCCATGCTTCATGAGGCTTGGTTGCATGCCAGCAAGTGGATGCTCATACTTCCTATCAAGCTACATAGAGTTGGTAATCGAGATAAGGTAGGGAATGGAAAGGGCTTAGTGCGGCCTATGCCAAAGTCCAAGGCTTACGCCTGGATAAGACTTGGCGTTATGACGTTTAGTCAGCTAGATAGGAAATTCAGTGATGAATTCCCTACATTGAGGCAGAGCTAGAGATGCATGCAATATGCATTAGCGTTGGCCTTATGTCCCTAGACCCTTTAGCAGACAAGGGTAAGTTTGGAACGGTGGGGAAGCTAAGTTAGCCGCGTCATGCTCCACGAGCATGCCTGTAAGGGAAAATGGACGTGCATTTTCCTAGATTTGAGGCCCGGATCGTAGCTTCATCATTGGCGCATCGGGGGAGTTACGGCCTGCGGGGAAACGCGCCAAAGGCGTAATTTTAAGGTCCATCACATAAGGCTACTTCTAGCGGCATCACTACACCACCTACTGATCCCAGCAGCACCGAAAGCACTCTTTCAGGTGTTACACCACCAATCACCAAATCCAGAGCCGCTGCCGCCTCTAATCTTTCTGCGCAACATGCTAATCCCGGCAGCACCGAAAGCGCTCCTTTGAGCGTTACACCGCCAGTCACCCGGCCCAGAGCTGCTGCATGCTACCACCCCTAATGCTTCGTCAAGCATGGCGCCTCCAACCGCCACTAGGACTCCAGTTACCCCACCAACGGGACGAGAAACCAGAAGATCCAGAGGGAGCCGACCCTATATCACCATCGCTGATTTGATGGAACGACATGAGGTTCTTGCTAGAGCCCAGACGGACATGGTCTCAAGAAGTACTCGTCTTTCTCAAAGCCTTGACAGAACGGCTACGCAGGAGTCACGCCATCCATAGCCGAAGGGAAACTCCTCCAACACCCCTGGCGCCGGCACCTCAGCAGAGCGCATCTCCGCGGACGAAGAGATTCGTGCCAGAACCCCATTGGAGAGAAATCGACCGTCCAATTTTGTCACACGAGAGGATTTGGAACAAATTCTTCAGAATCGAGTCAAAAGTGATGAAATAGGCATGCATCGGCATCAACCCCCTTACCCACCTGAAATACAAAGAATTCCTCTTCCAAGAGGATACTCCTCTCCTCAATTCACCATGTATGACGGAACCGGAAATCTCGATTCCTTGAGTCCCTAGGCGAACACGAATACAATCACGTTCTTCGTCTGAGGGAGTTTTCGAAATCACTTACCGGAAGAGCATACACGTGATACAACGAAATCGCGCCAAACAACATCCACAACTTGGGTGGCATGGTTACCGCGTTTTACAAGAAGTACTTCTTCGTGTCTGAGCAAGTTACCTTCTCGGACCTAGAAAGGATGTATCAGCGAGCCAACGAACATCCAAATGATTTTGTCAAGAGATTCAGGTTTCAAGCACTAGACTGTCATGACTCAAACGTAACCGAGCAGCAGTTGGTGAATTCCTGCATCAACGGTATGGTTCCCATTTACCGCGCCTTGCTTGAGAACCTACGTTTCAAGACATTCTATGAACTCCATGAATCTGCCAAGCGATCAGCCACGACAACACCAGCATTGTTAGAAAGAGATAGACCGACCAGAGCTGAAGACGTGCGTGAAACTCGTGGGAGTAGACTTATCATCGACAAGCAGTACAACGCCGGTCCCTCCTCTGTGAGCGTAGTTGATGAGGGAGGAAAAAGGAAGGCCCCAGCTTCGGACCAACAACCTAAACGCACGGCGCCAACACGACAAGCGGCTCCGCTACGGAGGCCGCCGCTAAAACTCCCATGCCTCATCACGAAGCTGAAGAAAATGTTTTGGATTTTCCCATTGAGGAGGTGATCGAACTCTTAGAGGAATGGATTCAATATGATGTTATCAGATTACCATCTCCCATGCGCCCACCAACCGAGTCCGAGATGGCAAACCCCAAATACTGCCACTATCACAGATTTGTTCTTCACCCAACCAATGATTGCAATAGACTAAAGCATATCTTCAAGGAAAAGGTAGAAGCAGGAAAACTTCAGCTAGAGAACGAGGGAGTGCATAGAGATCCACTTCCGGTGAGGAATTGCGAGGTCTTTAGGGACTCCGTGCACGAGACTGTACAATCCATGATGCAGCATATATGCGAAATTCTCTAGTTTTCCAAGGCGCAACGTCAAGATATCTTCACGGCTCTTAATCGTGTCGTGTCGGGAAAACGGCTCTTTCCTATTACGGAAGTCGCATCAATAGCCCAAGCTCTCTCAGAAAGCGGTACTGAAAAACACAACTGGGGACTGCTGACCACATCCTATTTAAGAGGCATTGAATTCGGCAACACACTAGTCGACGCGGCCTCTGACTTCATCATCGTTACCTTCAAGGATCTGGAAGCTGCGGGAATTTCGAAGCAAGAGGCTACCCGTTCCCCGTCCGTAATCGAGAACCCAGAAGGGGAAGACTTGAACGCGTACGGCTACGTTAACCTCGAAATCAAGATGGGAGACGCTATAACGCATAGAAAGTTCCACGTTGTCAAAGAACTAAAGTACGACATGATCTTGGGGCTCTCATGGGTACTCGACAATAAAACGAAACTGGGAACATCCCCTCTGCCGATGTCGACACCCGAAAGAATCTCCAACAAGCCGTCCGACCTGCTGTCGTTTCAATGACTTACCAACGGAACTCGATCACCCGGAGAAAGCATGTTGGCGCTAACTCATAGGTTCCAAACGCAAGTAAGTCTGGTCGAACGATATTCTCTACAAACAGTCATTTCTTCCCTTATCCCGTCATGAGGACTCAGTACGATTACCAGCACAGACGCTCTCAAGAGATGTGAGTGGGGCGCTGGGCCATTCAAGTGCTTTGCCAAGAATTTGGAAGCTGCAGTCGAAACTGACGAAACCAAGATTCAAGCGGTTACACAACACCTGAACTCGTTTCAAATCGGAGATATGGTGGTCAAAGCGACCTCGTTTCAAGTCGGAAAGATTACGGTGAAGATAGCTGTTCGAACCGATTTACCCAAAGAAAAAGAAGACGAGCCGTATCTGGTGGCAGACGTCCTTCTGGGTGGTTATTGAAATCTCATCAACACAGACAAGCTGGAGGGCGTGATAGTTCACTCGCGATGGCTCAAGTCTTTCAATACCTAAAACTCTGTACTACTTTCTCTTCCAGCACTCTTCCTTTAATATTTTCTTCAGCAATTCCTCTTTCCGCTCAATATTTGTATCCCCCGAGATGAATACACCGCTTGCATTCTTCATTAGGGTTTCGTTTTTTTATTTAAGTATACCTTTCCTTCCAAATGAGTCTTCCAAATCTCAAAAAAAAAAACATACCAAATAAATCCCAAATCATCGAGAAACCATTAACCATCAGGTCACAATCAGAAAAGCCGAAACCGTGCCAGAAATACCTTATTCAATTATTCAAAGCTCTGAAGGGAATAATGTAAGGACAAGAAAAGTCGAACAACCTATTCTAATGGAAGATTTGGGTCTTTTAAATAAGAAGTTTTATTCAAAGATGAGAAACCGCAAGCGGGATACTAAATGGCGAAACTCTAACTTCGCCACGAATACAAAGAAGGTAAAGATGAGCCTGAAAATCATCAGGACGACTACGCAAAAAAATAGAAACAATAAAAAGGAGAATCTAGTCATCGAAAGATGATGCGCGAGTTGCCAATTCCTCGGTCGGAGCTCTTTCAAGCACTTTCCCCAACAATCTCGAGGGAATCAAAGGTTCCATACGAAAGCCGCATCAGCAATAGCAACCTCAACATCCCACTCGGAAACTGTCTCAGCAGCAACAACATCCGTCTCCTTCCCGACATCCGCTTCAACAACCGACCCAGCATATGCCACCATAAATCCCCCAATGTCACCGACAACGGTTTCAGCACCTATGCCGAAAGCTGTTTCAGTTTCATCAAACACAGCGTCATCTTCCTCGAAGGTCTTCTCAGCACTTTCGAGGAGGATTTCCCGATTTAGCCGCATCAGAATCGAGAATTATGATGCTGTCTTGGAAATGGAAGTTACGTTGGCTTTCCCCTAAAAGTTTCACAAACTCAGTCTTTCGTCGTTTCAACCGAGAAACAAACCGTTCCGCCCTAGCACTGGGTCGTGAAGAAGTTTTGTTGCACTGAAGCCTCTCAATGCACTGGGATGTTTCGTCACCTTCCCATTCCTCCTCCATGTTCACTGAAGCCAAGAAGGTTTGAACACACACCCGCACTTCGTCTAGATAGATAGAAGGTATGTCTTAAATAATTCCGCCAGCTTCACGGAACAGAGATTCAATTCTATCTAATGCCTCCTTATGAGAATAAAACTGGTTTTTGCCGATTCCAAAGTTTCTCTCCGAAGAGTTAGAGGTACGGCTGCCACTGGAATATCCCATTATGCACTACAAAACCAGAGAGTGGGGGTAAGTTTTCACCCTGTCTACACCAGCAACCTACATAAGAAAGAAGACAAAATGGGAACCAGGAGAAAAAACGAGATGATACCTGTAAAGAGGATTGGCACGATTTCAGGACGACCTGTGCGAATGAAGGATTCAAGATCATCTCTTATATCCAGCAGAACGATGAAGTCCCGAAAAGGAAAGCTTTCTACTAGCCGTGAATTAAGGCGTGACATCAGGTCTTAATTAAACCCTATTCTACCAGCAAATATAGGGAAAAGTCTCATACATGGTCGTGCAAGATAATTAGGTATTGATGAGAAAACGTGGAAGTACGTGTTTGAGACACACTTGCCCGCGTTATTGCTTCTCTGCCGCCAGCACCGAGATTTGGAAGCAAAACCGGCAACGTAACATGAGGAAAAGGAGTAACGCCCCTTTATGGGCATAACACCTTCGGAAATTGAATAAGGAAAATATTTCCTGATTCGAGCTACACAAGAAAAGAGGCGACCAAGCCCGCAACAGCAAGCTGCACATCCCCAATAGTCCGTGCCGTGCCTTGCCTCACGGTGCCCTAACAGTCCGTGCCATACCGCGCTAGCACCGTGCCAAGGGTCCGCGCCATGCCGAGTTAGCACCGTGCCAAGAGTCCGCGCCACCCCACGCCCAGTCGACGTCCACGTCGAGCCAACGTCCACGCCCAGCCAACGTCCATGCACAGCCAGCGTTTGACCCCAAGACAATGCCCACGCCAAGCTTACGCTAACGGCTCCATTGCAAGCCGACCAACGCTAACGGCTCCATTGCAAGCCGACCAACACTAACGGCTTCATTCCAAGCCGATCTGATGCTAACAGCTCCATTACAAGCCGATACAATTCCTGCGGCTCTATTCCAAGCCGCACAATGCCTACCGTTCATAGTCCAATCCGACCAACGCCAACACCTCCGCGTTCCCTAGCCCAGCCAAGATGACGCATGACCAAGCCAAGCCAACAGTCTACATCACACCACTTCACGGTCTAGCAAGCAACACCACAAGAAGAATCTATGCAAGACCACTAACACAAGAATCACGAACTCTCCTTACCTATCGAAAAAGGTTAGCCGAGTCTTCTTGACCATCTTTTCACGACTTGTCATTTCGATTTGTCCTCGCCTGTCACCATCTTATGCTTACCTCGCAAGAATGCTCTTGTTCCGAGCTAAGAAGGGGACTTAATGTTGATGGTGGTTTTTAGCTTAGGGTTAAAATCGTAAAACCTTACATCTGACATGAAGACACTAGCGAATTTATTGAATCATCCAAAATACCTAACTAAGAATTACTAGGGTACCTTTATTTATGCATGTGTCATCTTCCACGGCAGAACCCTTAGTATTGACTGACATCACCTTCATACCAAACCCTAATTCTCAGGCCATCGTGTCAATGGCAAACCATGCCAGCCACGTCTCTGCGCCAAGGCGTGCCAACCATGCCAAGCGCACCACCGTGCCAATGGAAAACCATGCCAGCCACGTGTCTGCGCCAAGGCATGCCAACTATGCCAGGCGCAACACCGTGCCAATGGAAAACCATGCCAGCCACGTCTCCGCGCCAAGGCAAGCCAACCATGCCAGCCGCACCACCGTGCTAATGGCAAACCATGCCAGCCACGTCTCCGCGCCAAGGCATGCCAATCATGCCAGCCGCACCACTGTGCCAATGGAAAACCATGCCAGCCACGTCTCCGCCCCAAGGCATGCCAACCATGCCAGTCGCACCACCGTGCCAATGGAAAACCATGCCATCCACGTCTCCGCGCCAAGGCATGCCAACCATGCAAGATGCACCACCGTGCCAATGGAAAACCATGCCATCCACGTCTCCTCGCCAAGGCATGCCAACCATGCCAGCCGCACCACCGTGCCAATGGGAAACATGCCAGCCACGCTTCCATGCCAAAGCCATGCACGACGCTGGCTTCCAAAACGAAGGTTGCAATAATCAACGACTACCCTTCCATTTTAGATGCAAATCTCAGCCGTCCAAGTTCGCCACCCAATGCATGGAAACTTCCAGCCCAAGGCCAAACGTCACGGTTTATGCAAACCCTAATTTAGACGCGCCTAACACATGCCAAATCCATGCACGACGTTGGCTGCAAAAACGAAGGGTTGCAATAATGAACGTCTACCCCCTTCCATCTGAGATGCATATCTCGGCCGTCCAAGTTCGCCACCCAAGGAATGCCAACCATGCCAGCCGCACCACATGTGCCTATGGCATGCCGTGTAACCTTTCCGCACCAAGGCATGCCAACCATGCCACATGTGCCAATGGCATTCCGTGCTAGCCGCATCTCCGCGCCAAGGCATGCCAACCATGCACCATGTGCCAATGGCATGCCGTGCCAGCCACATCACCGCGCCAAGGCATGCCGCATGTTCCAATGGCATGTCGTGCCAGCCACATCACTGCGCAAAGCCATGCCAAACATACCACATGTGCCAATGGCATGCCGTTCCATCCACATCACCGCCCCCAGGCATGCCAACCATATCACGTGTGCCAATGGCATGCCGTGCCAGCCGCATCTCCGCGCCAAGACATGCCAACCATACCACATGTGCCAATGGCATGCCGTTCAAGCTACATCACCGCGCCCAGGCATGCCAACCATACCACATGTGCCAATGGCATGCCGTGCCAGCCA
Source organism: Papaver somniferum (assembly GCF_003573695.1). Lineage (NCBI taxonomy): Eukaryota > Viridiplantae > Streptophyta > Magnoliopsida > Ranunculales > Papaveraceae > Papaver > Papaver somniferum. The sequence goes on along the minus strand of NC_039363.1, from coordinate 169,606,265 downwards.
CATCTCCGCGCCAAGGCATGCCAATCATACCACATTTACCAATGGCATGCCACGCCGCATCTCCGCGCCAAAACATGTCAACCATGCCAGCCTTTCCTTCACGCCGTTGGCTGCCAAAACGAGGGGTTACAACAATCAACGGCCGCCCTGCCATCTAAGATGCAGATCTTAGCCGTCCAAGGTCACCAGCTAATGCTGGCAACCTTTGGACCAATGCCAAGCCTTAATTTTGTCCGCGCCCAAACTATGCCAAAATCCTAGTTCTTGGTCGCGCCTAAACTATGTCAAAATCCTAGCTTGGCCACACCTAACCATGTCAAAGTCATGCCGGCCATGCTTTCATGCCGCTGGCTACCAAACGAAGGGTTGCAATAATCAACTGCTACCCTTCCTCTCAAGATGCAAAATATCGACCGTCAAGGGTCACCACCGAGCTGGCAAGTCTCCCAAGCTCAACTTGCCAAACAGCAGCAACATGCTACATGTTTTCCACGAAAACACTCGAGACATCAACACATGTCACAAACTGGGGGATTCTCATTAGGGTATTGGTTTGGCGGTTTACAGCGTGCGGCGTACACTACGCCCGTTACAAGACAGTGTCATAAGAATGAGGCGGTTAGTAAATACAGGGAGTAATGGTGAAACGCTTTCCTTCATTATGGAACATCAATTCCAGGCGTTACCGGTTACCACCTCCTCCCATTTACTCATCAGTTTCTATTTCTTACGAGGCCAGAGTACGTTTCACTTCGACTTGTATAGATAGGTCTTACCTATTTCCACCGAACAACAAGTTTTGGTCAGGAGCATACAACACTCGAAAATCACTTGTTAGCTTTCCCATCTGTTAGCTTTCACTTTCTGATACAAGTCAAACAACTACTCTTCCAGAATCAACTATTCTGGTCTCAACACTCTCTTCGCTTCCCTCCCCAAAACCAACCCTTCTCCTTCACTTTGTGACCGAAGCAAGTCTGGAACGACCATTTCTTGGTTTAGGCCGGATTCTTACAGATTGATCTCTCGAATCTAAAGTACTCCCTTGCAGTACATTGTTTAGGGTTTAAGCTCATTTCTCACCCACAACACACGAAATTACCGAAACCAACAAAAACTGTTTTCACCCTCGAACAATAAGCTTTCTCTTTAGCCAAGTTCATCTTTAACTAGTGACGAATGTCATGACAAGTTTCAATCACTTTGAAAATTTCTTACTTTGACGAAAAATAGTTTGTGAATAACAACCATAGAATATCAATATCCTCTAAGAATGTTTTAATAATTGAAATGAGAGTTTGGATTTTATAAGCATTGGAGGATATAAGCATTGTTGTGAAAACACATATATGTATAAGTCCTTATTCCTTGAACCGAAATTTGCGAACTTTGTTAATCAAGAGAACCATCGTGGTGGCGTGAGCCAAGTCCGCGAACTGGTGGAAGTTCTCGTCTCGAGAATTTCTGTTGGCGTTTGTGAACTCCGTCCGGGAACTTAAGTCTGCGAACCCAGTACGCGAAATTGAGTAGGTTATATCTAAAAACAATGTTTATGAACTTATTCTTATATAAACTAAGGAATGAAAATTGCAAACAGTGGATATATAGTTCATGAACCGATTCGAGTGAATCAAATCGTTTTTTCTTCGATTGTGTCTTGTGTAGTTACATAAGATTTCCTTGCAATTGAACAACTCTCTAACTAGTTCATTTGAGTCACTTGAACTAGTTATGGTGAAGAAGAATATGGTTGATATGAAAGTGATCATATGGCTAACCATTTGTTTGACTACTGTTGAACCAACGAATGTACAAGTTTGGGTACGGTTACACAAGCCTAGAAACGTGCATTTCATTTGTGTGTAGCAAGCTAGTTTTCGATCTAACGGTTGAAAGATATTAGCTGAAATCTAATCAGGTTTTCATCTAACGGTGAATATTGAATGCTTTGTTACCAAGCTAACATTGATTGCAAACCCTGATTTGAAAGACTATATAAGGGAACTATAGAAACTGGGAAACCTAATCCCCACACCTTCTGTGTGATACTAGTTATGCTAAGCTAGAGTCGATTCTCCTTTAACCTTTGGTTTCTTCTTCTAAACCAGGTTAACGACTTAAAGACTTCATTGGGATTGTGAAGCCAGACCGATACTACTTTCTTGTAGTTGTGTGATCTCATCTTGTTGTTTCTATCGTACGAGTACAATTGTAATAATTGGCTTGAGATTGATATCTCCGATAGGCAAGATATAAAAGTAATCACAAACACTTCGTCTCATCGATTCCACAATATCTTTTTTCGTTGCGTCGATTAAGATTATTGTGAGGTGATTGATAATACTAGGATGTTCTTCGGGAATATAAGTCCAGTTTATCAATTGGTTCCTGTTCACCTTGATTTATCAAAAGACGAAACAAAACTCGTAGGTATATTCGTGGGAGATGTATTTATCTATTACCGTATACTTTTCTGTGTGATACAGATTTGTTTATTAAAGTCTTCGACTTTGGGTCATAGCAACTCTTAGTTGTGGGTGAGATCAGCTAAGGGAATCAAGTACATAGTATCCTGCTGGGATCAGAGACGTAGGAACATAACTGTACCTTGGATCAGTGTAAGATTGATTGGGGTTCAACTACAGTCCAGACCGAAATTAATTTGGAGTAGGCTAGTGTCTGTAGCGGCTTGATACAGTGTGTGTTCAATCTGGACTAGGTCCCGGGGTTTTTCCGCATTTGCGGTTTCCTCGTTAACAAAATTTTGGTGTCTGTGTTATTTTTTTTCCGCATTATATTTTGTTATATAATTGAAATATCACAGGTTGTGCATTGTTCAATCAATTAGAATATCTGACCTTTTGGTTGTTGATTTAAATTGATTGACACTTGGATATTGGTCTTTGGTACCATCCAAGTTATCTCTCTAGTATTTGATAAATACTCGCAGATTTCTATTTGCTTGAGTATATATCAAATCGAGAGATTAATATATAAACTCTTTGATATACTTTTATCTAGATTGAGTCTGACTGTCTAGTTGATTCTCTAGAAAGTATATTGGAGTTTGTCCATACAGATTGCTAAGCGAAATATTGGGTGTGGTTGTTGTACCCACGCTTTTTCAGCATATCAATTTCCTCCATTGTTGTTTTACTCAATGGAAATCCTTGTAATGAGTTTAAACCCACAAGAGACATTAGACAAGGGGACCCTTTATCCCCTTATCTTTTCATCTTACATATGGAAGTCTTTTCCCGTCTACTAAACCATCTAGAAACACACAAAAAAAGTCCAGGGTATCAAATTTACACCAAAAGAAACACCCATTTCACATCTCTTCTTCTCAGATGACCTGCTCCTGTTTACAAATGCAGACCTAATAAGATGTAATAATATTCTCCATGTTATCCAGATGTTTAGTATAGCATCAGGACAAGTAATTAACTTCACAAAATCTGGGCTATTCTTCAGTAAGAAAGTCCATAACAAACATCAGGGAATTATTTGCATACTTATGAAAATAAAAAAGATAGATATAGAAGACACTCAGCTAGGGGTTCCACTCTTCATAGATAGGTCTGTTTGTATGGTAAAATTACTTCTACCGCGAACACGAATTTCTTTATGATTTTGCTGAGAATCGAATCAGTGCTCCAGACTGCAAACGGATTGAGTAATGAGGGGGGTTTACCTGCAAAAAATCCTCTGATGCTTAAGTTAGCAAGAGATTTTTCACAAGAGTTTTTAATGGGGAAAGATTGCATACCCTTTGGGGTTGTGAATTCCCCTATTTATATGATGCCAATTTTAGTTTAATATCTTTGATTTTATGACAGAAATCAATTGTTGTAACTGACCCCTGCATGCCTCCTGTAATAACTGGCCCTGCATGCCTCCTGTAATAACTGGCCCTGCATGCCTCTCTCTCATTATTCACCTTGCATGCCTCCCTGTCATATCCTGCATTGACTGGTCCTGCATGCTTCCAGAATCTTCCATGTGGGCTGTGGAATTAACCAAACCAAAATGGTGCAAAGGGTTGTCCTAACAAATTAGTTTACATGCCAAGTCCAATAGTGGGAAGTGTGCATAAGCCCACAAGGGAGGAGTGTGTATAAAGAGGGTAGAATTCCCAAGCCCACAATGACCCAACTCGGCCAATCAGTGAGTCAACTCGGTGGGGTGAAAACATCCGCCATTGTTAATCTCTGGGGCGTGAACATCCTAGGAGCATGGGAGTAAATTGTGTCGCGTTGCACTGGATCAGGATTACCGAATTAAGTTTCTCCCGCTACACCGAATCAGGGCTACGGTATTAAGTAGCATCGGGTCACACTGAATCACACCAACTTGCCGGCGTCGTCATCTGTCGTTCGCCGTCGGCCACCTGCTACTACACTGGTGCCGGCCGTTGACGTTGACTAAGAAGATGACCAGACGTCATCTGCTGACGTGTCACAACCAGGTTCGTCTTATCTACTGACGTGGCATCTGACGTGTCAGGTTCTGGTTGGGTCGTTTTGCTGACGTGGCAAGTTCTGGTTGGACCTTTCTGGTGACGTGCAGTTTGGTGATGACGTGGCAAAACTGCTGACATGGTTGGGTGATGACGTGGCAGGTTCTGGTTGGACCTTTATGCTTACGTGGCGAAACTGCTGACGTGGTAGGGTGCTGACGTGGCAGGTTCTGGTTGGACTTTTCTGCTGACGTGGCAGTTTGGTGATGTGGCAAACTGCTGACGTGTCACTGACATGTCACCTTGCTGCTGACGTGTCTCCTTCTGATTGGCCCACGCTGTTGACATGGCATGATGACGTGGAAGTGGGTGATGTGGCTCTCCCTTAGCTTGTTTCTATGCACATGGGTTTCTATTTAAAGTGCTTTCGAGGTCTAGTTAGCCATACTTGGCTAACTAGATGAGCATATTAGGCCCATTGAACCATATTTAGTTATTGAGAGGAGCTTTCTAGTCCTAAGTAAGCCCATTTTTGGTGTAGAATATTTAGGGTACAAACAAGGTCCAAACTGAAGGCTTTTGATAACATTATTGAGAAATGGAACGACGGATTAAAACTTGGCTAGGAAAAATTCTTCCACAACCTAGTAAGATTGTCTTGAAAAAATCAGTGCTCTCCAGTATGCCCATTTTTAGTATGGGTTGTTTTGTCTTACCAAAAAAAAATAACTAAAAAAATCAACAACATTCAGCGTGATTCTTGGCGAGGTAAATACACAAACTCTAAAGGAATTTACATTAAAGATTTTGACTTCCTATGTAGGCCTATTGATCAGGGAGGTTTAGGATTTGAAGAAGCCCATAAGGTAAATCAGGAAATGATCAGTATAATAGCTTGAAGGATAGTTAGCCATCCATATAACCTGTGGGATCAAATATTAAAGGGTAAATACTTTAAAAAAACAGGTGCTTTATAGGCCAAGAAGAAATCAAATGCTTCTTGGATATGGAACTGCATTCTGCAAGGCATTGAGCACATAAAGAAATACAACATCTGGGAAGTAGGGGATGGAGCATGAATAAATATATGCGAGGATAGATGCATATCAGCCAGAATGAAGTCTTAGATAACTCTGTACAAAGAACAAACACTCACATAACACTTGTGTCTGAATTGATTAATCCAGACACGAAAAAGTGGAACATTCAATTGTTACAGTCAATTTTTGATAATGTTATAGTTCAGGAAATTTTAAACATGAATCTGTACACTACTAGGAGTGGCAACCTGAATAAAGACAAATCAAGATGGACCTTAACCAAGAATGGTGAATTCTCTGTCATTTCAAAACTCTTAAACCCTTCCAATCTTGTTTCTCATTCTTCTAAAAAAATTTGGAAGGGATTATGGAGCATGGATACATCTCAAAGAGCAAAACTTTTTATTTGGAAATGTTTACAAGATGCCTTACCAACTAAGCAAAAGTTGGGATCTGCAAGAGATGAAGATAAAAATTGTGTTTTTTGTCGAAACAGAGAAGAATCGACTTATCATTTATTTTTTGAATGTGATTTTGCAAAGGCTGTTTGGAGATTACCACCAATGGCTACACAGGGAGTACATTTAAACTTACATACTACTAATAGATCTTTATTTTAGATAACTATTATGAATGGCGGACAGAAAACATATTGTTTATTTCTAAGGCATTAGCAGCCACAAAATGCTGGTTTATATGGAAAGAAAGATGCCTTAGACTCTTTGAAGATAAATCTAGATCACATGAACAATTAGCTCTAGTTATTACCAGACGTTTTGCTTACTGGCACCCAGAAAATAGAGCCAAGACAAATGAAACTAGCAGCACTACTCAAAACATTACAATTTCTTGGAACTTACCTGTTGTAAATACATTTAAACTTAACTGTGACGCTTCTTGGTTGTCTGGGATTACTAATGCTGGTTTTGGCTTTATCATTCGTAATTGGACAAGCACCTTTCAAGCAGCTGAAATTAGATGCTACAGGACCTTCTCAGCTGAAGAGACAGAAGTTGTAGCTCTGCCAAAGGAAATATAATGGGCCAACAGAAACAATATGCAAAATCTGGTGATAGAAGGGGACAATCAGGCGACAATATGGTATCTTCGAGGAAAGAAAGTAACTGTTCAATGGAAATGTGTAGCAATATTAGAAGATGTTAGAGTATTAGCAGATCAATTAGTTTCATTTTAGGATTCCAGTACGTAGATAGAAGAGCAAACAAGGTGGCAGACTTGTTGGCAAAAAAATGGAGAAGCTCAAGCAACACGGTTTCTTGGAATGATTAGGCTCCTAGATTTTTATTTCCTGCAATAGATTTTGATCAAAGCTTATGATATATGTGAAAATACGAGGGTACCCAAATATACCTCAATCTAAAACTTTTCCACCTATAAGTCCTTTCTCCGAAAAGTGATTGTCTATGGACTGAGTCGAGACAATACAACTAATCGGTTCACACTTCGTGTGATCGTCTATGGATACAAGATCGAGACAATACGACAACAAGATAACTTGCGTGATTGACTATGGATACAAGATCGAGACAATACAACAACAAAGTATGATTACTTGATAATAGGTTCGGAGTTAACCAAACACAATAGGATTGCTATCAAGTAATTAGGAATTAACGTCTGTGTATTTTACTTCTAATTATAATAAAAACAATTATAATTGAGGAAATAGAAAAGTAAAAGACACAATAATATTCTCTTAACGAGGAAACCGCAAATGCATAAAAACCCCGGGACCTTGTCCAGAATTGAATACTCTCAGGATTAAGCCGATATACAAAATCTAAACCAACTTCGTATAGTTGAGACCAAGCAACTAAACCTATAGTTCACCTAGTTCCATATGTATCCTTGCGCCTCCAAGTTGCAATAAGTCACGCACTTGGAACAATTCCTTTGCTTCCTATTCCAAACAGTATATGAACAACAATTCTGTTCGGTAACAACTCTTTTCAAACAAGTGATGTGAGTTTGACAAAAGGATCTTCGTTTATCCCAATAAACTCCTTTGTCAGGTTCTTAGATCAATCTATTAACAACTACCAAAGTAATTGTCTAGACTATGCAATCAATACTTTGAATCACAAAGAATTGTATTGATGCCGATCTACTCAACTAATCAATCAAGGTTATCACAAAGATAAACCGATTATAGTTGGATCCCCAAACGATCAAGTTTTGTGCACACCAAAGATTATGAACTCAAATAAGAAATATTCCTTGTCTTCAAATCTTCTTAGATCTTCAATAAACACCTGCACACAATCAACTTGAATCTCTTGTGATCAATCACACACAAAATGGAGTCTGTTAACAATGGATTATCACAAGACGTCTTTAGATCTAGAAACAGTCTAAAGATCCCCGTAGAAACTTCGATATAGTTTGAGTGAATTTTATATTAGAAGACAAGATTCTCAAGCACAAAAAAATTAGGTGCAATTAAAGTTCAACAACTGTTAGTCAATCAAATCAATCGAAAACTAATAATAAACTGCAATTATCTAGTTTCCCACCAACGGTACTCGTAGAGATTCCCAATCCCAAAGAAGTCTTTAAAACGAGCGGTCGTAAGAGATTTTGCCTAATTATGGTACTTTCCTCTCCGAATAGACGGCTCCACCAGTAACAGCACAACTAGGTAGTTTTGCTGGCTCTGAGGATTGGTTTGCTTGAAATGCAAACTTTAATATGTATAGACCAAAGAAGTTTGGACACCAAGGAATTTCCAAAACCGAAAATATCCTCAAGATATGCAATATATTTCCAAATTCGGTTTTCATAATTCCTGGAAATGCTCTGTCCAAATATTGACCGAAATCTCAGTAAAAAAATCTCCAATTAGTAAATGCACATTACCAATTTTTATTTTCTAAAGATATGCATTTTAATTGATGGAAATTAAAAGCATATAAAACTAAAAACCTTAATTAAAAGATTCTCAATTTATTTCGATCCGGGATTCTCCTTTAGTTATTAAGGAATATCTTTGAACAATAAAAGATAAGAATTACTTCACATGTTCAAAGTATGTCGATATCTTTACTTTGTAAATCCTTTTTCATATTTACAATCTTGGAACCGATTTTCCACACTTCCAAACGAGTTTAAAATTGGTTCATCTGACTTCCAAGAACTATGTGATTGATTATCCTACCAAATCACCATTAATGGGTTTCACGGTTCTACTAAAACACAAAGCTTCGGTTCTACCTCCATGTGGGTACTAGGATCGGTCACACTAGATTTCCAAAAATTGGTTGACTAAGTACTAGGATCGGTTACCACATAATTATGGCATTTAACTTGTAATCGGTTGAACAAGTCATATGATTGGTTACCAATTACTAAGACTTGTTGTACCTCTTACAAGGATCAACTCCACACACTTGCGATTGGTTGCACCTCTTACTAGGATCGGTTCCCCAATTTCTAGAGTTGGTCATACCAATTACAATATATTGATCATACCATCTCAGGTGATTACTTAAGATCGGTTTCACTAATAAAAGTCATACCAATACAAAAGTCAGGCATTGTGAATAGTTTTACCAAGATACATAAACAAGTTATGAGCGGTTATACTAAACACACGTATTGGTAATCCAAAGATTTGCAATGAAATAACAATACCAATAAGCCTAGTGATTTCCCTTTCGATTCATAAAACAAGTTTCTGAATTGTACTTCCTTTAAACGAATGTAAAACATTATTTCCTAGGACGAAATCTTCACCCATACCCATACATAATCACAATAACATTCATACGATTATGTCTATGTCTTATATACGAAGTTCAAAAGATAGACGTTATACTTCGTGTTATAATTCCTTAATATTATGTCTAACTAGAGTATAACCATTCACAGTTTCGCAGTTATGTTTTCAATATGCACGACTTGAAAGATACGTTAGGAATGAAAAAGTTCAAGTCAAATATTACTAATGATGTCGTCGATGTATCTCTTTACTTCTTCACATTCTTCAAGTCTTCATGTAATACTTGTAAGTCTCATATCCTAGTAACTTTCTAGCTAACCTATATGAAGTTGACTCTAGTAAATAATCAAGCGACTCTTTAAATGAGTTTTGATTCACTAAAATATGACGACCAAACTTGACATACCAACGCTTGTTGGGTTCAACCGAGCAATGTTCTAACAATATGTACTTTCAATAACAATGTCTCTGTAGTTTCTTCTGTCGATGTTAATCCAATAAATTCAGTCATTGAAAGAGCAACTCACCATGAGTCTATCTCTGAAGAGTCTGAATTTTGCAGATTAACGGTTGACCCAGTAATATAAGTATTATTTTCAAAAAAAAACTGGCAGAATTTTCGATCGGAATTTAGACATGTTACGAGCAGACTAAATCGCTGTAATTGATTGGACTATTTCCATTGGGCTTAAAAGACATGATATGGGTGTCTGATCCGATTAAAATTGGCTGGATATTCGGTGAAAATAAAAAAGAGCCGGTCATGTACATGAGTTATTTCGAGATTCTGTGGAGATTTTGGGCAAGCATGAGGAGATTTGATCTACAATTATTTTAAAGTATCTTGTGTAGCAAAACAGGATTGATAAACGCGTTGGAATCGGAAAAATTGGGCTAGAAAATCACGTGGAAGAAAACAGATAAACTCGGGTGTTGGTTAGGCATTCACGAGATTTCACAGGATTGTGTGTGTTTGAATCTGTTTAAACTATGCATTGCACGTGCTGGAGGGTGCTGGCTTGGAGTAAACAACGTGAAAGAGGAATAAAAGGAAAGAAAATCGCATGATATTGGAAAAAAAGAAATAAATATTCTGTGAAAAATAATAAATTGAAGGCGAGATATTATGAAGATTTGATGCTGCTATGAGTATATACAGGGTTGTCGGGAGTTAAAGAGAGGTTACAGAGAGTCTGGAGAAGAATATAGTTAGATAGAATTCGAGAATTAAGAAAACGCAGAAAGTTCTGCTGCTGTTATTCAACGAAGAACACGAAGAACAAAAGTACGTTCAGAACAGTCACAAAGAAGCTATCATTATTCAACTACAATAGCTGTCTATCGTTAATAATCCAATAGCGGAATACCTTCTGCAACTCAAACTGTAGTAGCTGTTAACTTATTTGCAGAGCTGTTTTGGTCGCTATACATCTTTAACGACTTCAAATCATTGTAAGCAGATTTCTATTATTTTTTAATACAATGATTAATCAAATTTTCTCCACTTCTCGATTCATGAGTAACTAAGTTTCTTTTCTAGGATTTTGGAAGAAGCTATTTTCGATGAGTGAATTTTAATAAGTATTTTCTTGGACTTATACTCCAATATCCTGCTTTTAAATTGTCTAAAAATTTTCTCTTATTTATATGCTTCGTAAAAATTGTTTAGGGTAGTTTAGCTACCGATCTCCTATAAGCGAAGTAAATTTAGGCCTTAGAATAGCGACAAGAGTCATAAAAAGAGCTTGTAACATTATATCTTCCAAATCATGATATTGGTTCGAAATTGTTTTGAGTAAAGTAGAAGTATTTTGTCAAAGAAGTTGTTATTGAGTTTACAAATATCGGAAGTAGTGGAATCCAAAACCCTAGATTCATCTCTCCTTGATAAACCAAAAATCAAAATTTATTAGTTTTTCTTTTATTCTTCTTGAACCAAACCTTAAAAAATAGTCCGAGCAACGAATCTCTTTCTTACCAGTGTTAAAACTGCATCAGTTTTTAGCGCTGCTGCCGGGGACTTGCCTTGAGGTTAGGTTTTATATTTTCATTTTATTTTTGTTTAGTTTAGTTTAGTTTAATTAAATTTTATTTTATTTTTATTTTATTTTATTTTCTTTGAGGTATTTTTCTTGTTTTTATTGTGCAGGTAATATTCTACATTTATTGTGGAATTGTCTAGCAAAAGAGGTAAGTAATAAAAATCCAATTTATTTTTGATTTTACTTCCTTTTTGTATATATTTCTTTTATTTTTATAAAAAAATAAATACACTTTGCATACACCAAATTGCATCGTTAGAATTACCGAATTTAGGAAACCCGTGGAAAAGTACGTTGAACCCGTACCTTGGGCCTTATGGGAGTTACTAGCCGAAATTCCACAAGCCTCAGCCCCGTATCTGTAGGTATATTTTGTTGAGGTAGTCCAAGCTTACCTAATTTAGTAAACCCTGCATTTGCATATGCATGATTTTTTCTTGCTGAACAATAGTATTCTTGCTTGTGTATGCGCCGTTGGAAACAGGTAGGAAATAGACATGAAGAAAACGACCTTTTTAATTTGAATTCGAACCATTACGCGGATCTAGGTGGTATTTCTATCTTTGTCGACAAGGTTATTGATGATGAAGTCACGCCAACCAAAACCCTTAGGAACTGTTTGAACCCGTCTAGAGTAGTCCGTGACCCTGGTGTTGTTTTACCGGCCACTACCGCTAAGTTTGATATGGAACCTGAGACAATTGGCATGATACGTAAGTTTAGGGGAATAGAGAATGAGAACACGTATACCCACATCCGAGACTTTGGGATGATTTGTGACACCATGAATTATCTGAATGTCTTCAAAGACGTTCTTAGGTTACGTATGTTCCCTTTCTCTTTTGCAGAGAGGGCCAATGAGCGGTATCACATCATCCCTTCTAAAATAATCACTACCTGGGATGGATTTGTATAGGTTTTCTTTAAGAAATTCTACCCACACCATAAGACTGTTGCTATTCGACAGTGTATCCAAACCTTTAAACAGATATTAGGTGAACACATACACGATTATGTATAAAGGTTTAATGAGTTATTATACCAATGCCCACATCATGGCTTTGATAAATCCCACATGACCCAAATTTTATATGAGGGCCTAGATAGTGAAACCTGAATGCATGTAGAAATAATGAGTGGTGGAGAATTTACCCATCAATACCCAGAGGTATGTTTTGACGAGTTTTTCGAGTTAGCTGATAAAACTAGAAAATGGGCTTCGATGAGGGAGCTCGAAATAACTAGGAACCCTATCCATAGGGTCAATAGAATTGATAATGGGTCTGATAACCTTAGGCGTCTAGAGGCCTTAGAGATGAACCAAGGGTCCAACCAGACCATGAGCTGTAACAGTGAAACTTATCCATGTATCATTTTTTGTGACCAAAGTCATAGTGGACCTCAGTGCCCACTGTTTTACCCAACTGAAACTACCCGTGACCAGGTTAGTGTCCTACATGGTTGTATGAACTCTAAATATGAGGGTCAACCAAATTTTGATCCCTATTCTAATATATATAACCCGGGTTGGAGGCATAACCCGAATTTTTGGTCTAAAGGTGCCCGTCAGGGTGGGCCATCTAGTAACCTACCACCAGGTTTTCCTAGGAACCAAACTCAAATTTAAGAACCAAGCCCAGTTGATAAAAATGTGTCATATCTAGAGGAAAGTATAAAACTCTTTATTGAGGGTAATGCCCTAAACAATGCCCATACTACCCAAAATATCAACCTTTTAAGTCAGAAGCTCGATGACTTTATCCTGACGAGTCAGCGTAACCAAAAAAACAGTGACCGAGCTATTGTCAACTTAAAGACTCAAATAAGTAAAATTTTGTACCGGTTAAATGATAGGGAGAACGGGACATTTCCTAGCCAAACGACTCCAAATCCGAAAGGAGTTAACCAGGTTAATAGATCAGGTAGTTCTAACCACAATGAACATATCAAAACAGTTATCACCCTTAGGAGTGATAAAACTCTATAGAACTCGGTAGAACCACCTAAGGACAAATGTCCAGCTGAAAAAGAGACTGAGGTTGACCAAACTTCGTCTAAAGATCCTAATGTCCCTGAGAGTGCTAAGAGTCCAATGAGGAAAATATCCCTGAGAGAGTGTACAAACCACATGCACCATTTCCTCAGAGACTCGCTAAGAAAAAGCCTAGCATATATGTTGAAATCCTAGACATCTTTAAGCAAGATAAGATCAACCTGCCCATGCAATAAAACATGTACCGGCTATGGACAAGTTCCTAAAAGAGATGTGTACTGTCAAGAGATGTTCTGAGAGTCCAAGTAAGGAAAATATCACTGAGAGAGTGTACATACCACCTGCACCATTCTCGATAATAATTTTAAGAATATTAAACCGTAATAACTTAATAAAACACTGATTATAGGATAATGTTAGATCGGCTAGGTTTTCTTGAAAAGACCTAGCCGGTTTTGATGTGTTCATCATTTTGAAAGAACTTTTATCACATACGGCTGGATGGTTGGGAGTAATTTAACCGATTTTTTCTATCATTTCGTTTTTAACGTACAATATTTTTCCATGAGTATTTGAACCAATCAAAAACAAACATATGAGGAATAGATGATGGAAACGATGTTTGAAAATCGTTTAAAACAAAAAAAAAAAAAAAAAAGAAGGTAAATGAAAATCCATTCGATTATTATTAGGAAACAAAATAAAACTGAAGTTTTGAATATCTGACGGTTAGTTGCATAATTTTGTCACACAAAAATAACTCAATTTTTCCCTGCACCTATTTGCGTGCTTGAATACCAAACGTACGAATGTTCCTGCTTCTCAATCCTAGATCTTAGCCTATGTGGACATCCCCGAGAGCTACTTTTGACTTCTGGAAACAATATAGTTAGAAGTTAGTTTGGGTACACAGTTTAAAATGACTTCTAAAACCAAAAAATTAACTTTTTGTGAAGCAACAACATTTTACTTCTGACTTATGTTTTTGATATCTACTTCTGGTATCCAAATAGGCTATTAAGTCAATCCCAAAAATTAAACCCAAAAACTTTCACAAAAAATTACTTTTAGATATTATTTTAAAAATGTGTTGTCACCTCAATTTAACTTCTGACATTTTGACTTCTAGAAATCAAAAAGCTACTCTACTTTTGTATCCAAAGTCCAAACACCCGATAAAGACAACCTTTGCTATACTACGGGGATCGCCCTATCCAAATTAACTCCCCCAGCCTTGCTCGTGCTTTGGCCCAACGGAATACCAATGTTGAGCGTTGTAAGAGGAAAAGAAGAAAATGAAAAGGATTCTGAAACCAATGAGTGGAAATGGAAGTTTGGTTTTCAAACAAAATACGAAGATTACCCAATTGGGTAAATCTGGTAGAGTTAAAGAAGCCATTCAGATATTTGAGAGCATATCAAATAAAAATACTGTATCATGGAATTCCATGATCTCTGCTTATGCTAAAAACGGGAAAATTAATGATGCACGTAGGCTGTTCGATGAAATGCCTCGAAGGAATCTTGTTTCATGGAACACAATGATATCTGGTTATTCTCATAATGGTCAAGTACATGAAGCAGCTGCCTTGTTCGATGAAATGCCTCAAAGAGATTACTTTTCTTGGACTTTGATGATAACTTGCTACACCAGAAATGGTGAGCTTGATAAAGCAAATAACTTGTTTGATATGCTTCCGGATAAACAAGACCCAGTTTGTTGGAATGCTCTGATAGCTGGTTATGCAAAGAGTCAGTGGATTGAAGAAGCTCGAAGGTTGTTTGATAGAATGCCAGTCAAGAATTTGGTTTCGCGGAATTCTATGCTTGCGGCTTATACTCAGAATGAACTCATGGATTTGGGTTTGAAGTTTTTTCTCGGAATGGAAGATAAAGATGTTGTTTCTTGGAATCTGATGGTTCATGGGTTTGTTCAGCTCGGCGACTTGGAATCAGCATCATTGTTTTTTAATAGAATTCCAAACCCGAATGTCGTTTCTTGGGTCACATTGTTAAGTGGTTATGCAAAAAGTGGTAAGATAGAGGAAGCGAAAAGAACGTTCGAGGAAATGCCTGAGAAAAATATCATTTCTTGGAATGCTATGATCGCAGGTTATATGCAGAATTCACAAATTAATGATGCTCTGAAAATTTTCAAAGAAATGCCAGAGAGGAATTCTGCATCATGGACTGCAGTGATCAATGGGTACGTCCAAAACGGTAAGCTTGAAGAAGCAAGAGAGTTACTTGAGAAGATGCCTTCAGGGAATGCCACTGCTCAAACTAGTATGATCTCTGGGTATGTGCAGAAAATGAGGATCGATGAAGCGCGGCAAATATTTGATAAGATTGGTTCCCGAGATTCTGTATGTTGGAACACTATGATTGGAGGTTATGTTCAATGTGGTAAAATGAGCGAAGCGATAAGATTGTTTGAGCAAATGCCAAGAAAGAATTTAGTTACATGGAATACTTTGATTGCTGGTTTTGCTCAAAGTGGGAAAATGGATAAGGCAATTGATATCTTTGAGGTTATGAAAGAGAAAAATTTAGTTTCTTGGAATTCAATAATATCAGGATTTACTCAAAATGGGTTGTTCTCGGAGGCTCTTCAGCATTTCGTGTTAATGGGAAAGGAAGGGAGAAAACCTGATCAATCTACTTTTGCTTGTGGTCTCATTGCTTGTGCTAATCTTGCAGCATTGCCAATTGGGAAGCAAATCCAAAATCTTGTTTTCAAGAGTGGCTATGCTCAAGATTTATATGTTACAAATGCTTTGATCAGTATGTACTCTAAATGTGGAAGAATCTCAAAGGCTGAACAAGTTTTTAGAGATACAGATACGGTCGACATCATTTCGTGGAATTCTTTGATATCTGGTTATGCACTGAATGGATATGGGAAAGAGGCGATTAAAATTTTCGAAGAGATGGAGGTTAAGGGGTTATGCCCAGATCAGGTTACCTTTGTTGGGGTTTTATCTGCTTGCAGTCATGCAGGGTTGGTTGATCATGGGATAAAATTGTTTAAATTAATGACTGAAACTTACTCCATTGACCCTGTGGAAGAACACTATGCCTGCATGGTTGATTTGCTAGGGCGTGCAGGAAAGTTGGAAGAAGCATATAAACTTGTAATTGAGATGCCGGTGACGGCTAATGCAGGAACTTGGGGTGCATTACTCGGGGCGTGTCGGATGCATAAGAATGCAGACTTAGGGAAAATTGCAGCTGAGAAGCTTTTCGAGTATGAACCACACAAAACATCAAATTATGTTTTAATGTCTAATATTCACGCCGAAGCAGGTAGATGGAATGAGGTGGAACGGGTGAGGATGCTGATGAAGGAGCGGAGAGTGGAAAAACAACCTGGGTGTAGTTGGATTGAAGTAGAAAATCGGATCCATCCATTCTTCTCTGGTGATTCAGCAGAAACCAGGACAATAGACATTTGTGAAGCACTGACTCTTCTGACATTGCATGCTAGAAGCACAGATTTTGTTCCTGATGTCGAACTTTTCCAGCTTGATCATGGGTGATTAATTACAACTGAACTCTCGTCGAAATTTATCATTTTGAGAAACCCTGGCGAGTAGAACTTACTAGTGCTTGCCTAAACCTGTCATTCTATATGTTCCGTTCGATAGTGTTGGAAGTGTGGCAACAATAACTTCATTGGGTGTTCAACAGAAGTCACACACAGGCCATTTATTGGTGGAGTGGTTCAAGCTCTAAAACTAGTATGTAATGAATGGCGATGAATCAAAGCAAGAGGTGAAGAAAGGATTCAGAACCCATAGTGATCATCTCAAATACCAGATTCTTCTTGACGTGCACGTTATATGATGTCCTATAACATCCCCAGTCCTGAAGGTCGTTGTGTTTTGTCTTTGTCGGCCTCCGACATATTTAGCTCTAAAAGAATTGGATGACAGGAATCAGGGTCTTTTAGAAGGTATTCTAGTTCTGGACCTTTGAGAAGAGGAAGGAGTAGACAATTCTGGCTTCTGGCTTCTGGGAGTGAGTACCGGCGCTTTCTAGATGCAGCGTTGGCGAGCATGGGGTTGCATTCAGGTTATAAACAGGAGCCGTAACGGGGTTAGAAACAGAATGTCCCTATCATCCTGAACCTACGACGGTGACCATAAATATATACTTCAAGAACCATAGTATGTCATGCGATCTAATTTGTGCACCATTCACCCAACATAAAATATTATTCTTCCATTAGAAACTTGTGCCCTTTTCATTTCTTTTTGCTGGAACCGAAGAAAGATTGTCCCTGTTTATTATATTCATTCTAGCTACAGAAAAACTCCACATGAAAACTAAATTCTTCAAACATTCATTAATCGGCATAAGCCGTAAATATAGTATTACACGTACATATTCATTGTAGGTTATAATGTAGCTTGTATAGAATGTCGTTTATATAGAATCCCAGGACAAATTGTCCAAACTTTTTCCAATTATGAAAACAACTTGTGGTAGTTGCTTCTAGTTGTGGAAACAACTTGTGTTAGTTGCTTTCAATACTTTCTCTAAACAACCTGTGGTAGTTGCTTCTAGTTGTGGAAACAACTTGGGTTGGTTGCTTTCAATACTTTCTCTAAACAACCTGTGGTAGTTGCTTCTAGTTGTGGAAACAACTTTGGTTGGTTTCTTTCAACTTGTATCTTATTATCCTTTGCAATTTACTGATTTTCTTCTCTTTGCAAGGTAAATATGGTTGTCGCAAAGATCAACTTTTGCAACTTAAGCATCTCTCATGTTATCTATGAATCAACTACCTTCAAGGAGATGCAAAGTCTTGTGTTACGTTCTTGGAGTATTCTTTCTCAAGTCCCTTATGTGATTCTTTCTGATGTTAATGGTGTACTTCAAACCATTCGGTCTGATTTAGATTTGAATTTTCTTTTTATATACGGCCAAGCTAAGGGAATACAAGTTTTGAAGTTCAATGTTCAATTCGAAACTCCTTCTTCTTCTTCTTCTTCTTCATGTGTTGCTTCTTCTTCAGCTTCTTCAAGTTGTGTTTCAACTGAAGGTTTGGCTTTTGTTGAAGACATGACTGATGACGTTTCAATGAATCAATTATCCACAAGAGAACCAAAAAAGTGTGATGCTTGGGATGGAATTCTTACCGGCGTTGGTCAGATGTTTGAGGAAGGGAAAGAGGAAGTTGTTGATGTCATGTTGAAGTATCAAGTGGAGAGTGGGTACAAAGTCAACTGATCGGAAGCGTTATACAGTTCATTTCCTTTTCAAAGAAGAAAAAGGATGTAAGTGGAGGTTTCACTCATCTTTAGCATTCAAAGGTGGCCATGCTTTTAAGTGCAAGACTTTTATATCAGAGCATTCTTGTGGTTTGGCTTGCTCTGATCCTTCAAACCTTCGAATGACGAAGACTTTTATAAAGAACATTATAAAAGACGATATTAGAGTTTCAGGTAAGCAGAAAACAGCCGCTGAACATTCAAGATTTGTTTTTCAGGGAGTATCAAGTTGACCTCACCTACCATCAGGCATATCCTGGACTGAAATTTCGCAAAGAATGTATTTTGGGAGATGATATCAAGTCGTATTCTGATTTCTTGTGGTATGAAGAAGCAGTCAAGAGTTATAATCCTGGAAGCGTCATCAACTTTGAGTTTAATGCTGAAAACCGGCAGTTTGAGAGGTTTTTCATTTCTTTCGAAGCTTGCATCACAGGGTTCAACAAGTATTGCCGTCCTATGCTGATAATAGATGCTACGTTTCTTACTGGAAAGTTCAGGGGTGGTCTTATGGTGGCTTGTGGAAAAACTGGCAACCAAGGTATTATGCATCTTCTTTACTATTTTTCTTTTTATTATGCGTTGTTTTTATGACAAACCTTTTGGTAGAAAACTTTGTAGACAACTGTATGTAATTGCACAACCTCAACAAACCTTTTAGGTTTAGATTTTTGTGAACAAATTCAATAACTTGTGAACAACCTCAACAAGAATGAAAATAACTATCACAAGTTGCCTCCAAAATATGGAACCAACTTGTGCTAGTTATTTTCATTCTTGTAGTTTGGCTTTTATATTTTTGAGGCAACTTGGTCAAGTTGCTTCCATATTCTGGAGACAACTTGTTCTAGTTGATTTCATTCTTCTGGAGACAACTTTTCGTGGTTCTTCCACTGTGTAATTCGAAACATGCTACTCATTTTTGTGTTAAATTTTTTTATTTTTTTTTATTTGCAGAGATATTTAGTTGCCTTTGGGATTGTTTCTGGTGAAAAATAGTGATAATTGGCGCTGGTTTCTAGAAAATTTGAAGGGAATTGTCGATGTTGATCGTCCATTGACCATCATATCTGATCGTGGAACTGGAATTTTGAACACTGTTCCTGAAATATTTCCGAATGCTTTTCACTCATATTATTCGTACCATATGAAAGGAAATATTCCAGTTGTCAAAGGCAAGAGTAGACAGACTCCTATTAAGTTGTTTGAGCAATGCTACAGTGCTGTCACCAAGGAGAAATTTTGAAGGTAGTTTCAAGCATGGTCAATCTTAAGTTGTTCTCTGTTATTGAGTGGATGAACAAGATCCCACTGAAGAACTGAGCTTCTCATGAGTTTCTTGGGGAAATGTGGAGAACTTACATCCAATATAGTTGAAAGCTTTAACAGCTTGATTAGGCACGAAAAGCGACTGAAAGCCATCGAGTTGATTTAATGTATTCGTGCTCGGACAATGGAGACAATGTGGAAGAGGAAGGTTAAAGCTAGCAGCTGGACTACAAGACTTACCTATAAGATGCAAGCACGGTTAGACAAGAGGATAACTGACTGTCATAGATACAAGGTGCGTAGAGCTAGTGAAAAGGTATTTGAGATCATAACTAATTAATGCGAAGCATACTGTTGACTTGGACTCCCATACCTACACTTGTCACCGTGAAAGTTATGGTGCAGATTGGTGAGGAGGAGGTATACAAGCACATATCACCTTACTACACGGTCGAATACTACAGAGGTTTGTACTAAAAACCTATCTATCCCATTCCTGATGGTGACAAGACGGATGAGATTTCTCGTACCAAATACGTCATGCCTCCCCCTGTTGGACCATAAGTTGTAAGACCAAACTCTGTTCGTAAACGCAGTTACCGTGAGAAAATCCGCAAGAAGAGAAAGTGTGGCCGCTGTGGAATGCTTGTATACCATGCCGTAGTGCTCCATTGGCACCTCGCCCACCAATATTCAAGAATCAGTCTAGGATTGGAAGGTTCTACAGGATGATGTTCCTATGAAATCTCTCAACTGCATTTGTTCCAGTTTGTTTTATGTTTTTCTGAACCTTTTCTTTAATGCTTTACTGAACTTGTGATTCATGTTTATGTGAACTTGGTTTTGTCTTTAATTGATACTGGTACACTTTTTATGCTGCAGTTGTTATGAAATCAGTTATTGTTCTTTAGTTTGTTGCAGGGTCTGTAATTTTTTTTCATGGAAATTATGTTGTTTATGGCTACAGATTTGAAGGAAAGTTGTTCTAGTTGAAGGCAACTTTTACTAGTTGCTTCTTTTTTATGGAGACAACTATTGGTAGTTACTTCCATGTTGGGAACAACTTATGCAAGTTGGTTCCACATATGAAGACATCTTTTGCTAGTTGCTTCCATTTCAGTTCTTGTATGATTTTTTTGATGACAACTTTTATTATTTTCTTCCATTTTTGGAATAAACTTGAAGCAAGTTTCTTCCATAGATGGAGACAACTTGAGCAAGTTGCTTCCATTTAAGTACACAACTTGAGCAAGGGTTTGTCTGTATTTTTTTATCAATCTCCCCTTTTACCCATGCATACCTGCAACCATACAGAAATATTGCAGCACTTGATATAATCAATGGAAATAATCAAAGCA
This sequence comes from Papaver somniferum, assembly GCF_003573695.1. NCBI lineage: Eukaryota > Viridiplantae > Streptophyta > Magnoliopsida > Ranunculales > Papaveraceae > Papaver > Papaver somniferum. The sequence goes on along the minus strand of NC_039363.1, from coordinate 169,585,089 downwards.
TTCAGACAAATGTTAAGAAGTGTACTTTAATTAGATAATACCAAACATTGTTTTACAACCAATAGTAGTTTGTAGTTCAATCAGAATAATACTAATAAATGTAGTTCAATCAGAGAGTAATACTAATAATACCAACATAATGTTTTACTAGATAATACTAACAAGAACAAATGTTTCCCTTTCAATTAGTTCTATTGAGAGTATATTACCAACTGTCCGAAATATGTTCCTTTCTGACGCTTCCATTCATCAGTGGCATTCAAGATGCGGAAGGCCAACTTCACCCTTTTCTTGTTGAACTTCTCCACATAAGCATCTTTTTTTCCTCGTAGAAATTCCATCATCTCGAATTTCACCAATGTATGCATATACCAACAAACAAAAATTGCGCAGTCGGGGTATTCTCGTTGTTGAAGCACTGGAAGAACCTTGAAAGTATGAGATATAAGCGCACCATTTTTGTCTCTGCGTCCCATTTCATTGAGAACTTTAGTTAACGGCCTTGTCAGGGAATGAATTTGTCTTGACTGGTCTGGATTTTTCTTCATTGAGTTGCACAGCTTCCACATGTCTTCATGTAGCACCAGCAGAACCCAGTGGTAAGGCCGTTTGTTTTTGTACATGCACATCGTAATGAGAAACATCTTTCTTCTGCCATCCACTTGGTAAAATTGTCTTACATTATTTGCAACTGCACTTGATTCTATTGCACATTCATCCCCATTTTCTAAGGAAGATTGTACAAGACCCTGCATCAATGTAAATATTTTTCATTCAGATTTCTATTCATCATATACAAAATTTTATCATCTTAAGTTCTTAACATAATCGAAAAAGTGACAAAGTAATGAGAATAGCAACAAGTTTTTTTATGAATACCTACAATAGATCAGAAGATAATGTTGTCAAATGAAAAGTAAGAAAATTACTTACCAAAGTATTTGTATTTAAAATGACATGCTTGTTGTATCCCTTATCAGGACCCTTTTCCATCTTCTCCTCTAGAATAGTGATGTAATAATCAATTACATCACCGTTGATATAATTATTATCCAGCAGATTCTGGATGTGCAGCTTATCAATGTGAAACTTATTATCCTTTCCAGAATAAGCCATCTCCCTGCATAACCCAACAACCATAAATAACACAGCAGAACATTCTAACGCAAATACTTGAGGAAACTTCAAGAAGTTGCTTTCGTATATGGAACAAACTTGCACAAGTACTTTGATCTTTTTGATCTTTGAACAAACTTTCTTTCTTATATGGAACTGTGAGTGGGGAAAAACGATTTGCTGGTTTTTACGGAATTGAAGAGTCGACCGTGTGGAGACTCCTTGAACCGAGCGAACCTCACACAGATGCACTGCAAGAAGGGAATGTTTTAAGTTCGAGAGATCAATCTGTAAGACCCCGGCCTAAACCAAGAACAATGGACGTTCCAGAGTCAATTCGGTCACAAGAGAGAGGATGGGTTGATCTGTAGGAGGGAAGCTGAGAAATGCGTGAGATCAATGGTGATCTGAGATTGTAGGTATGTTGTGAATTCAGCGTGAAAATGCTCTGAACGATTGAATTTTGCTCAATTGAGAGTAATTTCTATGAGTTCGTGTAGACGGAAGATTGTCTGTATGAACTTTGATGAGAAATTGCTCGTTTTGGCGAATGTTGTTCGAGTGTTCGAAAACTTCTTCTTTTTCAATCAGGATTCAGAGACATTTTATAATGTCGGAGTTGAAAACACCATGATCCCATGAAGTGTGACAGTTGCTGCAATCAGAGAATGGGAAATGGGGAAATCGTGTTAAAACCAATTACTCATCGTGCGGAGACTTGGTTAACTTTCCACCCACTACTTTGCTGACTCTTCCAACTGATTGCACGACTTTCTCACATTCTCGTCGTGGGTGAACACACGTGTCGTAGACCTCCAGACCAAAAACCTAGTTAATATCCCCCCATGTGACACGATTGAAATCTCGTGATTTTGGAGTCAGTTGCTGACTTTATGGGACGATGAGTCCATATATTGCTGAGTTGAACATGATTAACAAATGTTTCGAAACTCATGAATTTAATGTGTCTGCTGAGACGAGGTATCATTATAACCTAAGACGAGCAAAACTGTGTTGCTAAATTGTTGAATATTGATAGTTGAACCAATATTCTTTGATTTGAGCAAATATTGCTAATTGAGTAAATATTGCCGGTTCGAGCGAATATTGCTAGTTCGAGCAAATATTGCTAGTTTGAACAAATATTGTTCTTTTGATGAATTGTTGGTAGCTGGACCAAATAAAATATTAATTTAAGTTACTGACTGCTGGTTCGAGCAAAATAAATATGAATGTTAATCATGGAATCAACATAAAATTATCAGAGTGTTCGAATCTTCTCAGAATTACGTTTCTATAGAGCTCTGGATTCAAAACCCTAAGTTTACCGGGATAATGATTTATCGCAAATCACATAAGACCGGCTACATGGGATGACGAGTTCACCATATAACGCCCAGATGCTCGAATGAGCAAAAATACCAAAGTCTCTTGAGGACCAGTTGGTGAAAGAATGATTAAATGTTGGTTTAATCATTTACTGAAATAATGATCGTGTAAGCAACAAATCATAAAACCTAATATAGAAAATATGAGGGACCGACCAAGAGGTCATGATACCGGCTCTTGGTGGTCGTGGGACCAGTAGATGGTCATTTGAGCGAACTTCCAATTGTTTAGAAAGAGTTCGAACCTAATACGAGCAACTGAGCAAATTAGGTTAAAATCATTAAAACATGCGGGACCAGCTGTTTGCAAGCCTCAAGGTCACCCTTGGTCAGTCAAGGGGATGTGCCCGTGTCACCATAGTGTCCGCGCTTCAGTCCTGAGAATTTTGATATTTTCTGGTGCACGTTTGAGCAACATTTGGAGAAAATATGCAAAATCCATGGTTTTGCTGAAACCGGCAAAAATACATGAGATGATGAAAATAATAAATAAACAAGGAATCACAAGGTGTGAGACCGGCCACGGCTAGGGCATGGCCGGCCGGCACGGTCCCACATGCTTTTCCTAGTTTTATGTGATTTTATGTATTTTTCTCCGATTTAAGGGAAATTCCATGAAACTAGAGAGTTTGGCGAAATTAGAGAACTTCCATGAGATGAGAGACATAAATTAAAATATAAAATAAGGAATGGGAGTGTGGGACCGGAAATGGCCGTGGCATGGCCGGCCGGCCAATGGGCGCGAGTCCCAAGGCACTCTTCCCAATTTTATGTAATTTTGATGATTTTAGATAATTTTCATAAAATCAAAGGGATTTGTTGAAAACCATGACATTTTGTTGAAATCGGAGAGTTTTCATGAAATCAGGAAACAAAACACCAAATAATAATAAAATAATGGGCGTTTGGGACCGGCTAGGGCATGGCCGGCCGGCTAGAGCCCGGTCCCACAAGTTTTCCTAATTTTTTAATTTTTTCCATGATTTTAGAGAAAATACATGAAATTAGATAATTTTAGGAAAAATTCATAAAATCAAGGAATTTTCATAATTTGAGAAGGAATAATAAAATAATGGGACGTGAGGTGTGGGACCGGCCACGGCCAAGGCATGAAAGGCCGGCTGGCGGTCCCGCGACATCTTTCCCTAATTTTATTATTTTTGATAAAATCATGTGATTTAGATAAAAATACATGAAATTAGGTAATTTTCATGATTTTAGGGAAAATTCATAAAATCAAGGAATTTTCATAATTTGAGAAGGAATAATAAAATAATGGGACGTGAGGTGTGGGACCGGCCACGGCCAAGGCATGGACGGCCGGCCGGCGGTCCCGCGACACCTTTCCCTAATTTTATTATTTTTGATAAAATCATGTGATTTAGATAAAAAATACATGAAATTAGGTAATTTTCATGATTTTATCGAAAATTCATAATATCAAGGAATTTTCATAATTTGAGAAGGAATAATAAAATAATGGGACGTGAGGTGTGGGACCGGCCACGGCCAAGGCATGAACGGCCGGCCGGCGGTCACGTGAAACCTTTCCCTAATTTTATTATTTTTGATAAAATCATGTGATTTAGATAATTTCTTTGAAATAAAGGAAATTTGCTCGAACAAGAGGATTTTCATGAGATCGTGAAAATAGTAAAAATATGATAAAATATAAAATTGGACGCGGGACTAGTCACGGCATGACTGGCCAGCTGGTGAGCCTAGTCCCCTGGCGCTTTTGCTTAATATTTTTTTATTATTATTTTTCCTTCCTATTTTGCATAGGTTCCTCGTTCGTTAGTATTTTTGAAATGCTCGTTCGTGCATTCAAAATGCTGGTATGTGCATTATCTGCTAATTACACTTGCACCATTTTTGTCGGGCTTATTCGATGCTCAGATGCCTGTTTTGTTGAATATTTATTACTAACCTGTGGAATTCTGCTGGGAAGAACCACAGATTGAAGTTACGAAATATAACGAGGAATCGTAGAATATTGCTGAATATTCAGGCGATTAATTGACGACTCGTAAAATATTGCTGGATATTCAGACGATGGCTCGTAGAATATTGCTGGATATTCAGACGATTTAAGATAATTAATTGTTGGCTCTATACTAGAAGGGCTTCCTGTCTAGGAGCATTAATTATCTGAGGTTTGAGCAATATGAACTTGCTGGAGTGTCATATTCCTCTTGCATAGTCGGGGAAAATCTGGTTACATCCCGAAGACGTTGTCGCTCTATACTAGCAGACATGCTGTCTAGGAGCCGCCCAATCTTTTGATTCTATACAGTATGAGATGTGTCGTGGCCTCAGCTGAGAGACTACACATCTTCATCTTCTCTGAGAGACTTTCTCCATTAGAGGTGTCATGAGATTTCATGCATAGAGACATGAGTCTTGATACTCATCCGATTGTCGGATCCGGAGTAATTACTGAAATTGCTCAGTATTCATGAGATGTGTCGTGGCCTCAGTTGAGAGACAACACATCTACATGTACTCTGAGAGACAGCCTTCTCAGACAGAGATTTTATGGCATGAGCTTTCATGCTTTAATGAGAGACATGAGCCTCAATACTCATCCGGTTGCTGAATTTGGAGTATAGTTTTACAATTCTACCCTTTGTCGAAAATCCACCATCTACAGGAACATTCTAAATTTTTGGATTAATCACCAAGTACTTTCATCTTTTTAATTCAAGTACCCTAAGTATTTATTCAAAGTATTTTGATCTTTTTCAGTTCAATTCTAGTCCTGTATTTCAGATAGACACGAAATGTATTAGATGAGAAGTAAAGTTTTTTCGTATATTACCTTTATGTGGCATCCTTACAGAATTTCTTGTTCCTGTTTAGTGCACTTATCCCAAAGCTTAAGACTTTTTGCATCCTTTAGTTGTTTTTGTTCCGGGGGTGTTGGATCGATGTACTCTATTGCGTCCAAATCAATAATTTGACTCCCCTATTGTTTCTTGTTTTTCTTTTGGTGTAAACCTGTTCCAGTGAATCCATCTTCCAATTATTTTCTCTTCCTCTCTCTTGGATCGATCTTGACTCTTCTAATAATAGAATCAACAACAGATTTTGCTTTCTCCTCAACTTGTTGCTCTTTAGTTTTTGATAACTCACTCTTTTCGTCTGCTTTTAGTTGTTCAATTATTTGAGAAACTGGAACTGGTGATGCCGGAGACATAAAATGAAAATCAAAATATGGACCTTGAAAGGATTGGGTTTGCACATATGTTGTTGGAGTGTGTAGATTAACAGACATTTCATCTGATGTTTTGTTTTCATCCTCATTCTCTTGTGTACAATATGCTACTTGCCTGCAAATTCAGCAAAGCACAGAGGTAGGAAAAAAATCATTAAAAACACGGCACACTGAAAACAAGTAGAGGATACAACCTTGAGTAAGTTGCTTCCACACATGGAGACAACTTGTGCAAGTTGCTTCCTAAACATATGGAGACAACTTGCTCAAGTTTCTTCCACATATGGAGACAACTTGAGCAAGTTGCTTCCTAAACATATGGAGGCAACTTTCACAAGTTGCTTCCATCCAAGAATTATTTACTACTAATTTTAATAATCTACTAATAAAATGAATGAAATTTTTACCTTTCTGATGCATCTTCTTAATCAACTATAGTGCTCTTTTCTTTCTCGTCTCTAACTGGTGCTTCATCCATTGTAACTGCACTTGTTATTTCATCATGCTCTTCCTCCGTTGCAACTAGAGTTGTCTTTTTCTTCTCTTCCTTCATTGCAACTTGCTCTTCCTCCATTGCAACTTGCTTTTCCTCCAATAGCGCAACTGGACTTGCCTTTTCTTATTCTTCCTCCATTGCAACTTGCACTTCCTCCACTGGCGCAACTGGACTTGCCTTTTTTTCTTCTTCCTTCATTGCAACTGTTCCTTTCTCCACTGGACTTGCTTTTGGTTCTTCTTGTATATCGTCTTTTACTTGCGCTATGTCAGCTAAATATCTGCCAGTTATACCATCAATGTCCACATCCTGCATCAACTCTTCATAACTATCTGGCATATTTACCTCGCCTGAATTTTTCCTTTCAATCGGCTCCTTCACTGCATTTAATGGTGTTTCCTCTTCAGCAATAGAGATTTCTTCGCTCACCTGCATTTTCTCATCGGCATTTAGATTTACTCCCTCATTTTTTGTTTCACTGACTCCCTCATCATCTTCTTTAGTATCACCCGCACTTTCTGCACCTTTAAGGTCACTTACATTATCTTCTTCCTCATCAGCTTCTGTAGTTTCACCTACATTTTCTGTAGCTTTACTGTCACCTACATTATCTTCTCCATCAGTTTCACCTTCTTGCACATTATCTTCTTTAGATTCATGGTTTGAGGACTTTCCATTGGATGTTTTAACTTGAAACATTGCGCTCCACTCTTTGTACTTCTGCTCCCTTAAGAGGTTCTCTGGTGTTTTCTTCAACTCCTCCCAGTAATTCAAGTTCTTGTACACGGCGGCCATCTGTTGTTGTTGCTCATCTGTCAAGTTAATCTTCTCCTTGTTAGCTTCATAGATGCTTCTGAGGAAGTTGTTGTCAGCAATGAACTTTCCCAAGAACTGGTCTCTCTCATCAATCCTATAGAAGACCTCTTGAAGTGCAACGTTTTCGGCTTCAAGGAACGCGCCATTTAGCCTCTCTTCTTCAAGTAAATCATACAACATGTTGTTGAAAGATTTCTTTATTTCTAATTCTCCTTGCAACTCTTTCAAGTAAGTCAGCCCTACCTCATCTGGTGATAGTTCGTCTCGAATGCCTTATGTAAACTGAAAAGTTCCAAATTAGTCAGCATTTTTTTTCTTCAAAATCAGTGGCAAGTTAATATACAATTGGAACCAACTTTCTGCTTCTATTTCTGAAATCAACTAGATCAAGTTGCTTTCATTTTATGGAGACAACTAGATCAAGTTGCTTTCATTTTTATGGAGACAACTTGAGCTTGCTTTCATATTATGGAGACAACTTGAGCAAGTTGTTTCCACATATGTTGTTTCATAGCACTAGGAAATAAATCCTAAATTAAATAGTAGTGACTAAAGTAACTAGCCTAAATTAAACTAGCAAAATGAACTGATAACATGTTTCAATCATCATTAAAAGCATAATTAACCAGCAAAAGAATTGACTATGTTTAGCACTCAGAGAATTGACAAATAGCATAAGAATTTTTACTTACAGTAAATCCTACTGGAACGCCATATTCCCGTCTTTATCTTTCCCTTCTAACGTCAACTTATTGCAGAAATCTAGATGGTGCCACCTAGTGAATCTCGGAGTCGCTTGTTCAAATCCTTGTCGCTTCGGCAGGTAGTTGCTATGCTCCAAAAATCAATACTGCAAAAAAACATTTTAAATGTTAGTTAAGTTTCTCAAAACATTTTAAATCAATACTTGTCAACAATTTGTCTTTTTTTTTTACCAACACTAGTGGTATGCACCCAGGTACACGTTTATGACCATTTTTTCCTTTTGGTTTCTTTATATTAGCCATTAAATACTTCACTATGTGGTCTGGCCACGACACTCTATGCATGGAGAACAAGTATGGCATCTATTTTTGTGTAAAGTAAGCTCCACTAGTGTCTGTGAAAAAGAACACGGTGCACAACCACATTCCAAAGAAAATCCAAAACAACGCCAGGTCCTTTCCATTTTCATCTTCTTTTCTCAACACCGCATCGATCTGCTGCCTAGTAACTTTGTAGTTTTTTCCTTCTTTTGGGGGGAAGTGTTTGTGTAAGAATATTATGTGTTCTTTAGTTACTTTCCTCAATTTATTCTCCAATTCACCATCTTCAGGCCTTCTTTGCACTTTGAAGAAAACAGCAAAGTCCTCTGCTTTTGGAACATAAACTTTCTTATCAATAAAAAATCCAACTTCCATTTTCTTCCTCACTACTACACTATCATGACAGCTAAGAAGCCTCCCTACAGCTTCACCAATCTTAGTGTATACTTCTCTTTCAGCCGTTACTTCTTTTGGAGTCCTGTCTTTTGGTTATTCTTTAAAGAATGGTTCAATAAAACCCCAATACGGAGACTCTATTAAGGCTTTCACATGGTCTGGATTATCTTTCAATACTCTATGCAAGTAGTAACTGATATCTAACAATGGTAATAATCCAGACTTATATGAAGTATCTATCTTCTTCTTTTTACTTACAGTCATGCAAACTATCCAATTAACATCTAATACATAGATACAGACAGCTAATTAAAAGAAGATTTATATGTTTTCTTTTTCATACCTTTTCCTTATGGAACTTTGTCACCAGTTTTTGTTGTTTCGTTGCTGGGAGCATTCTTTGCAGACATGGTTGCCTTTGCTTTCAATCTTGGTGAAGTCCTCTTCATACTATTGTTGTTCAGAGAATAGAAATAGTTAGCATGACATCTCAATAGCGCTAACAAATTCAAGTTGTCTTCATATATAACAGGAACTACCAAAATCTGAGATAAACTATCTTAAGTTGCCTCCAGAAATGACAATAACTGGGAACAACTATCATAAGTTTCCTCCAAAATACAGAGGCAACTAGTACCAGTTGCTTCCAAAAGCACAATTCATTGCAGAACATAATGGGAACAACTAGCACTAGGATGTCTTCAGAACCATTTAACATGTTCCATTGCATTCAACAACATACAACAAGTACTAGGAATATGAAGGCATAGATGAACAACATTTTCAGGTAATTTTTTCTGCATCAAACTAATTGGGTAGAAACAAAATGCAGAAATCATCAAACCATCAAACACTCAAACAATATGCATAAACCATCAAACCATGAAATCCTCAAACAAGATGCAGAAATCATATTATGAAACAGTTGTGCTTCAATAACTGAATCCACAACCTAAATAACTACTGTTCTTTGAATCAAAACCCTAACTGAATCAAAAATCAATGATAAAAGTTTTTTTTACCTTTCTTAATTCCAACATAAGACTTCTATTTCTTTATCACCAACAAAATCAGTCGATTTAGTTGATTTTCATCACATGCAACATGAAATCGAAGCAAATTAGTAAGAATCATTAACGGCTGAAAATATAAATCAATTTTTTCAATAATTTTTTTGAATACAATCGTTTCCGAAACCCTAACAAATCGAAATTCAGACGAAGATTAAACTGAATGAAACACAAACAACTCAAATTAGTATGTTTACCTTCGATTTTTGTTGTTGATATTCACTGCATCTCTGAAATCAACTGAAATCCATTTTTCTTTCGTTTTTCAGTTGATTTTGTTCTTCTAAATAAAAAAAAAGTTCAGATCTACTAAGTTTCTTTCGTTTTTCTAATGATTTTTAGAGGTTTTGCGGTGATTTTTGGAGGTTTTTTTTTCCTTCGGTTTTTCCTCTGAAATTGAGAGAGAGGGAGAGAGAAATAAATGGGTTGAAATGAAAAACTGTTGGTTGGATAATGACGCTGGCAACGGTTATTTTATGTTATTGAAGGGCTTTTCAGTATCTTGTAATGAAATGGTCCCCATGACACTTGTCAGCAAAAGAAGTATAGTGAAATGGTTCACATGACACCTGTCATCAAAAGAAGTTAAGAGAAAAGTGGTTCCATAAAACTAAAGTAACACTTGACTTTCCCAATTAGGAAACCGGACTATTTTTATGAAACATTTATTTTTGGAAACCACCCTATTAAAAAGGAACGAAGGGAGTAGTTTTTAAGTAGTAATTGGTACGTTTGCTCGTCTTATTTATGATGGAATTCAGGAATGATCCTTAATTTGTTTTACTAACATTTTAATCTATATTTTAAAAATTGATTTGCTTGGTTTATTAACATTTTGCGAATTGGCGAGCAAATTTTGGAGAACTTACAAGTTACATATGCATATTCAGCTGTTAAAACATGGCACAAATATTACTTTTCTTCATATAATCCGTCAATCTCCGAATGTTAATAGCGCGTTTGGATACAATCCTGCTTCTGACTTGTGCTTCTCTAGAAGCAGAAGTCAGAAGCATAAGTCAGAAGTCCAAATAAAAAGTCGACTTTTCTATTTCTAGAAGTCGTTCTGAAATTCTACGCCCAAACTGACTTCTACTTCTGATTTGTCACAAAACGTCGACTTTTCTACTTCTAGAATTGGTTCTGAAATTCTACACCCAAAAACTGATTTCTTGCTTTTCGATTTCTAGAAGTCAAAAAGATACTTCTGGATGTGTATCCAAATGCGCTATTCTTGATAAAAGAAGTTGCAACTGATAGTAAATTAATATACATATTGGTTAAAAGTATTGTTGTTGTTTCGAGTCCCATATCCATATGCTTGCAACCAGAGGAGTATGAATTCGGGGCCATAGGATAGGACTTTGAAAGGTCCACATTCTTTATTCTTTAACCCACATGTCTATCAGTTTATAATCTTCATGTATTTTTTCTTATAGAAAAACCTTCGCAAAAAGAACTAAGGACCATACAAGGGGATAGAAGCTCTTGTGTGAGGTCTGCTTTCATTGTTCTTACATAAAATAGCTAAATGAAGAGTTTCCAAATTTTGAAGTCTGTGGATTAACTTAAGACTACTTAAAACAAAAGAGATAGGCTTGATTCTTGAGCTATAATCTTCAACATTGTTTCTTGAATTGTCATAGTAATTGGGGTTGAACCTTTCTTGGATAGCTTGATGGTATAGATAGTGAAATCTGACCGGATTTCCTTTGATTCAGCTTGTACTTCAATATTCATGTGCTGCTTTTCCTTGGCCCAGCTGAAAGCTAGATCTGCACCTCTTGTTGCTCCCCAACCTCCAGAGTGATCTGAGTATCCTCTGCTATCAATGTTGTTTCCTGCAGCATCTAAAATAGTTAGTTCAGAGAAATATTTAAGATTCTCAGGGTTATGTATAGTGCATATCCTTATGATGAAACCAAATTCTTGTGGAATATGGTTTAGATCATAGGGAATTTGGATGTCTGGCTCAGTGTCAGACCTAGTGTTGTTGGGAAGTAAACCATTGAGATCATAAGTAGGTAAGTTGTGCAGTTTGTTATAATCACAGAGATATTGCTGGATACACTGAGTAGTGTGCTTTCCATTTGGTTTTATGTGATTGAAAAACTGGTCACACCTAGCTTTCTAGATATGCCAGCATGTGGTAGCATAGAGGATTATTTTCCAGTTATATCTACAGTATCAAACCAGGAGTTAAACCATTCCATAAAGTTTGTATTGTTGTCAAACTTTCTATGGTTTGGTCCAATGAGGTCCTGCCATACTGCAGTAGCAGCAGGGCAGTTTAAGAAGAGATGTGTCATTGTTTCCTCCTCACTGATGCAGACTTGACAGATAGGATCAACATAGTGTAGAATGCTTGCAGTCTTTGTATTTGTAGGGAGGATTTCATGAGCATATTTCCAGAGAAAAATATTAATAGCTGGAGCAGTATCCAATCTCCAGAGAGCCTCCCAATTTCTATTACTGGTATTATCTCTGTATAAATAATCTATCTTGGCCTTGTAGAGAGCTTTGACAGTGAACTTTCCAGTTTCATATAAGTTCCATTGTATTGAGTCTTCTTCCCCTGGGTTGGTGCCAAGATTCAGAATGGCTTGAGCAATATTATGATTGAAAATATGTTGGATGAGTTGGGTATTCCAGCTTCCATCATGATCCATGAGATGAGACAGCAGCTCAATTTGTTGTGGACAGTGATTTGGTTTGAGAAGTTTAGCTGTAGAGTTGGGTAACCAGATATCTTCCCAGATGTTGATTTTCATTCCATTGCCCATCTTCCAGTTACAATGTTGTTGTATATTATATATTCCTTCAAGGATTCCTTTCCACATCCAAGAATCACCAGGTTTTGCTTTTGTATCCATATTTAGAACATTTCTTCCCAGAAGATATTTGGCATCCATCATCTTGTACCAGAGTGAGTCATTTTCTTGTTCAAGTCTCCAGCCAATTTTTGTGATCATGAACTGTTGAAAAGTTCCATATTCATAAAGCCTAAGCCCCCTATTTATTTTGGTTTGCAAATTACTGTCCAAGCCTTTGGGTAGTATCCTCTTGGATTTTTCAGATTTTTGCCCTAGAAGAAATCTCTTTGCAGCTTGTTTAAGTCCTGACAAGTTTGTTTGGGAGTTCTGAAGCAATTCATTTGATAAATACTAGCTGTGGAAGTAACAATTTAGATTAGGACTTCCCTTTCCTGCAGGATTTAGAGGCACATTTTCCCAGCTGGATAGTCTCTGTTTTAGTTTATCCACTCCTGGTTTGAAAGACTTGATTTTGCTTCTGTGATTAAATAGAGGACAACCTAGATATTTGTCATCCAGTTGTAGAACTTGGACTCCCATGATGTTGCTGATGGCAGAGAAGAGATTTGGGTCAGTATTTTTGCTGAAGAAAACTCCTGATTTGCTGAAGTTAATAAGTTGACCTGAAGTTTCTCCAAAGATGTTGAGAATGTCCATGAGATTCTTAGCTTCTACTTTGTTTGCTTTGCATAAAACCATATAATCATCAGCAAACAGAAGATGGTTAATGGAGGGTGCACCTCCACATATTTTTATTCAAGTAATGATACCTAAATCCTCAGCATGAATAAGTGTTCTTGAGAGAGCTTCCATGCAAAATAGAAAGAGGTAAGGGGATAGGGGGTCTCCTTGCCTTAAACCTCTAGAGGGGTTGAAGAAAGAGTCTGGGGAGCCATTGATAAGAACAAGAGAGGTAGTGGTGGTGATACATTGCATAATTTTGTTGCACCATTGTTCATTGAAGCCCATATTTGTCATGATGGTGTTGAGAAATTTCCAATCTACTCTGTCAAAGGCTTTAACCATGTCAATCTGTATTCCCATACTCTCATTCTCACCTTTGGTGCCTCTTTTGGATCTCATACAATGTATAAGTTCATGAGCTATAACAATATTGTCAGAGATTTGTCTTCCAGATATGAACGCAGATTGGTAGGGGGATATAATTTTGTTTAGGAAAGGTTTCATTCTTTGGGATAACAGCTTGGAGATGATTTTATAGGTGGTTTTTCAAAGACTGATAGGTCTGAAATGACTTGGGGAAGTAGGGTTTTCTACTTTAAGTATGAGAGATATGAAGGTTGCATTCATTTCTTTTAAAATATGACCAGACATGAAGAAGTGTTGTACCATTTTAACAATGTCTTCTCCAATGATATCCCAGTTAGCTTGGAAAAATTTTGGAGGGAAGCCATCTAGTCCTGGGGATTTGTCCTAAGCCATGCTGAAGAGAATACTTTTAACTTCATTGTGATCTGGGATTCTATTTAGCATATTGTTGTCAGTTGAGGTGATAGTGGTTGGAATTAGGTTGATAATCTCTGGGTTGATGGGAGGGTTTTCAGCAGTAGCTATTTTGGAAAAATGTTGAGTGAAGCAGTGTTTTATCTCTTGATAGTCTGTAATACAGTGACCTTGATTGTCTCGGATAGCATCAATCTTGTTTCTTCTTGTTCTGCACTTTGTGGCTCTGTGAAAATAGCTTGTGTTTTGGTCTCCCAGCTTAATGAATTGATCCATGCTTTTTGTCTTCCAGAATATTTCTTCAACATCCTGCCAATCTCTGAGTTGATATCTAGCTACTTTGATGGCTTGACTTCTGTCAGCTCTGAAGTAGTTAGTTTGTATCCAGAGAAGGTGCTGCTTGCATTCTTCAATGTTAATTTTTATGTTGCTATAGACCTCCTTGTTCCACTTTCTGAGTTGGAGCTTGATGTCTTTTAGCTTTCTAGCTTTGAGAAAAGTACTGGATCCAGTAAGGTTCTTTCTACAACACTCTGATATAATTTCCTTGCAGTCCTTGTCATCTAACCAAGGGACAAAGAACTTGAAGAGAATTTTACCAGTTTGCCAGGAGGGGTTAGAATTGAGAATAATAGGGTGGTGATCAGAGCCAATAGAAAGCATGTTGGTGATGGTAGTGTTGGGATGTAGCAAGAGCCAACTTTCAGTGGCCAGCCCTCTATCCAATATTTGTTCAGTTAGATTGTGACCATCTCTTTTATTTGACCAAGTTAATGGACAGCCAGTGGAACCCAAATCCACAAGATCCAACTCAAGGATTTTGTTTCTAAATAAATTAGATTCATTGGTATCTATAGGATGCACACTTAATTTTTTAGTGTCATGAAGAATAATGTTTAGGTCTCTAATAACCAACCAAGGTAAGTTGTTAATGGCAGCAGTATTTTCCAGAATCTTCCAAGAGAAGAGTTTACTATCAGCATCATAAGGACTACCATAGTAACCAGTGTATAACCAAGGAGAGCCATTGACAGGCCTAACAATAGCATTGATATGGTTGAGAGAAGAATCAAGGATTTCAATGTTTAGATTACTCTTCCATATCAATGCTAATCCACCAGCAGTGCCACTAGAACCTCCTGGGTTAACAAACCAATAGTTATGAACATTTGTGTCATTCATAGTTTTTATGAGATTTTCCTGTTTTTGTTTAGTCTCAGAGATAAAGATAATGTTAGTATTTAGTTTGTTTAACATATCATTTAGATATCTTTTAGCATCCTTTGTTCCCAGTCCTTGACAGTTCCATGCCAAAGTGGTAAAGAATTGCCAAAAATAGTATACCAGAGGATACTTTGAAGATAGTCTTCTAGTGATATATGGTCATAAAAAGTATTCATGATCAGGTAGGAAAAGTACCTAGTTATGTAAAGAAATGAGTGCAAGAGAGTAAGATTAAAGAGGTGTACCATATTAGCAGCTGAAATAGATCCTAAGCCACCATTAGCCATCTGAGAATTGTTGTTTGAGTCAAGAGACCTTCCAAATTTGTTATCCTGATCTTTGAACCGTATTAGGCAGTCAGAGTCAAAAGAATTGATTTCAATGCCATTTTCATCTTGGGTAGGTTTCTTTCTTTTGGTTTCCATCATGGTGTCTAGAGGAGTTGGTGAAGATATCTGTTCAAACACATGAGATTTCTTTTTTGCCTTCCATGTTTCTTTTATCTTCTTGGCCTGATCAGTTTCCATTCTTTCTTTAATTTGAGCTAGGGTTGGTAAGAAGTTGAAAGGGAAGGGTTTTGGTGGACGGGAGGTTGGAAAGATGCTATCAGGGTCCATAGTGGGATGATCTTCAGTGTTGGAGGTGCTAAAAGTTTTAGCTCTTGCAGCAGTTTTCATCCGTGGATAATTTTTTTTGTAGTTTCCAGCAATCTTCCTAGCAAATTCCAATTTTTTGTTTTTGATTTGAAAAGCTAACACATCTGGATGAGGTTGGATGTTATCCAAAGGTGTTTCAGGTTGAGCACTAAAAATGAGTGGTTCTTTTGAATAAGAGGCAAGGTTAGCAATAGTTATTTCAAGCTCCTGTTTTTTTGATATCTTCATTTTTAACTCAAATTCAGCAGCAATATCAGCATCAGAGTAGGGTCTACAGATGATGTTTTTTTCCATCTTGAACAATTTTTTGTTGTTGAGTTCTTGGTGGTGGTGCTGGTTGAGGGGTAAGGAAATTGTTGTAGAGGGATTGAGAGTGGTTTGGTGGTGAGGGGAAAGGGGGTTTGGATGGTCAAGGATTCTGCAGACTTTACAAAACTTTATTCCATTGAGAGCATAAACAAATTAAAGCCAGTGATGGAGATGCAAATACTGTCTAAAGAGGTAGATTTCAAAGCATAGCTCTGAGTGATGTGAGGTGAATGATGAATACAAAGCACAAAGTTTCTATTTTGGATTATTTCTTTTGTCAGTACAAAATTTACTTTATTTTTTGTTGAATGATGTTATGGGATTGGTAATGGATTGAGGTTTCCTGGAAATAATCATGATAAAGCTGAAATTGTATAATTTAATTTTGCTTAGAAAGGCAATAAACGGTTTTCCTAAGCTGTTGAGATTAGTATTGCAATTAAGCCAGTAGATAATTATGTCTAAGCTAATATGTCTGAATTTAGCATTGATACTAGTATGTAGGCTTCTGGTGAAGGTGATTCTGAAGTCGTAGGGAGGTTTAAGATGATAGGAATTGAAACTAAGAAGAAAAATGTTGGTCCTTAGTAAGAGGTTTAGAGGGTGATAGTCTCTCTGGTTTATGAACATGCAAGAACAATAGGGATGTACCAGGATTATAAATAGAGACATACCAGGATTGTAGAGAGAGGTATCCAAGTGACTTACCCATTTAAGCTTGTGGCCTAGCCTCCTCTGAAAAATTTGAAATACTTGTAGCATAATGGTATTGTAGCTAGTCTGATGCCAAGAAATTGAACAGGAGACTGAGAGGAGTTTGTAAATGTTGCTGCTTAAGATTATCTTCCGAGAAAAATATATAGTGAGGTTGCAATCTTTAGACTGGACTGGCATAGGTAGCTTAAAATTTGAGACACTGTAATTATTGCATACATTAGATGGTTGGGATTTAATTTGCAGGAGGGGTAATTTCTTAGACTCCTTATAATTGAAGAAAGTTATGAAAGGGGGGTTTCCAGCTTCCAGATTAGTAGCTTCAATGATTTGGTTTTTGATAGAGATGTGATTTTGAGAGTTTTTCTTGGACGGGGAGAATCCAGCTTCCAAACTTGTGTAATTTATGATTCGAGTGAATTTTGTGTTGTGTGTGATTTGTGTGACGATCGTGGTAGCACAATCGTGGTTTTTGACGATCGTGAATTTTGTGTTGTGTGTGATTCGAGTAAATTATGATGATCGTCATAATTTTTATGTATGATTCGAAATGTAGTGGCATCGTGTACAGCCAAGACTTAGCATAAATGGTATTTTTAAATGGCAAATTTCGCCTGTATATTGAGATAATTTTCCTAAAAATTAAGGTGACCTATTGCTAAAAGAATCTTAAAATGAGTCAAAGTATGTTTAATGGCTATGTAGAGACATGTCCCGCTACCATTTCAGCTTAGTTCCTTTCTCACCCTTTAAGGATGTTATTTTATATCACTCACGCTGAGATATGTTTAATAAGGGGCAGTATCTTTTAAAGTGTAGATGTGGAAAATCCTAATACTACATCCAATGAATCTTAAGAACACATAACATAAGTAAACAAGCAAGAGATGAACATGAACACAAGATATATGTGGTTCGGTGTGATTACCTACGTCCACGGGGGTAAAGAGATGATCTTGTTACTCGATTCAAGGTTACAAGTGATGATTCTCACACAAAGGTTCTCTATTCTCTCACAATGGTATTACAACACTTTTGTCTCCCTGGAATTCCTTGGTCCTTCCACTCTCTACAAAGCTCTCTATTTATAGGATCTCCTGATGGTACATCCAAACTACAGTGTGTGTCGTAGTGTATCTTCCTTGCTGTTCTTCTCGGGCATCGCGTGACATTCCTCTCGATGAGTCGTCCCAGGCTTGGTGAGCTCACGATGTTCTTCTGCCCGATATTGACTGCTTGGTATAGTATGACCCGACGTCGTCCTTTATTCCTGGCCCGATATTACTAGCCCCGACTCCTATTTTGACCAGATTCCTCTTATCTTTCCAACTACTTTGTCAAAGAATTTATTACTCTGTTGTCCGACAGACTTCTCTCCATCACATATGAGCTCTGCTTGTTCACGTGCTAGCTTCAGGATTTAAGGGGAATGATTCGGTGCTTCATTCTTCCGTTGTCACTGGTACGACATCGCCCAGGATTGATCCACCTATGTATATGGATTGTTTATACTTACATTTATACTACTTCTTCCACTCGTGTGCTTGGCACGAGGGGAAGAAACCGCTTCGGCTTCCACGATACTGGCCATGCCGCGTTTCTCGCCATGCAGTTCCCCATTATCTTCATCTTAATTACCTGCTACCTTCTCCTACGGTCGTATCTTCTTCTCATTATAAATTCGACGGTTGGACCCTTGAATATTTTTTCATTCTCTTTTTGATAACCAGTACTTTCTCTTTCTTAATTTCCGCCATTTCTCTTTCACTGTTGGTTCTTCAGTTACTCCATCACCATGTTTCTTCCTCAAAAACCCTTGTTTTTTCTTTAAACCTCCTTATTGTTCTTCGCTGCTGCTGCTATTGTTGTAGTTTTTGAACTTCATCGTCCTCCTTCGACTTATCTTCCGCTTTTCGTTTTCTCTCCAGTCCTCTCATGGCTTCTTCGACTCCTTAAATGACTGAAAAAAGGTGTGTGAGTTATACTTTTTCCGATGAAGATGGTGCTCCTCTTGAATCCTTGTTTATTGTTGACAGCCCATCGCATTAAGATCATCACACTCTTAATTCTATCTTTTCTGATGGTTCTCCCCCATTTTCATGTAGGAACGACAAGAGAGTTGCCAAAGATTTGACGGATGAAAAGTTCATCAAACATCTGAAAGATGATTATGATATCCATGGACGATATCAGGCTGTTATTGGTCCAAAAGGTTACTTTGAAGAAGGAGGAAGTTTTAAAGTTTCCTCACTCGGCCGAGCCGACCGTTATCATCAAAGGTCAATTAGAGCTCGGGTTACGCTTTCCTATGTATGATCCTATCCGTCCTTTCATGTATGTGTTGGGGTTTTCGTATACAAAACCATGTGTCTGAAATTGGACTTTAGGTAACAGTTTTGTAGCAGAAAACAGTGATCTAATGATGTCAAAACCGTGGATAAAAGCCTATTTAGGGATTAAAATGTCTACAAGGTTTGTTTGGATTAGGAAACTTGTATGACGGTTTGTAGGAGTTTTTTCCAAGTTTAGGATTTCCTAATTAAGGTGTGAGTCTATTTTTAGGAGTTCTAAGACTTGGGGAGCAAGGATTTCTCTACTATATAAGAGGGCTTATATTGTGAGTACAAATCCAATCTCTTGGTTAATTCTCTTAGAGAATCCTCTCTTTATGAGAGTGATTGGGTCACAACCGTTGTGTCCTACAATGGTTGGTGATGGGGAAAAAACTATGTGAGAAGAGTGACTTTTAGAAAAGATCGGGTATGGGAGAAATCTAGGGTTCATATGGGAGAAGCTAGAATTCATGATGTTCTTCGTGTTCTTATCTAAAGTCGAAGCAACCATGGCGGTGGAAGTTTATGGAAGAAGAAGAACAAAGGAAGAGGTAACTCTTTGTAATATGTCTTATTGTTTCTAACGTTTAGTGCTAGTGGGTTACATAACTAGTTGATTATATGATGTATGTCGATGTAATAACTTGTTATGATAATGAAGATTCTCGGGGTGATTTTGGTCGTGGATGTAGCCTACAAAGGTGAACCACGTAATCTTTGTGTCGTGTGTGATTGTCTATTATCGTATTGATCATATATTCGTGCTAGTATTATCCGATCATGCTAATCTAAAGATGTAAGTAAATGGATCCGAGATAGTTATCTAAAGTAGGACGTTTCATGGAATTGACTTCTATGGAAACATGCCGGTTCGAGATGCACGTAACCTCGGTTTCCCGACAAGTGGTGCGGTGAAGGTGGATAAAGATGGCAGTGATTCAGTAATTTGAATAAGTGGTTTCAAAGAAGAGAAAATCTTGGTTCGTAGCAGGATGATATAAATCGTGAAGATGATGCGTAAATCAAGACTGAACAAAGAATAGGACGATATTAAGAAAGATTCGACAACTTTGCTTGATGTGACTATGATTCGTGTTGAAGGTGTTTTTTCTTTACAAGAGAAGATCGTACGTAGGTTCAATTGGCGTCTGCAAATATTGTCAGGAGAATAATTTGAATCATGGTGGTGCTAGGTGATAGTCGTTCATACACAACATATGAAGATTGTAGCATGTTTTGTCTACATGGAGGATGACTCAAGATTGTTGGTTCTTGGAGTTGGTTAAGTCCGTCTGGAATTGTTTGATGGCTCATATCAAACAATGTCAAGTGTTAGACATATGTCGAAAAAAGGAGTATTCTACTAAGGTGGAATAATGAGTGATCATGGAGACGAAGTAGTTTGATACAAGTAAGGCAGAAACTTTTATAAATTATATGAAGAAGTTGTTTGTGGTGAGGCTCGAAGATCGACAAATAGCGATTTTGATGGTGCAAGTGCAAAGGAGGAATTTGGCTTAGGTGGTGGTTCAAGCTCAAAGTACAAGACAATTTTGATTCGTGCTAGTGATGATGTCCCCGAGGATGGACTTATATAAGGTGGTAAACATTCATACTTTGTTGGAGTGAAGAAGAAAGTTTTGTTCACGTCACAAAAGGTGGTGATTGTTGGGGTTTTGTTCCGTATACAAAACCATGTGGCTGAAATTGGACTTTAGGTAACAGTTTTGCAGCAGAAAACAATGATCTAATGTTGTCAAAACCGTGGCTAAAAGCCTATTTCGGGATTAAAGTGTCTACAAGGTTTGTTTGGATTAGGAAACTTGTATGACGGTTTGTATGAGTGTTTTCCAAGTTTAGGATTTCCTAATTAAGGTGTGAGTCTATTTTTAGGAGTTCTAAGATTTGGGGAGCAAGGATTTGTCTACTATATAAGAGGGCTTATATTGTGAGTAGAAATCCATTCTCTTGGTTAATTCTCTTAGAGAATCCTCTCTTTATGAGAGTGGTTGGGTCACAACCGTTGTGTCCTACTATGGTTGGTAAATGGGCAAAAACTATGTGAGAAGAGTGACTTTTAGAAAGATCGGGTATGGGAGAAACCTAGGGTTTCTAGGGTTCATATGGGAGAAGCTAGAATTCATGATGTGCTTCGTGTTCTTGTCTAAAGTCGAAGCAACCATAGCGGTGGAAGTTTATGGAAGAAGAAGAAGAAGAAAAAAGGAAGAGGTAAACTCTTCGTAATATGTCTTATTGTTTCAAACGTTTAGCGCTAGTGGGTTACATAACTAGTTGATTATATGATGTATGCCGATGTAATAACTTGTTATAATAATGAAGATTTTTGGGGTGGTTTTGGCCGTGGATGTAGCCTACAAAGGTGAACCACGTAATCTTTGTGTCGTGTGTGATTGTCTATTATCGTGTTGATCATATATTCATGCTAGTATTATCCGATCATGCTAATCTAAAGATGTAAGTAAACGGATCTGAGCTAGTTATCTAAAGTAGGATGTTTCATGGAATTTACTTCTATGTAAACGTTCCGGTTCGAGATGCACGTAACCTCGGTTTCCCGACAGTATGAAGTCTTATCCCAGATTCGTCCGTCCTGTTCCCTAACTCAATGGAATGGTAACACCTTTCGCCTCATAGCTGAATGGGAGAGGCGAGGGCGAGGCGAATGCACTGCTACTGCTTGGTCGACCTATGATTCCTCTCAAGCGGGCGACTACACCCCTGCTAGCTTTGTTGCCAACTATCGAAGCGGGACTGCTACTAATGGTGATCTTGCTGGTTTTGCTCCTATTCCTCATCGCAATAAGACTCCCACTGGGGGTTTTAAGAAGTTGTTGTTGGAAGAGGATTCCGAGGGAGGAGAAACTTCTAACAAGCACGCCCGTCATACTAGCGACGTCGCCTGGGATCGGGTTCCTCTTGCTATTCACGGTCCTCTCTTAAGTGGAAAATTTCCGCCTCCGGTCGAGCCTTATCCATTATGGGTAGTTAATGCTCATCGGGTAAGTTGTTTTATCTGCTCAATTGGTTGGCTCGAGTAACCAATAAGGTAGTGTTTTAATTTGTTCGTATTTTTCAGCCTAAGTCTCAAAGTAGTCAGCCTAGGGTTTCAACCCTTCGGAAGAGGGATAGAGGTCCTAGCGCAGGAGTCGAGGAGGAGACATGGAAGGTAACAAGTATACCTCTCTGTTTACGGTACATGTACTTTCCCCTATTTGTTTCCTTGAATGGATCTGACGGTGACTCGTGTGCAGAAATCTAAAGCGGATAAAGGAGAAGACGTCCCTGGTGTGGTGAAAGATGGTGAGGATCCCGAGGATCGGCTGCCCTTATCTCAATTCTTGAAGAAGTTGCCCCAAGAGTCTTCTGACGTTTCATCTACCATTGTAGGTGGTAAAGATTGAGGTAAAGGGAAGGAGACTGCTCCTGAGGGTGTGCCCCTGCAATCTATTGCACCGCCTGCTGGTAAAGGGATTGTTATTTCTGATGCTGAGGTAGTTATGGTGATATCCGATAATGAAGACAATGAGGAGATTTTCGGAGACTCGGATGGGGAGTCCGAGGGCTCGGACCAGGAAGAGGAGCCAAAGGGCCCAGAGAACTCGCTTGCTGGGAAGAATTTTGGTAGCGACCATCAAGTGTTAGGGAACCCTCCCAAAGATGTTTCTGGCCCGAGCTCGGGTGGTAGCACTTTCTTTACCTTCTCAGATCCGATCTGTGACTCCCTGGGTGCACTCAATTCTCCTGACTTTAGCTAGTATACTTGCGATGAAATGATCAATGTTGTGCCCCTCTATGCTGGTTTAGCGGATAACTTTGACGTTATGATGAGTCACCTTTACTTAACCATTCACCCATTACGGGAGGAAGCGATTTAGTGATGTGAGACGTGTTTCTTTGTAGGCTGCTATCCGCCGAAGGAGCTAGACGAGATGGAAAGACTTCGTTCCCAGCTGCAACAGGAACAGGGACGAGCCCTAGGGATGGAAATTCAACTATCCGAAGCTAAAGGTATTTGTCTACAACTTTGTTACCGTTGATTGATCGTGTAGTGCCAATATCCTGAGTGTAGCATTGTCTTCTTAGCTGAGATTTTTAGCCTAGATAGAGATGCCGCCTCCGAATATCGTCGAGTGAAGAAGAAGTTAGAGATTAAATCAGGTCAGGTAGCCACACTTCAACATGAAATTCACAATAAATATGATAAGATCGATCGTCAGGCTTCAAAGATTGAGGAGATTCAGTCCGAGTTACTTCGATATCAAAGGTTTGAGTACGTGCCCGACGAGATGGATAATCTTCGGGTCTATTTAATCCAGGATCAAAGGGCCTCTTCCGAGAAAAGTTTGTTGGCCGAGTCTTTGGAGAGTCAGTGTGGATCGTTGAGACTTCAGATTAGGGACCTGCACTCGGATCATAGGCGGCTGTTGCAGGCAAAAGATAGTGCCGAGAGATCCACACAAGAGTTAGAAGGGAGACTTCAGAACTTTAATCAGATATCCAAAGAGTTGGAATGGGTTCAGGCTCAGTTGTCTGGTCTTTAGTTGGCACACGATCGACAAATGGCTAGTTGGAGCGATCACTAGAAATATTTCCCCACTAATGAGTTTAATGAGCAGCATTTCAATGAGTTGTCTGCAAAGACATCTGCCCTTGAGAGTTGCTTGTTTAAGTCCGAGGAAACCGTTAAAATAGCTTTACCCTTGATTGAAGGTGTTCCCATATGGGTTTAATTTCCCCGCTGTCTTTTTTTTATGTCATATTGTTTGTCAAAGTTAAAGGTGCTGATCAGTTTGTTATGTTCGCAGTTGAGCAAGGGAAAGTTCGATCCTTGGAGGAGGAGGTGACTCGATTAAAGGCAAGCGAGGCTCAGCTGATCGGGAAGGTTACCTTTGCTGAGACTGCTTCAGCACAATTGACTCTCCAAGTTGCAGAGGAAAAAGGGAGATTTGCTACCGAGTTGGCTGAGAAGGTCAAGGCGGGTATAAAGGAGTTTCGTGAGAAGAAGCGAGATGATCTTGCTGCTAAGAAGGCAGGATCTGATTCGGCTCCTCCAAAGGAGTAATTGATGCCTTTTGTAGTGATGTGTCACTATTTTGCCCTTTTGCCTCAGGCTGTAATTTTTCCTTTCGTGTGAATACCTTAACCGCTTTTGAACATGTTGTTTTACGGGGTGCTGCGTCACCGGCCAATTTCTCTTTTGTTAGGGCTTGTTTTCGTTTCTGACTCCGTTCCTTTGTTTCTTTGACTTTATCGCTCGTAATTGTTAACCTTTTAGTTCCTGCATGTTGTGCCAATTATCCATATGTCAGTATAAAGTTCCATTTTTGTCGAACACACTCAACAGGGAGGGTCATCATGCCCAATGTCATGTCCCGATTGATGTATCTCATCACTGTCATTTTGATATAGTGGGAAGGTATTTAGTCATTCCTAGGTTCTGGGGCTCGATATCCCCAGGGAGTTATCAATTAACTAGCCTGGGCAAGTGATTTCGGCCACTTGCGATGGGAGCAATGTTGTATGCTCGACTGTTGGGTACTCCTGCCCCGATAATCGGTCACTGGTTTCCAACCACCATGACCCTTAGACTACCTTGACAGTTGCACACTGCCACTGCCCCGAGTTCGAATAGCCCGTCGAGTGTAAGACACCTCGGCACTTGCACACTGCCATCGCCCCGAGTACGAATGTCCATTCGAGTGTAAGTCACCTCGGCACTTGCACACTGTCGTCGCCCCGAGTACGAATGACCATTAGACGCAATTGTCACATTCCCTACCCCACGTGGATTTTTAAGGAAATAAATGACAGAGTATCATACCTGCTCCTACACCTCTGATGGATGATATAACTTCAGGCGTCGAGCATTCCATGGCCGTGGTTCTGGTGTTCTATCCGGTTTCAATATCTTATACGCTCCTTCTCCCACTTTCTCCACGATAGTGTATGGTCCGCCCCATCTTGCCGCCAATTTTCCGCCTTTCTTGTCACGTTCATAAATGGGTAGTTCCTTTAGTACCAACTGTCCTGGTTGGAACTCCCTTGGTCGGACTCGTTTGTTGTATTCACGTTGTAGTCTCCTTTGGTAGTTTTCCATTTTTTGGAGAGCCATTTCTCTAGTTTCTTCCAAGTCATCGAGCTTGGACAGAATTAGATCTTCCGAGATGTTCCACCTCCATGCCTCTGTCCTTGTGGTGGGTATCATTGTCTCAGTAGGAAGGATGTCCTCGGTTCCATACGTTAACATAAAGGGCGACAAGCTGGTCGCGTCCCTTCGGGTAGTTCTGTAATCCCATAGAACATTATAGATCTCCTTACACCATTCGCCGTACTCCCCATCCAACTTCTTTTTCAGATTGTCTGCTATTATTTTGTTCGTGATCTCGGCCTGCCCATTACTTTGTGGGTAAAGGGGTGTCGCCTTTCTCTTTCGAATGTTGTAGGTGTTAAATAGAAGGTCAATATTATTGCCTTATAGTTGTTTCCCGTTGTCCGAGACGATTGCTGCCGGTACGCGGAAACGACAGATGATGTATTCCCAAATGAAACGAAACACGTCATTGTCCTGAATGTGCCTCGGTGGTGCAATTTCCACCCATTTGGTGAAATAGCCACGATCAAATACTTTATTTGTACCGACCCGACATGCAATGGTCCCACGATATCGATCCCCCACTTGGCGAAGGGACAAGGGCTAATCACTGAGTTTAAGGTCACTGCAGGTGCGTGTATCTTCTTGCCAAACTTTTGGCACACGTCGCAAATTAACGCCATATGCTTTGCATATTCGTTCATGTAGGGCCAAAACTATCCCATGGTCTTGGCTCGGGTTGCCAGACTTCGACCCGAGATGTGATTGCCCGCGGCGCCATAATGTAGCTCATTCAAGATTGAGTGCTCTTCCTCTTTGCTTAAACACCTCAAGAACGGTCCTACGTAGGATTTCCTATATAGGATACCGTTTCTTAATTCGTATGTTGCTGCTTTGCTTTTGATTTTGTTGATCTCGGGTCGTCCCTTTGGTAATTCTCCCGTTTCCAAACATTGATGAATGGGTTTCCTCTAATCGCCAGCTTCATACTTATCGGCCGTGGTTACAGCTACGTATGCTTTAGTGTCTACTGTTTCAGGTATGGATGGCATCAAGATCCTCATGACTCGGATGCCTTCAATAGTCGGGTCGGTTAACATTGAGGCGATGTAGGCTAGTGCATCATAGTGTCGATTATCTTTTCTATAGGTTTGTCGGAACTTAATGTTGGGAATCTGATTGATGTAAAATTGGGCGAGTTCCCAATATTTCTGCAATACCGGATCGTGGATAGCGTATTGTCAACGAATCACTAACTGGGAGTCACTAGTTAACCTCACATCATGAATCCCCATTTCTACGATTAACCGTAAGGCATGTATTGCGACCTCGTACTCAGTGACATTATTTGTTGCCTTGAACTCCAGCCTAAACGAATATACCATCTTTTTCCCTTTTGGTGTAGTGAAGACTATCCCAAATCCCGATACGTCTTTATTGGATGATCCATCCACGAATACTTACCATCGTGTAGGGCTGTATGTTTCAAGAAGTTCAGATGGATCTTCTCGGACTTATTCCATGACCGGAATATCCTCGATTTCATCCTCATCGTCTAAGGGGAAATATGCTAGAAAGTCGGCCACCGCCTGTGCCTTTACTATTGTCCTCATTTCATAGAAGATGTCGAACTGCTTAATTTGGGCACTCCATTTAGAGATCCATCCCGACCTTGCCGCACTATCAAGTACTGTTTCTATAGAAGACTTTGTGAGCACTCGGATCTTGTGAGTTTGAAAGTACGTCCACAGCTTTTGTGTTGCAAATACTAGGGCGAGTATCAATTGTTCGATTCCGGTGTAGTTCTTCTCCGTCGGGTTCACAGTCTTACTTATGAAGTATACAGGTTTCTCTTCTGCTCCAATATTTTTTACTAAAACCGCACTTATAGCATAACTAGTTGTTCCGAGATATAGGGTAAGCACTTCATCGGGCTCGGGTCTTTGTAATACGGGTAGACTTGCGAGATGTTGCTTAATCTTTTGGAAAGTTTCCTCACATTCCTCGCTCCATTTGAACTTTTCTCCTTTTCTTAACGTCCTGAAGAAGTCTTTACATTTGTCCGACCATCGTGAAATGAACCGTCCTAACGCCGTCAAGTTTCCGTTTAACCATTGCACGTCTTTAATCGTTACTGGAGACGGCATTTCCAGGACGGCCCTAATTTTGTCGGGATCGACTTCTATACCTTTATCAGTGATTATGTATCCCAAGAATTTACTCGAAGTTACCCAAAAGGTGCACTTGGCCGGGTTCACTCTCATCTTATATTTTCTCATAGTTTTCCCGAAGATCATCAATATGGCTGGATACCACCCTGCTTTTTACTAGTATGTCGTCCACGTAGACTTCGATGATGTTGTGTATTTTATCCTCAAACATGTCCTCCACTAACCTCTGATAAGTGGCACATGAATTTCTTAATCTGAATGGCATTTTAGTATAACAATATAACCCCCTTGGTGTAAAGAAAGATGTATGTTCCTGATCCTCGGGTGCCAAAGGGATCTGGTTGTACCCTGAGTACCCTTCCATTAGTGTTATCGCCTTGTATCCAGCTATGGATTCCACTAGTTGATCGATGTTGGGGAGAGGAAAGCTGTCCTTTGGGCAAGCTTTATTCAAATCGCTGAAGTCGATGCAGATCCTGACCCCTCCATTTTTTAGGGACTATCACCATGTATGATATCCATTGCGGGTATTGGGCCTTTCGAATGATTCCAGGCACTTGTAACTTCTTCAACTCAGCCTCTACCTCTGCTTGTAGCTCGAGTGCAATTATATGCATCTTTTGTCAGATCGGCTTGAACTTGGGATCTATCCTTAGGTGATGTGAGCACACCTCCGAGTCAATCCCCTCCATGTTGTGCATTTTCTAGGCGAATACGTCCATATGTTCCCCTAATAGAGTTATCAGCTGTAACGACACGGATATATTCCTTGGGCTTTGAGCCCTAGCCCAACCCGTATGAATATTTTTTTTTAGCCAAGTAGTCATCCCTTAGCATCAATTGGTGAGCATGATTAGTAGATTCCTTGGAAGAACTCTAGTTAATAAAGAAAAACAAAAATAAAAATAAGAAAAAAATTTAGCATGTGTGCCACGTTACGGACATGAGCGGTTTTGGTCTTTGATACTGTAAACCAAATTTAATGGGGTGAAGACTCATTTTTCATTGTCTTATTCAACACTGTCTTCTCCTTAAACCACTGTTTCTTTCCAACCTTCTCAAGCAGATCAGAAATTGTTGATTTGTGAAGACAAATTTGGATGCAACTTCTATCCCATTTTTGATTAAGAATTTTGACACAGGTAGGGTTTTTTCTTATTTATACTTTGATTATCAATTGTGCTTATTAACCTTGTTTTGTGAAATTTCTTTATTGATAATTTTATGATTCTTTCGAACCAACGAATGGGTATGTGAGATGTTTATGAATTCTCAATTTAGTTCACGAATTTCCTTCAAATCGTCACTGTTTGCTTGAATGATTTTTGCACAACTATCAATTGGGTTTGAAACCCTATACCTTTTTGTGGTTAATCCCTGCATGCGAAATGGGATAATTTTGAATGTCACAAATTGTTTTACTGGGATTTAAAAGTGTATGCAACAATCGACGTTTTGATTTCCATCGATATCCAACTAAATACCTCAGTAGCCTGTCAAGTGTTTACGAAAATGACCAAACGAGAAACACATTTGAAACTTTACCATTAGCTGGATTTTTCTTGGCTTTTTTAGAAAACATAGCCAAAGTGGTGTTTTTGATGATTGGCCTATATTTGTTCTGTTCATGCTTCTTGTGCTTTAATGCTTTGTTGATTTTGTAAATCCTAACAATATTGGAAATTTGAGAAATTATGAAACTTCTGATTTCTTTTTGATTTGCCGATACTGCCGAGAGGGAATTCAGTTTGAAAATTTTAGGAACTTCTTTAGTACTGACTACTTATCTCTGATGGCATGAGCCTAATTAACCACTTGTTTTAAAAAGAATTCCAATATTCACAGTACTTACTTAAATTAATGTCCTTGGTGTCATTTATGCATTTTGGTTTAACTGTATAAATAATTGTTGCCTAGTTATCTTTGTTAAACCTCTTGTCTATTCGAAAAGAATTCCTAAACTTGTAAACTTGATTACACAGTAAACCTTTGGCTTCGCAATGTTTTACCGAGTGCAATATAAAAAAAGAGTGTTTGAGTAACATGGGGTTGGACGTCTCACATTGATACTGCTTCTTATAAATTTTGTGTTTATGCTGTTTTCCTACTTGATACCTCTTGGCATTACATTGAACTTATAAATGGAAATCTTTGCTGGACGTCAGAGTTTAGTTGAATACTTTGAATTTTTTGTGAAATTTTTATAAAATGAGATCTTTAGCATTATTATGTATTTCACGTTTTCGGTAATAACATCACCCTCCACTTTGGCTAGTGATTTCACTCTCTCTTAAGAAATGGATGCATTTAATCTTGGTATATAGACTGTATTTCAGTTCGGTATTTTGCTCCGGGAGCAAGTTTTTGGATAAGCTGCGGCATCACTGCCTTTGACTTCTGGTTGTGGTTTTAGAAAGTGTTCTTCACTTAAGATTTCACTTGTGGTTGTTGTCACTAAGAACTAGAAATCTTTACTTTAGGAATGTCGGGCCTAAGTGGCACCCCACCACCTCAGTGGCAACCCGGAATATCGTTGCGGCAACGATGGCTGGTAACCAGAACTACCCTGATGGTGGCACTGGCCATGAAAATAGTAGAGTAAATGTTGTTTACAGCTCTGAATCTTGTTTAAACGGTATTTGCGTAAGTATTTCTTTCTCTATTAAATCATTGTTGCTGCTCCTGCATTTATATTTCATGATCAACTTGTTTAGTTGTTTTACATTTTGATTGCTTTATTATCGGCACATTACTTCGTAACCCCTACTGGGCAGTGGCTCACCCCGTTTTGTTTTGTTTTCCCTCAGATCTTGAGGAGAGGTTGAGGCAGTAAGTTAGAGAAGAGCTTACGACAAAATCTTGAGCAAAAATTGGTATTTTTGCTTATATCTCTAATATGTATATCACGGGGGCAATATGGGGTAGTTTAGTATCGGCATTTCAGCTACCTTTTGTTGTATTTATTGTATCTACATGATAAGATATCTGTGGAGTTTTTAATCAAATGGGAAAAACCTTGGTTCTGCTGTGTATGTTGGGTCTGATTTTGGGCATACACGGACTACAGCTCCTTTTACTGATCAATTTTGATGCATTTAAATTTCATAAAATGTGATATTACCTCTTGGTCTTTCAATTTCTGACATTTCTAAGTTGTGGTCTTTTGACATACTCGGGATATCCAAAATGCTACTAGTATATTTGACTCATGTTTAAATTTAAATTTCAACTGTGTACTTGTACCATTTCTGGACTATAAAAAAATGTGTAAGTGGTGTTCAAAGCTATGCTTTGTTGGGAGACGGACTCAATGGTTCCATTCAATTCTTTTTAATACACGTTTTGGAACTTAATTGTTGTGTGGACTTAGCAGCTCTATTTTTCTTAAAAAGTTGTTTGCTAAAGATTAATTTCACATTGATTTTTTTATAAATCTTTTGGCAACCAAGTGTAGGAGAGTTTTCATCTTTTTAAGTTTTAGTTTGTGACAATAGTATTTAGAAAATCTTGAGAACTTCCTTTGACTATATTACGGTCGAGCTACGAAAATGATGTTCACTCCTTGTTTATTTGAGTGTCGACAACCTTGTATTCGTTGTTGTTTGATTTCTGAATTGGATGCATACATTTTTACTTTCTATTTAACTTTCGAGTGACGTACCAGGGGATTTGGCTTTGCCATTTTTACTTTCTATTTAACTTTCGAGTGACGTACCAGGGGATTTGGCTTTGCTGGACGGCAGACGTGTTGAAATCTGACCCGTTCAAAGGAAAAATTCATCGGTCCGTTACAATGGCTGCTTTGTATGTTCGTCCGATAACAAGGTCCCAATTCTAACTAATTTTTATTCTTTCTCGGTTCCTAAGTTGATCTCCCGAGTAGACTCTAGGGCCGAGAAGTTGGGCTTTGGTTACTTGATCGGTATCGTCTCCTTTGATTGCTATAAGATCTCTTTCTCGCCTGCTTTATAGGCCATCACTTCTTGCGGAATTACTTTCTCTAGTTCTTCCCCCGCCTTTGCTTTATTCTTCACTCAACGCTGTCTTGATTGCTTCTCTTCGTTTTGTTGAATATCAAGTTGCATCCATTGTCTCGCGGCCTGAGGATCGTGTATCACTTCAACAACTCCCCGACAAGTAGGGAACCTCAACCTTTGGTGGTAGGCAGAGGCTACCCCTTTGATGCCTGCGATCCAAGGTCAGCCGAAAATCGCCTCATGAGGTGATACGACATCTACAACGCAGAAGGTGGTAAGTGTATCCAAGTACCCCTTCCCATCTGAGACTCTAAGCGTTACTTCTCCCTTTGGTATGGTTACTGTCCCATTGAAGCCATAGATCCGATAGGTTGAAGGAATTAAGATGTCATCAGATAGTTCCATCCTTTTGAACGTGTCGCAGAAGAGGACTTCAGCTGAACTCCTACTGTCCACTAGTATCCTTTTGACTCCCCATTCTTCAATGAGTAAGGCGATGACTAGGGGATCTCCGTGTGCTTGGCCATTCATCGGGACATCTTTAGCTGAAAAAGTGATCGGCTGCATCATCCAGGCCTCCATAAGTAAAGTTTTTGCCACACTGAAAATCTCTTTTCCAGCCCGATCTCTCTTGTGAATTCGTGATGTAATGCCAGTTCCCAAGTCGAATCCTTGTGTGGACGAATGCGAGATGGTATTACAGACGAAATGGGTGCCCCTATCGATCCTTACCTAATGCACAGGGGCGTCGGGTACGTTGGGTGTTGGTGCTCTTTGTTTAACAAAGTGATGCAAGTATCCGTCCTGAATCAAATGTTGGATGATGTCCTTTACTTCCCGACAATTGCTGGTAGAGTGGCCTCGTTATCGGTGGTAATGATAAAACTCAGGATGGTTCCTTGTCTCGTCGAATTGTATCCCTCTAGTTTTTGGGTACCTGATGTCGCTTCTTTTCTCTACTTCCTTAAAGATTTCTTCTAGTGGTGCGTTTAGAGGTGTGTAAGTTCTCGGCTCATGACAAGGCCTATTTCCTTTCTCTATTCATTCCTTCTTACCCGAACCTTGATGTGGTGTCATCGGCCTCTTTTCTGATCGCTTTGAGTCCCTTGAGGAGTTGCCCCTACTGCTGCACTAGCTTCTTGCACTCCTCTATCTTGTGCTCCTTCCTGTATTTCCTCAAATGCAATGTAGTGTTCCTGCATCTTTCTCATCTCCTTCAATGTTTGCGGGATTCTCGGTGTACATAGGTATCCAGATGGGATCGGACATCCCTAAAGAATTCTCAAACCCGAAGATCTGTTGGTCGACAGGCACTTTCCCGATATCGGTGCACAACTTTCTCCATTTGTCCGTTAAAGATCTTAAGGGTTTCCGGAACCTTCGTGCCAAACTGAATAGATTATTTATCCTTGGCCGAGCGATACTGTTATGCATGTAAGTTTCAAGAAATGTTTCCACCAAGACTCCATAACTGCCAATGGACTGATCGGGTAAGGTATAGAACCAATTCCTCGCTTCCCCTTCCAGGCTCGCCGGAAAAAATTTACACGTGACCACATCTGAACTCTTCCATTGTAATAATGACATTCTATACATCTTGATGTGCTCTCTTGCGTCGCCCGTGCCGTCAAATCTGGATGGGAATGTGGGAAGTGTGCATTTCGGGGAAAACATAGTTCGTTCTAGCTCTCGGTGAACGGAGTCTTCTTTGCTTCACTAATTACCTCCGCTAACTTGTCGTCCTCCCCATATCCAGCCAACTTCTTAACCATTTGTTCAAGTTGTTTGAGCTTAGCTTTAGTCGAAGCATCGGGTCCACCATTTTGCACTTCTTCATCGGTCGAGGAATTCTCGGGAGGACCATGTCCACTCCTCGCACGATTGGGGTTGGGTGCCCGCCCTTGGCCAAGTGGTGGAGTTCTGGTGAGCCTTGATCGGGTGTGGTTGTTGGATGCCCCTTGGCTCGTTGATCCTCGCGACCTAGACCTCTAGTTCTGAAGTTGATAATTCTCGTGCTCTAGTGCTAGATTTCTTATTTGTAATTCCCTCATTAGGTCGTCCTTCCTTCTATGGCTGGATAGAATTGCCATCAATGTCGGGTTGGTGCTCTCATGGATCTAGTGACCGTTCACATGATTTCCTGATGTGATAGGTGGCGCAGCTGGTGGTGCTGCTGGTGGCGCTGTTGAAGGTGCGACAGGGGGGATGTCTCAGGTTGTGTTATCTCGTCCCAAACGCACTTGACTAAGCCTTTCTTCTTCTTGATCCAAAGCATACTGGTACTCTGCTCGTTGTCGGGACCTCCTTCGATCTTCTCGCATCATTATCGTTTTTTCATCGTCCCCCGTGTATGATGTAGTCATTCCATCCACCATATTCTCTGGTCTCATTTAGCTCGGGTTGATGCGAAAAATTCTCGGGGGAAGATCATCGTCCCTTCCCAGATCAACCTCCTCGTGAACAACTTCCATTCCTCCACCCGGTGCCCGGGATTCTTCCATCTGGTGTTGTCGGCTGTTCTGTCGTGAATCCGTTACTTCTTCCTGCGCGCTTGCTACTGCTACCGTATGATTCCTCAAGATCCTGCTTGTCCCTGAAGTGCTAGCCATCGACTCGGGTGCACTTTGTCTCCTAGAGATCGTCCCTACCTACATCAGCCAAACATGCAACACCTCACTTTAAAATGTTTTCGAAAAAGTTTTCAAACGAAGTACAAAGAACTAAGTTCGACGAGCAAGAAAAGTCTAATCAAATACAATTTCTCCTCTTTTCTCTGTTGAGTTCAACAATTTGGTAGTTTTAACTAATAATACAGTTTCTTGAAAAAGTGCTTGACACATCGCTTTTAGTACTCTCGCTGTGCATTAATCACAATTTGTCCTAACATTCCTTGTGCCAGAAATCATTAACTGCCAGTACAATCAGTCGGAGAATTTATTTCTTGGCCAAGTTCTGGCGTGGTGATATCCTTTCATTGTTTTGCCGGTATCGCCACTCTCATAAGTTGTCGGAGTAAGGTTTTCTCGACGATTCCTTAGGGACTTCCCTTAGAATTCCTCAAGGATTGATTTACCTTGGGATTTTCTTAGGTTTTCTAGATACGTTGTAAGTCTCTCATAACGGACCCAAATGAGATCGCCGCCGAAGTGATCCTCAGATCCTTTCGAGCCATGGTTTTAGTAAACCCGACTCAATAGTTTTGATCTGGTTCTACGTTGTACTTGACCACTTGACGATCCTTATTACCCTAAAATAAAAAACAACCAGCGAGATGAAGTTTCATTTTAACTACAACCAAACATCAAAGATGTTATTTTGGGAGCTCATGAATCTCTAACAACTCGGCTTATCGAACAAAAGGAGCAATAAAAGAACAACACCCTCAAACGAAAAGCTTAAAAAGAAATCTTGTCTACACTTATACCAGAAAGTTTCAAACGCAAAAGCTTATTATTTTTTCAAAAAGAAGAAGCAATGATTCACAAATCTCATCTACTAACTTATCTACCAAAAGAGTTTTCCTTTTAGCTTCAACCTACACACAAGGTGATTTGGGAGCTTTGGATTTCTCTCTTTTAGTAACCGATTTCAAGGTATCCGAAGATGTTAGACTTTCCCCTTAGTCGGCGCCAGAATGTAGATGTGGAAAATCCTACTACTACATCCAATGATTCTTAAGAACACATAACATAAGTAAACAAGCAAGAGACGAATATGAACACAAAATATACGTGGTTCGGTATGATTACCTACGTCCACGGGGATAAAGGGATGATCTTGTTACTCGATTCAAGGTTACAAGTGATGATTCTCACACGAAGGTTCTCTATTCTCTCACAATGGTATTACAACACTTTTCTATCCCTGGAATTCCTTGGTCCTTCCACTCTCTACAAAGCTCTCTATTTATAGGCTCTCCTGATGGTACATCCAAACTACAGTGTGTGTCGTGGTATATCTTCCTTGCTGTTCTTCTGCCCGATATTGACTGCTTGGTATAGTATGACCCAACGTCGTCCTTTATTCCTGGCCCGACATTACTATCCCCGAGTCCTACTTTGACCAGATTCTTCTTATCTTTCCAACTACTTTGTCAGAGTATTTATTACTTTGTTGTCCGACCGACTTCTCTCCATCACACCCGAGCTCTGCTTGTTCACGTGCTAGCTTCAGGCTTTAAGGGGAATGATTCGGTGCTTCATTCTTCCTTTGTCACTGGTACGATATCGCCCAGGATTTCTCCACCTATGTCTGTGGATTATTTACACCTACATAAAGTTTATGCGTCGGCTCCTGAGGTTAATGTGTTTTCGGACACCGGCTACTTCACCAACTTGGGCATTAATTTCAGGTGTTCTATTTAATCTATAGAATGAAACCACATTTAAGGCCCTTGGAGCCAGATGTGGTGGTCCCATTAAAATCTCGGATGATCAATATGAAGTACCATCTGAAATGCATCAATCAGATGGTCAAACTGATGAAAGCAGTGTTGTTTTTTCATTGGAAGAGCCTGCAGCACCAGCTCATACGTCAGTTCTGGATGTACCTTCAAGAAACAAAACATTAAGAGCCTGTTCATTCAGTTGGGAGAAATAGAATCCTAAGAATTCAATTATGGGTTAATCCAATTCTTGAAATTAGATTCCAAGGAACTTGATTCCAATCCGAAAAATTCATGTTTGGTTGAGGTAATTCAGTTACCTTTATTATTACCTCGGAATCCAATTCCATTGCATCATTGGACCAATGCGATGGAAATCTATCATTTTGGAGGGAATTGAATTTCTAGGATTATAATTCTCCCAACCGAGCGGGTTGTAAATGCACCACCAAAGGTTGTTGAGAGCATTAACTGTGTTTCTTTAGAGCAGAAGCGGGAGATTTCAAGTTGTAATCGGGTTGGTGAAATGAAAAACATTTCAAAATTATACCGGGCCAAATCATCCTTCAATTAGCAGCGAAAATAACGATCTTTTAGGCACACTTAATAACGTTGCTTTTTCTTGGAACGCTTTTTTGGGTGTCATTCTGTATTTGCAGGGGATCGTGATTTTAGTTTTAGTAGGACATTTGGAGGTAAATTGTATTTGGGTACCCTAGGTGAACAAAAGAATGGGTCCTTTTCTATATTACCGAATTACCGGTATATTACAATAAAAAAAACTTGCCAGATAGCAAATGATGGTTCAAGTGTAATATTAACAATAAAAATGTACCTAACAACACATGGTGATTTGAATGTAATATTATCAAATATTTATTATCTTGTTAAAGAAGATACAATGCTAATTATGGATGTAAATATCGTCCTCTTCGCATTTACGCTGCGAACTCACTTATAATATTGTCCTAGTCAATACTACGTAGCATATCTTCTTCAATAGATAGCATCGTTAATCCGTTTGAGACATCGTTAATCGAAGGTACGTAGGACTTGATCAAATTTAACTTCGAAAACTTCTCTGTACAGATGCAACTGCAACATGGATTGTCAATAAAAATACATATGCAATAGACACATTTGAAAAGCAATCGCCCATATCCGATAAAAAATTCAACACTTTGGTAGCCTTTTCAGTTTCCTTAGACAAAAAACTTCGTAAAACCTTCAACTCCGTGTATAACTCATCCCCATTAATATCTAATTCCATTTCATAGCTCAGGTATTTTTCAAGTTTAATACAAAAATTCCTTAAATTATCATTATCAACCGACCTTAATTTTTCTGAATGAAACAAAAACCCAAAAGTTTCCTCGTATGTTTGAAATTGTTTAAACCTACGTTTGAGAGAAGAAACAGATTAGTCATTATAAAAATGAAATATTCAGTGTTAGAGTATGATCTTCAAACGTGTGAGTTGTATGATGTAAACATGCTTGTAAGTGTGTAGAGTGTCTGTTGTATAGTAACTGACAGTCACAGGTCGTTGTGTACGTTAGTCACCGGTTCAGGTGGTTAAAAGATTTTCAAATCTCATAAATCACACGAACAATGTGTGAGAGTCTGTAATGAAAAACTGAGAAGAATTTTATCAATAGATTTCAGAGAGAGTGTCTAACGATCTCATCTCTTTCAACATGGTATCAGATACCGTTGCAAAACCCTAAAATCAAATTCAAATTTCTTCTTTAATAATCACCTTCTTCATATTACAATGTCAGATCCGAATAAACATATACCTGTAACCTTCAAAACACCACCAAAATTATCAAATACCAACTACTCTCTGTGGAAATCTCAAATTGTTCCACTCCTATGCAGTTACATTATCTTTCGTTTTGTTGATGGATCATTTCAATGTCCAACGAAGTTATATCGTCGTACTTCAGAAGATGGTGCTAAATTATCAGTGATGAAAACTTCGTTGATTCAGATCCAGCTAATGATTTCGTTCGCAATCTTGCGTGTCTTTACTGGGTAAATCAAGATCAAGCTATTCTGTCTTGGCTTTTTTCAGCTTGCACTGAAGAAATACACTCTCAGGTTTCTTTCCTGAAGTTTGGTCTAGGCTAGAGCATAATTGTAATTCTACAACCAAATCGAGATTGATGCAATTGAAATCCGATCTCATTACACTGAAGAAAAGTTCTAATTCAATGTTAGTCTATTTCAACAAAGCAAGAGAAATATCTCATCAACTAGCACAAATCAATAGACCTATCACTGATGACGATCTGGTTTTTCACATTTTACAAGGATTACCTTCAGAGTTTAATGCTTTCAAGACATCGATTAGTACGCAACAACTCAAGAATGAGAACCTCATCACTTCTTGTGAATTGCTTGGCTTACTTCTTTCTTAAGAAACTAAGATGAATTCTGAGCTTAATGTTAATCTCTCTGCTGCGTCTGCAAATTTATCTCAACAACATCAGGTTAATTCTTCTCCTTCTTATGGTAATCAATTCAAAAATTCTCATAATTCTAATGCTAATTACTACAATCATTCATATGATAATCCACATAACTATTTTCGTGCACAAAGTCACTGGAATTCATATCCTTCTAGAGGAACATTCAATAGATCAGGTGGTTTTAGAGGTAATCGTGGTGGTAGATTTAGAGGAGGTTTTCGTGGTGGAAGAATGTCTAATGGAGGTGGTAGATTTGGTCCACCGACTCCTCCAAGTAATTTCTATCCACCAACTATGAGATATAATCCTGAACTGATTGTCAGATATGCAAGAAAGCTGGACATTTAGCCACTACTTGTCACTACAGATATGCACCATCTGATAACTATATGGCTCAAGCTTACAATGATTCTTATAACTATTTTGGTGATGACAAGGAGGAATTATGGTGTCCAGAACCTGAGGCTTTTGCAGTGTATAACGAAGATCCTTATACTTCACATTCTGGTGCTTCTACTTCTTATTCTGGTGCTTCTACTTCTCAGTCAAGTTGGATTCCAGATTCAGGGGATACACATCATCTTACTTCTGATCTGTCTAATCTCAAATTACACTCTGAGTACCAGGGGACTGACCAAGTGCATGTAGGAAATGGATCAGGTTTGCATATAACTCATATTGGCTCATCCAATTTTCAAAATGGATCTACAAAGTTTATTATGTCAGATTTCTTCATGTGCCTTCCATTACTAAAAAATTAATATCAGTGCATCAATTTACCAAAGAAAATAATTGTTTCTTTGAATTTTATCCTTATAAATTCTTTGTGAAGGATATGGTTACTCACAAAGTTCTCCTTCATGGACCTGTTAAGGATGGACTATATCATCTGGAATTCACAGCAGCTCAACTTAAACAAGCTTTTGCATTAAGTACTTCTACTATCTCTAGCTGGCATAACAAATTGGGTCATCCTGCATATCAAACACTGAAGCATGTCTTGGCTTCTGTTGATGAGGTTACTCATGAGCATTTGTCTACTACTATTTGTTAGTTAGCTAAAAGTCATGCTTTACCCTATTCTACAATGTCCAATAACAAAGATTATGGTCCTTTAGACCTTATTCACACTGATGTATGGGTATCTCCTTTATATTATGTGCCATTCATAGACTCCTTCAGTATATTTACTTGGTTATATCCTCTGGCATACAAATCTGAAGTTCTTGCTACATTTGTCAAGTTTAAAGCTCATGTGGAAAATTTGTTGTCAAGGAGAATAAAATGTATTCAATCAGATTGAGGAGGTGAAAATAGAAATGTGTCAACTTATTTGGACTCATGTGGAATAGGTCACAGAGTGTCTTGTCCTCATGCTCATGCTCAAAATGGCACAGCCGAAAGGAAACACGGGCACATAATAGAAACTGTCTTAGCGCTACTGTCTCATGCCTCTTTGTCATTATCATATTGTTCATATGCATTTGAAACTGCTAATTTTCATATCAACAGACTCCCAACTTCAATTCTACACAACGTCTCTCCCTTAGAATGTTTGTTTCATCTACAACCTGAGTATAAATTCTTAAAAACATTTGGATGTGTTTGTTACCCATGCCTCAGACCCTTCAACAATCATAAACTACATCCAAGATCTGTTAAGTGTATATTCTTGGGTTACAGTAATTTGCACAAAGGTTATAGATGTTTAAATTTACATACAAACAACATAATCATTTCCAGAGATGTTGTTTTTGAAGAGATTGCATTTCCCTATGCCAATCTGTTTATACCTCAAGATCCAACTTCTACAACTTTAACAAGTGTATCCATTGTGTCATCACAAGATGTTACTCCTGCAACCAATATTTCCAATGAAGTCACAGTTCCACTTGCTGATATCCAAGAATTTCCTACATTATCTGCATCTACTTCTGCATCTTCTCCAATTACAATTAATACTCATCCTATGCAAACAAGAGGTAAAATGGGTATTTTCAAACCCAAAGTCTATGCTTATGAGGTACAATCAGTGTGTGA
The DNA here is from genome assembly GCF_003573695.1 of Papaver somniferum. Lineage (NCBI taxonomy): Eukaryota > Viridiplantae > Streptophyta > Magnoliopsida > Ranunculales > Papaveraceae > Papaver > Papaver somniferum. The sequence continues at coordinate 169,544,894 of NC_039363.1, read as the reverse complement.
AGATATCACAGTTCTAACTTGCTATACTGAATCCTGCTAGAACCCCAAATGGAGAGCATCTATGGATGAAGAGATTAATGCATTGATACAAAATGGCACTTGGAGGTTAGTTGTTTCTACAGATGCTCACAATGTCATTGGGTGTAAATGGATTTTTAGAATCAAGAGGAAAGCATATGGCACTGTTGAAAGATACAAAGCTAGACTAGTAGCAAAAGGATATAATCAGGTTGAGGGTCTTGACTATCAAGATACTTTCAGTCCACTAGTGAATCCTACTACAATGAGAACCATTTTTTCTGTGGATCTGTATTAGAATTGGAAAGTAACACAATTGGATATGAAGAATGCAATTTTGCATGGTTATTTAACTGAAGATGTTTTTATGATGCAACCTCCAGGTTATTCTGATACTGTTTTCCCACATCATGTCTGCAAGCTTCAGAAGGCACTTTATGGATTTAAACAAGCTCTCAGAGCTTGGTTTGACAGACTAAGCAAGTTCTTACTTCAAAATGGTTTTCAATCTTCTAAGACTGATATTTCTTTGTTTTACAGAGTTACAACATCAGTTACCATTTATATCCTTATATATGTGGATGATATACTAATCACAGGCAATTTTACTTCTATAATTACTTCTCTCATTGATGCCATGAGCACTGAATTTGTTATAAAGGATTTGGGAACACTTCATTTTTTCTTAGGCATTCAAGCTATTCATTCTTCAGAAGGTATTCATCTTAGTCAGACTCAGTATATTTTTAACTTACTATCTAAAACTAAGATGAGTGTCTGCAAGTCCTCTGACACACCTTATTCTAAGCCACAACCAAATGAGAACTCTCCACTATTTGAAGATGATGTCTTGTATAAAAGTATCGTTGGAGCTCTTCAGTATGCAACCATCACCAGACCTGACATAGCCTTTGCAGTCAACAAAGCATGTCAGTATATGCAGGCTCTTACAAAAGCTCATTGGATTGCTGTGAAAAGAATACTCATATATCTTCAAGGAACTTTATCATTTGGTCTACAATTTAGAAAATCTTCTTCTTTGCGATTACAAGAATACTCTGATGCTGACTGGGATGGTGATACCTCTGACAAAAGATCTACAAGTGGCATGGACATATTTTTGGGACCTAACTTAATATCCTGGTGTTCTAGAAAGCAGAAAACAGTGTCAAGATCTAGTACTGAAGCAGAATATAGGGCTCTAGCTGATGCCACTTCAGAAATTATTTGGGTTCAATCTCTCCTCTCTGAACTCCAGTTTCAGTGTTCTACTAGACCAGTGTTGTGGTGTGATAATATGAGAGCAACTTACTTAACAGCAAACCCCTTTTTTCATAACAGAATGAAGCACATTGGAATAGCATTTCATTATGTCAGGGAGTTAGTTGCAGCCAAGTCCTTGGAAGTTCGATTCTTATCCACCAGAGAAAAAATTGCAGATATTCTTACCAAGGGTTTGTCTACCAAGCGTTTTTCACTTCTAAGGTTCAAGCTCAGTATCTCTGCTCCTGCATAGACTCTGGTCGTGCGGGGGTGTTAGAGTATGATCTTCAAACGTGTGAGTTGTGTGCTGTAAGCGTGCTTGTAAGAGTGTAGAGTAACTGACAGTTACAGGTCGTTGTGTACGTTAGTCACCGGGTGGTTAACAGATTGTGGAAATTGAATTAATGTCCCTCCTTTTGATGGCTTCACAAATATCCTTATCATACAATAAATATATCCCTCTCCATGTAAAAATTCAATCGGGTCAATCAACATTTATTTTCCTTTCCACATTTATCCTTCCTTCTTTAATCCTCATCGAATTATTTCACTCTTCCTTCCAAATATGAAAACTATACTTTTTCTTCTCTCTCATTCTATTTCAACTCATCACCCGCACCTATGCAACAACCACCACCAACACCGCCACCACCTCCGCCACCATCTTCAATTCGAACATGTTTGTAATAACCTAATTTCATTTGAGAAAGAGAGTTTTTAGAGGAATAATTGAGAGAGCTATAAATTCTGGCTGGAAATTAGTCAAAGAATCAACTGAGATCTAGATAAAATCATTATCATCAACAATTCATCATTAAGATTTAGGAGAGATCTCATCTTAGTTTTCGATTTGTGGTAATTCGATTTTTTTTAGATTCAAATCTACAAATTTAGGTCCAAAATTTATAAAATCAAGCTTAGTTTTCAAACTATATAGAGATTGTAAATTTGATTTCATTTGTTTTTGTTGTAAATGCAGTTGCATGTGTTAGAGGTACTATTGTGAAGTAGATTTGGAGTCGGATGCGCTGTTGGTGGTGACAAAGTTGGAGGTGGTGCTGGTGGAAGCGAAGTATTAGGTTTGGAGAAGGAGATGCTTCTGTGTTGGTGATGGAATTGGTGGACTTGGTAGTGGTGGCAGTGGAATCAAATATTTTGTATCTGATTTGGTGGATGCAAAATTTCTCAGATTGGGTATTGTCAATATTAATTTGATCTTATCATTATTGAATCCTAGTAGTACCAAATTTCTGTTAAATTTCTTGTATGTATCTACTTATTCAATTTTACTTCTTAAGGAAGTAATATTAATATTAGCTTGACTTATGAATTTCAATGGCTTATCTCATTTAAGGATGCAAATATTGAACTTGATGGAGCAACATAACGGCCAAATATTGAGATTGATCTGGATGTTTAGAGGCTTGTAACTTGGGTGTTTTCTGAAGGTACCATGCCTTCTTGGATATTTATTGGATCTTTATAAAGGTACATAAGGTTACTTTATAATTGTAACACCTAGAAAGCTTAATCTCAGATTAACAAAGTAGCTTTCATGTATATGCACATGAAGACGATAATTGAATTTTTATGTAATCTAAACAAGGCAGTCTAGAGTTCCCAACCAAGTACTCTTGATTTCTCAAGTATTGGAACGAGATGATTGTTTATTTTTATCTTGGGGTATGTAATTAAAATTCATGATTAGTTTATTAGACTATTTTTCTTTGTTTTGTTATCCAATTTGTACATGTGGGTTTGAACTGTGAATTTGCAACTGCATGTTTTGGGTATAACAAACTATATAAGTGATATATAGTTTTTAAGTTGATCACAAGCTAGGTATAGTGAGTAAGGATTTTGGGTATTGTCAAACAAACTAAAATGTTGTTTTGGTGGTGGGTCTAAATTTTGTTGTAATTGAGATGACAGTGGTGGATTTGTTCTAGTAGTGAGGATGGTGGTGGTGGTGATAGCAATGTTGGTGTTGCTGGTGTATTTGCATTTTAGGTATTATGTATAGTAGTGAGAATTTTATGTAAATGTTTCATTTCTGACTTGTTTTCGTCGTTTGTGTACATGCCAACAATTCTGGATGGATTTTTACTTTGACATGCACTTACCCTTGAAGCTATACTAGTGAGTTCCACTTCCATTTACTTACTTGTATAATAGTAGTTACATTTAGACGAACCTATTGTGTAATGGTATCACAACTGGCTCTAGTCAGAAGATACGTTTTCGATTCACGTTGGGTTCACTAATTTTAGTATATCAATTTTCGGGATAAATTTTGGTTTGTTGACACTAGATTTTAGGGTCAACCGATACATTTCTTCTTTATATTAAATTTAGCTGGTTGTGTCTATATTTTATATATTTTAGAATTGATTCATGCACATGTTGGTTTGTTTGTTCATTATTATAGTTATTCTGTTGAAATTGTGAAGTGAGAGGCCATCTTCATTATTAAAAATATCTATGATCTTCAGTTTTTATGGGATCGACTATTGATGTTGATCCCATGTAAAAAAGATCTCTGGATTTTATGTGATCAACTCCTGTTGTTGATCCCATTTCTATGGATCAATTCCTGTTGTTGATACAAATAAAAAGGATCTCTGGACTTCAGTTTTTTGGGATCAACTCCTGTTGTTGATCCCTTTTATTATGGATCAACTACTGTCGTTTGTCCCATTTTTCATGGATCAACTACTATTGTTGGTTCCAAGTAACAAAGATATTTGGACTTCAGTTTTAATGGGTTCAACTCCTATTGTTGATCCCATTTTTTATGGATCAACTACTGTTGTTGACTGCATTCACTGGATCAACTTCCATTGTTGAAACAAAAAAACAGAAATATGTACTCGTAAATTTATTTTTGAACTTTTAATTTTGGATTAACTTCTGTTGTTGATACAAAATTTTGGTGGTGGTGGCGGCGGTGGTAGATTGATGGCGACGTTGGTGGTGGCGGAGGTGGCGGCGGACTAGCATTGGTGGTGTCGATGGTGGTGGTGGAATGGTAGTTGAAGGTTGGAGGTGGTGGTGGACGTATGGTGGTGGTGCGGGTGGAATGATAGAGGAAGAAATTTGTTCCATTTTGAAATAAAGAAAAATATTATGTGGGTGAGGGTATTAGGGTAATCTAATTTTAAATGGATAAGGTTATTAAAAAGTATGGATATATTTATTGTTGTATAAGGATATTGTAAAATTGAGAAAAGGGAGAAGAAGCCACGAAGCAAAGAGAAGAAGAGGGGATAAATTCTATTAATGTGTGTATAATTATAAGAATTTATGTCTCTATTTATAGGGATAGAAAAAACCCTAATCTTAGACATAAGGGAATCTTAGTAAATAAACAATGGTTTATAACACTCCCCATGATGACCACTGTGGCTAAGTCATTACAAGCATATCAGGAAAACTCAAAAGAGAAAAACCTGAAATTGCATAAGCCTGTAAAAACTCAGACAGTGTTGGACACGCATATGTTGCCTCATTAAAACCTTGACAAGGAAACCCAGTGGGACAAAACCTTGACTAAGGTTAAAGAGTACAACATGTTGCGTCCAGTAAAATGCTCCTTGTATGATGGTGCTCCCCCTGGTGAGTACTTCAGTTAAATCTTGGATTGCAAATATTTGAGTCGACACTTACCAATTTCGATAAACGAATTTCTTGAGTGTCGGAGATAGCAATGCTTTCATGAGAAATCTGCCAGTTGATGAAGTCTTCTTTTGTGTGAGTCTTATTAATAGGTTTTCTCGAGTCTTCATGTTTCTTTCAATACATTAAGGACTTGAGTCTTGGATTGCTAATTTCTTGGAGATGATTTGCAGAAATAGTTGATGTAGTTTCTTCAACTAAGTGCCAAGATATGAATACCTCATAATACGTGAACAAAAATCGTATTTGTGAGAAGGAAATCCAAATTATTAGGAGATGATTAAGTTGATTTGGTTTAATCAAATGTGGGCATTCACTAAACAACCAAAATTGATAAAACTCCCCCTTGGATGACCATCATGTTGAATTAAATTGCTTCACTAAACCTTGCCAGTAAAACCCAACGGGAAAAAAATTGGACGAAGGAAAAAGAGCACAAATATCAACATTTTGAAAGAAAATTAAACATCAACGGGATGTTGCCTCATTAAAACCTTGTCAGGAAAAAACACTTGGGAGAAAACCTGAAACGAAGGGAAAAGAGTACTACTTTTGACGTATTTATCGATGCTAACCCAACTATATAAGTTTTTCAGAAAATAAGTATCAAAAGAATAACTCTAGTATATCTTAAAGATGAGTTTATGCTAGCATAATTCTAACTGCAGATTTAAGAAAGGAAAGAAAATAGAACTTATGCTGCTAAAGCGTGGATTTTTGTGTTTTTAAGGACTCCACAAGAGACCTACAAAATTGATATCATCCGGATTTTTTTGTTTTTAAGGATTGTTAAACCTGACATAATCGAGTCAAGTGGTTGCCTGAATATAATTTGAATCCTCCAAAGATTACAAATTTGAATATGTTCCCCGAGCACATCCCTTGAGTGAATGCAATACGATTCCTTCAAGACTACCACGCAAAATGCATCATATAGGGAGAACAATGTATTATTCAACCAATCCTCGGGTTTGAACGTATAACCCTCAATCGCTCTTAAAACGACTTATTTCTCTTAATACGTAATATGACTACACCAACCTTTAAGTAATAGGCTTGCAATTTTAAAGTGTTAAGTCTTGGATCCAAAATCGCGTTAATTGATAAAAATAATCCAATCTAACTTGGATTGTATGTCAACCAATCACGTATGTCGATTTTCTCTGCAGAGGGGTTCAAAACCACCATCATTTATTTTAGTAGCTACTTTAAATAAATATTCGACAATATATTAACTAATTACGATCCCACATAATTCTCAAGTGTAAGCATATCTTGGAAAAAAATCATAGAATTGCTGGTACCAGCGCCCACGGGCATTATAATCTCCTTATCTTCTATTGAGGAGATATGAATAATGAGAATGTGGATCTTGTTTTCATAGACTCAATTGGAGTACTATCTGTAGTCTCTTACGAAATGCTACGAATTTCATAGATATGACTAGATTTTCCTTTCCAAAAGGCATAAGCTTATTAAAAGCATAATGAAAAAAATAAATAAATTTGCGCCTTATTTAAGATGACAGCCTTTTTTGATTTGATCAGGATGGGAGAGAAATATAACTTTTTAAGTTAATGAACAACAACATCTGGTAGTGTGTAGTGATTATGGCGGAAATATTCTCATCTTATTTACGAAAATAAGCTTCATATATAGAGTATCATCTGATTAATTCGAGATATATACTCATTATGAAATATGTCTTTAGACATAAAAACAAATATAATCTTAATAGACATACATATATATACCATTAACCATGGATTACTTTTGGAACACAAAGAAAAATAAAATTAAATAAAGATGATATGTCAAAACCAAAAGTATTAAAAATATGCAATGAAATCTCCTATAATTTTGTAACCTCAAGAGCTAACGAGATAATGGTTTAAATTGAAGTTAGGACATTGTCATTTATCAAAAGAAAATTAAACTAAGATCCATATATAGTCTACAAGGACTAATAATTTTGGTTAACAAGCCGGGTGCACACCCATTGATCTTTTATGTCCTACCTTATCTCAACATCAGTTTGAACGGTCTTAATTTATGAGATTAATATCAGGAGGAAGAAAAATTTGCTCAATATCCATTAGGAATGCAACAATTGGTGTTTGCAATTGTGAAATAACATGATAACGACATCTCATCCGTCTAGGATTTATAGAGAAACCAATTTCAATTTGCATATATGATTCTTTTGTAATAAACAAATAAACTAAGATATCATTATCGTTATCGATTTTGGAAAAAATATATCCATTATTGGTTGAAAATAGCTAATAATTTAGAGAACATGTTAATTTATTTTCTCACATCTTATAAAAGTGATGGAGAAAAATTAATATCGATTGGTTTATACGGTAATTGTATCGATAAAAAGGAAAAAAAAATTTGTCGCGTTAGTCATCGCATATGAAAAATCCATTCCGTATTGAGGATGGTTTCTTGAAGATATATAGAAACAATTTATAATTAAATCATGTGATCTTCATCGAATGGATGAAGATGCCAAAATTAATTGGCCGTAGGTTTTTCAACCATGCACGTGATTAGCTACCGTAAAAGTATTTAAATTGTGATAACACCAGTTTTTGACGATCACGGTTTCAATGAATGAATAGAAACTGCGTAAACCATCTTTCGATGGATTTATTTTTCTTTTCTCTATGAACAAAAAGATAAAAAATTAGAGAAGAAATAAAATATAATTTTTTGTGATTACAGTTTCATTATTGGAATAGAAACCGTAAACCGTCTCTGGATGGACTTGTTTATTCTTCTTTCTCTATGTATAAAGATTAGAGAAGAAAAGAAATCAAGATTTTAAGATAAAATTGATCACCCACGCCCCATAAACATAAACTATGTCTTTTAGGGCTCACCAACGGATTTAAAAATAATAATAAATAAATATAAATAAATCGAATTAAAAGTAATCGATTATTATGTACTACATAGCATCTAAAAGATTATATGCGAGAGTACAAGACAAATCCGTTAGCTAAATCATCCACAATGTTTTTACCGCTTGAGACTTGTGGTGCTCATCGTGCTGCTTTGATCTTAGGCCTGTGGTGCTCATGTGCAGACGAACACTACATTCCAAAGCATAAAACGTCCACGCGTCCAATCAAGGTGATCAGTGGGTACATGAAAACAGTTCAATGTTAGCACTAAATAAATCAAATCTTGTTATGATTAAATAACTAAATAAATAAAACATCATAAAAAATCAATATATATTAAACAATATATTAGATTGAAAGCTTCTCTGTTTCATGGTTTGGAGCTCGGTACAGAGCGTGTGATTAGCAAATAGAACGATCGCGTTATGATTGAATATGTAAAACAAAACAGCCATTGGACTAAAATCTTCCCTGTTTTATGGTGCTATTTTAGGCGGCTTGGAGAGAAAAAAAATCAAAAATCTCAGAACGTCTTTTCTTTTTAAGTTTAAAGAAACACAACACTCAATTGGTTAGAGCATCGTACTGATAACGTATTGTAAAATAGAAAAAAAGGAGAAGATGACACAAAGCAAAGAGAATAAGAGGGGAGAAATTTTATTAATGTGGGTATAATTATAAGGATTTATGTCTCTATTTATAGGGATAGAAGAAATCCTAATCTTAGACACAAGGACATCTTGGTAAATAAACAATGGTTTATAACAAATGATATATTTGTGGGGTGTTAAAAATAAGAATACTGTATATAATTAATAGATTCAGAGAGAAGAATTTTATCAATAGATTTCAGAGAGAGTGTCTAACTTTTTTTTTTTTTTTTTTGAAAAAAAAAAGAGGTTTCCCTCGTATCATAGATAAATATGGTCCATTTCCTCCTTGAAAGGAGTTACGGATTTCAGTTACATATTCATTTCAGCTTTAAATGTTCAAATAGGTGAGTAAAGCATTTAGAGAAGAGTCTTTCCAAGTGTGTTGTATGGCATACTTGTTACAAAAAACAGATAAGTTTGGAGCACATATTACATTAAATCTCCCAAAAATGCGAGAGTGTCTAACGATCTCATCATCTCTTTCAACATTCATTCAGGAAATATTCAATTCAGAAAGCTTCCATACCTTGGAGTGGTGGTTGTACTTCTTCCATCTCAATTTATCAAGGTGCTTCTTTCCTTTTCGTACTCGTACCTCGTAAAAACAGGCTCTACATTTATGGGATATTGCTAGTGTTTGAGCTTCTTCCAGTGCCTTCTCAAATCCATTCTTTCTGTAGTCCTTCAAAAAAGAAACAAGATGTTTTAATTTGTTCGGCAACAATTATAGTATCGTTGGCTGTCTATTATTCCCATCTAACCATCAGCACTGCAGAAATATTATTAAATTTACAAAAATAAGTAGATTTTTGTTGGGCAACAATTTGATATGGCTATCTTCGTTTGACAGATTCTTGTTCGAATCTATAGGTTTCAGGAATAAAATACACTGAGTAGCGAATGTGAATCGATTCGATGGATTACAAGAAAGAGAAATGCAATTTTGTATTTAACTAAAAATTAATATATCAATATTCGTTTAGCATGGATCAATCACAAGGGGAGGAATGTGGCCTAAAAAATAAAATATATCCTAGCTACGTTTTTAACTAATAATTCTTTGTCAATTTAAACTTGTGTACTTGTGTGGCCTGAACAGGCGTAATTGTCTCGAAGAAAGTTGCAAGATCATAATGACGAGTATGATCTGGGATCATATCCACTTGTTTTATGTAAAATTTCTTATTCTTCCGATTATAATAATAGAGATAATCGGACCTATCCGGCCGAAGAAGACGAGAATTACAAAAGAAATTTGTAATTATCAAGTCTGTACCGGTAATGGCTCTGAATGATACGTAGTTTAGTTCCTCCCAGCGATACGGCAACCACATTTTCTCTCTAATCCAATTAGCACCAATACCGGTGTAGTTGATCTTCTCATTATCTTCGTTACAAATCCATATGTTGATCCATGGCTCTCCTCCTCCTCCACTGCATTGATCATCTCCTTGTACGGTTAGTATTGCTATACGTCCATCAACATCTACTAACTCATTGGCCCATTTACTCGATCTCTCACGCCAATTTAAACGCCAAAGATCACCAAGGATAAAAGTAGGGATTGAGATCACTCTAAACGTCTCACTTCCGAGATTGAATGCCATTATCGCAATACTACTCTTGGGCTCGTCATCAGTATATTTGTGACACATCCAGTATATCGAACCATTCACATGTACAGGCTTATGATCGTGTTCAAATACTTCCATATTTTGATGGACAATATCTTCATCGATATCCTTCCAGGTATTCCCACCTACTGTCATGACCTCGCAATGATTCTCCATGATGGTCATTATGCGAGAATGATATCATATTGATCTCTGTTCCAGCAGCTTCATCCGCTGTTTCTACGTTGGTAATGTCAAGTGGCACCGGTCGTGTTTCAACCGTAACCGGTGACAGAAAGAGGGTGGCGGTAGTGCTACTGCTGCTTTTACTCCTACTGTGGCGTTCTTGTGATCGTTTATTGTATAAATCGATGAAGTAACGATTGTGTTTGAACATTGATCTCCAATGTTTACAAACTGACTTGAATCTCATGATTGATTTCACAGGAAGTCTACTTAGTATGTCACTCAGAATTAGGTCATCAGCAACATAACCAAAACCACCATTGTCTGCATAATTTGTTGAAGCCATTGCTACAAGATGAACAGTATTAGAACTTCGGAATGCATAAAGGAGTAGTCGATGTTGTGGTTTCTCTTATCATTGTAAGTAGTTGGATGCAATCCTTTTTATATAGGAACAGAGAAGGGACAAAGTATGCAACCATCTATTTAAGGTAGAGTTATTGTAGGATTCGAACTTCTGTTTTCCTGAGTTATAATAATCCCAATAGGATTCAGCATACACCAACACCACTGCCGCCACCACCATGGTCACCAATATTATGGGGTTATTTGATGTTTGGTACTTAGGCTATGCCAATATTTAGTGTTTGGTCTAATATTTGACTTGCTTTGTGTTTGGTTTCAACCAATGGTAGACAAAAACTGGGCTTATGTTTGGTCAAACATTTGTTTATGGGTTTTCCTACCAAAGTTTTAATGAAGCAATATTCGACGCGTCCAACACGTAACATGATTCGTACTATTTTTTATACGTACACCCGCACCCATTTTTACACTTTTTTCCACTATGAAACCCACGTACGCAAAATTTCATACACGCCCCCATTTTCATAGAAAAATTTGTTCTAAAACCCATAATTTATAAAATTCTGTTATCAGTGTGAAAAACGAGTCTGGATAGAAACCGTAACAGATCTTCCTGATATCATCTGTTTTGAATGTAAAAATGGATTCGTCGTTTCAATCCCATCCGCTCCTGCAGCTCCACCAACTCCTCCTCATCTTTAAATCGAAGCCATGATCTCTCTTTAAGTAATCAATTTCTTCAAGTACTTCGATTAATGGCTCAAGCCGTTCGTGTTGATGATTATCCTTCTCTTTCACCTCCACAACAACCGCCATTAACAACCCCGACAACAACAACCACAGATCCAGTAGCAGATCCGCCTGAATATGATGATTTCCTTCGTATCGAACTTGATGGATAGAGCTCACAGCCATTGACAGAGGAGATGAATTGAGAAGATTTGATTTGAAGAATCTCGAAACTGAGTCATGGGTTTGTTCCAGAATGAAGTTGAAGCGAAGGAAAGTTTTTGTACCAGTCTGATTTGGTTTGAACTCGTTTTGCTGCCAAGAAAAATCAGTGAAGATACTAGCTCTCTGCTGCTCAAATTGAAGATGAATGCTGGTCGATTAAGTGGTATTTCGAATGTTTATGACTGTTTAAGTCTTGGTTTGTGTTGAATGCGTACTGTGCAGGGAAGGAATTTATTCTGACAGTCTCCAAGATGCAGCCATTATGCAATCCATCACCAACTCAGAACTGCACAAGAGATGGTTGTACAAAGGCCTGACTGAATATCCTGTTTTTCTGCAGCTCTTATTGCTGAACCAAGCTCTGTGTCACTGATTAGCTATGTGTTTGTGAGTCTGCGATAAAGGTTAGCAATGGTTTCGAGAGGGAGAAGAATGGACAAGTGCTGGGAGTTTGATCTCACTTTTGGGTCTGTGTTTAAGGCCAAGAAAACAACCAAGTATGGAGCTGTAGAAGTTGATATTAGTAATGGCTGAAAGATGGAAGCTCTTAGAATTTGTAATTGATTGGAAAATTGGGTTTGCAATGAACTCAAGTTACAGAGAGTTTTGAGCAGTTTCAATGCGACAAGTCTGGGAAGAAAATAGATAAGAAGCTGAGCATGACATATGACTTCGGTCCAGAGAGGAAGATGTATTAAGTAGCAAGAAAGTAGAAACGGGACTGTGGTTTACAAAACTGAGGTTGTGACTGCATGTTAATGGTTAATCAAGGAAATAATGTTGGAGCTGAGAAGATGGTTATTGCAAGAAGAAGTTACAGGAAATGGTTTTGCTGTCGGGAATGTACGTATGATTGTTGTGCAATACATGGAAAGAGAAACAAGGATTATTGTTGTGCAATACAGGGAAAGAAAAACACATAATATGTTATGCATTTATAAAAGTAGGAATTACCTATAGGTACTATTATAGTGTTCTTAGTTAGTGGCAGGTCCATCCACTAAAACCCAGTAACCGGAGGTCCATAATCAAAAAAAAAATGGAGAAAAATGGACCCAATTTTTTAAGCCTAGGTCCTGCAAACGTGTGGGATCATGTATGTGAAATTTAAAAATACCACAAATGACCTTCCTTATTTAATAGACCTATAAACACGAGAAGAACATTTGACATTTCAGTTTTCGTTTTCATTTTCTCTTTCCTCTCACTGCTGCGGCGATTAAATTTTGACGAAATCCAATTTATTTTTCTTCTCTTTCTTTTGCAATGTTTATTGTAGGGTTTTCACGATCTAATCGTTATTGTGTTCGATTACGCTTTCGATATCCATGTTTGATTTGTTGATTATTTACTAGATCTAGATGAATAATCACGCTTTTTGTTCGTTTCGGTTTTAGATTTGATTATGCCAGTTTCATTTTGTTGGTTTAAGATTTGTTTCAGTTCGTTTTTGTATATGAAGCAACAATAGGTATATCCCGTACTGACAGAAACCTGGTTTATTTTTGAGAAGAAGAAGAAGATGCATCGTTATGATTTACAACGAGAAGATTGTTTGTGTTTCCAGGTATGTTTTCTAATCATCTTCTTTGATTATTTTGTTCGTTTTCCTTCGTTTGATTTGTTTTCTGATTGTATTATGAAGATCAAATCAATTTTCATGACTTCTTTATGTTTCTAGGTTTGTTATAGTTTGCTATTGTGTATGAATTGACAGTACGTATACGATGTACCGATATAAAATTCTTCTGATTCTGTTTTATTCAAAATTTTGCCATTTTTTTGGGTTGATCCATTAGTACACATGTGTAGTACTGAAATATGCGCTTTAATTCGGCTATATTCATGGATTCATCACTTTTTCTTTACATGCAGTTGATTTTTTAGTTCATGAATACGCAGTACGTATATGGCGTACTGATAGAAACTTCTTTTAATTTTGTTTTATTCAAAGTTTTTCCATTGTTTTTGGGTTCGATCCATGGGTACGTATGTGTAATACTGAAACATGTGCTTTGATTCGGTTATATTCATGGATTCATCGCTTCTTCTTTACATGCGATTAATTTTTTAGTTCATGAATACGAAGTACGTATACGGTGAACTAATAGAAACTTCTTCGGATTTTGTTTTATTCATAGTTTTGCCATTGTTTTTGGTTCGATCTATGAGTACGTATGTGTAATACTGAAATATGTGCTTTGATTATGTTATATTCATGAATTCATCAATTCTTCTTTATATGAAGTTGATTTTTAGTTCATGAATACGCAATACGTGTATGGTGTACTGATAGAAACTTCTTCTGATTCTGTTTTTGCCACATTTTTATTTGTTTGATCCATGAGTACGTATGTGAAATACTGAAATATGTGCTTATTTGTATTGCTTATTCTGTGTTTACAGTGCATATAAAGGTTTTCCTTTATTTTTCATATGATTTAATATTGTATTAAAGAAATATTAGAGATTAATTAATTGGTATGATTCTACAATATATGTGATGTAAAACATTTTCTAATTCATTTATCATTGATTCTAACAAACATGTACTTTTCCTGTAAGCAGTGCAGCAGATACATACTCGAATTGGTAAGCAGCATATATATATACTCGAATTTGTAAGCAGTTTAGCGGATACGTGTTCTTTTTGTAAGCAACGGGACAGATATCTACTCTGATTTGTAAGTAGTGTAGCAGATACGTACTCGAATTTATAAGCAGTGTAGCAGATATGTACTCGAATTTACAATCAGTGTAACAGATATGTACTTGATATAATGAACGTGTAAACACACACGTTTGGTAACAATGGGTATTATGGTCATTTCCATGTTTTAATTAATTTTGGACCTCTAAATAAAAAAAATCCGGTTGGACCCTACTATAACTAACTTTGTGGCTTAGGACCAAATAACAAAGTTTCCTTTATAAAAATAGCTATATAATATATTATGCATTTATAAAAATGGATGCATAATCTATTGTGCATCTATAAAATTTGTTGCATATCTTGTTATGTAGTCCAGAAAATGATTGCATAACACGTTATGCAACAACTTTTTTTGTCACTATTAAAACAAACAAAAACAAAGACTGCATAACTTGTATGCACCTACAATAATATCTGCATAACATGTTATGCAGTCGCGAAAATAGATGCATAACTTGTTATGCATCTGAAAATACGGTTGCATAATGCATTATGCATCGAGAAAATTGTTGCACAATCTTTTATGCATCGAGAAAATAGATGCATAATGCATTATGTATCTATTATTTATGTACACGCTAATACAATGGCTACATAACTTGTTATAGATGCATACTTTGTTACGCAGATGCTAAATTTGTTATGTAGTGGAGAAAATGGTTGCATAATTCGTTATGCGTCTGTAGAATATGTTATGCATCTTTTTTGGTGGATGCATAATGGTTATGCATCAAGTTTTCGAAAATTTTGCCTAAAATGATGATCACCTCTGAATTTTGTGTGAAAATAAAAAATTTGATATTCTTGTTTGTACTCGTTGCGTAGCTCTCTTAAAAAGATTTCCAACGATATAAAATTTGTAAAATTCCAAGGCACGGATTTTTAGATATGTTATATCCAAGTTGCGTTGCCAATTATACCCCTGATGCATAACCCTTCATGAGGATGCATAATCCGTCATGCAAATATTTTTAATAATTTCATATAATTATGGGTGTCACGGAACTAAAAATTAATTATGGGTCTGACAATGAGAATATTATTTTTTTGGGCCTGCGCCTAATTATTCCATTTTTTATTCGTTCAGGTTTTGTCTTTTTTGGGTTTTATTCATAAGGTTTTAATGAAACAATATCATAATAGAGTAGTGTCATCCAAGTGGGAGTGTTGTAAATTACTCCCTCCGTTTCAAAAAGAGAGTCTTTTATTCCATTTTAGTCTGTTTCAAAATTGCGTCCAGTTTATGTTTATAGTTATATTTTTCCAATGAACTCTCTAATATACTCTTAAGTTTTTATTTTCATAAATTCATTTTTAATGGGACTCGATGTAAAACCTGGCTTATCTAGACCACTTATTTGGGACTTATCAAATTTCTCTCCCAACTATATCAAATGGATAAGGGGTGCTAAAATTAAAAAAAAATCTAATTTACCCCCAAATTAATTCCTAAAACTAACTCATATAAATACAAATTCATTGCCATTTTCAGTAAAAATCCAAAAACATAAAAACCTAAACCTAAAAAACTTTATATTTTCATCTTAATCTTTCCAAATTTTCATAACTCTAATCAATTTTTTTTTATCCTCTTCTCCAACGATCTTCGATCCAACCAAGAGAAAGGTAAATCTCCATTAACCCTTTCTAGTATTCGCGTTTCTTTATTGATTTACATGTTTAAATCTACGATTTTTGAAAATCAGAATCTCCGATCTTACCCAGAATCGGTTTATGTTGGCATATAGTATAAACCGATTCAGGGTTTTTCTCTTCCGCGTGCAGAGTAATCGGTTTATAAGATGATTAACGAAAACTGATTTTGGGTCCTGAATCGTAATATGAAAAGACACCTCCAGAATCGGTTTATAAGTGCATTAGCATAACCCGATTCTAGGTACTAAATTCTTTTGAACTATGAGTTTCTCTAATCGTATTTTATTTGCTTGTTAATGTACCAATTGTGAATTGTCTCTTCAGATTCCATTTCACAATCGGTTTTATATATGTACCACATAAACTGATTATGAGTGTTTGACATTCCTGTGTGTTTTGTCGTAGAGAATCGGATTACATATGTTTAATTATGTATCAATTATGAACTAGATTTTTTTCTTTTTTCTTTTTAGAATTTTACACTCGATAGCTCACCCTTGAGGATATTCACATGGCACCACAACCAGTGCCACAAAGTAGCCTTTACAAGTTTGCATATGGGAGTGAGACCCGTCTAGAGGAAACCCTCGTACTGGAAGACAAGCTTGCACTAGAAGAGCTCGTCGAGGTCATCAGGTTCGCGAGGAGAAGAAGGGATTTGATTTCAGTTGAGAGGGGTCGCCTCAAACATTTAGAAGATATGTTTGAAGAAATGGTTGAATATCAAGCCATGGCTGATGTAGAAGCTGCTGCAAATGCTCCAGGTGTTACTGCTCCTGATGCTGGTGCTCCACAATTTCTAAGTTTAAGTTTTAGATATTAAAATTTTAATTTTTTAAGACTTGGTTGTTGAAGTTTTAAGTTTTTAACACTCTTTTGGGATTTTTAAGGTTTATATTTTGGACGATCCAGGTTTGCACTTAATGTATTACAGTTTTAATTATAATTATGTGTGTCGTAAAACAAGTTTATGCATGCTAAATAATTCTGTTAACCAAACACATGCCAGCAATCGGGCTACTCTATGTGTCAACATAATCTAGGGTCCATTACAGAATCAGTTTATAAGTGGGGTCAGTATAATCCGATTCTTCATGCCTTAGAAATGCTGTTTTTTCTGTATCTTTTTATAGTTAGAATCGGATCACATGTGCAGTTATATAAACCTATTATTGCTAGTGAAAATTCAAATTTTTTACTTGTCTTTAATCGGTTTGTATTGGCTAACATAAAGATCGATTCTTGGTGGCATAAAAACGTAATCGGGTTTTATGGACCTTCGAGAAGACTGATTGATCCAAATTGTTAGATCACTGCTCGGTCAAATTCGCATGCGTTGCTATCTCAATCATGTTTGTAAATGTTAGTGATCAAAACTATAAGTCTTGATTTCTAGTCTCTTATAGCTAAATCTCGGACTAGGATAGTAAGTGTAGTTGAGATCAAGGACTTCATGGCGATTCATTATACAATTAGAAGATCTACTCAAGGAACCGGTGGAACTTCTCGACAAAAAGGTATGTGGAGACTTGAATTTATCTGTCACTCAAAAGTCTATCTATTCTATATCCTACTCTTTGAGACAAAAGTCGTATGCTATATATATAGACTAGATTATACACATTTAGTATTCCGAGCCGAGTATACCTCGCCTATCTATATCTCTAAATATGTGTTGGTAAGCTTTTCGCTTCGACCAAGTTTATCTTTACCTAGTGACGGAAGTCATGATATGTTTCAATCACTTTGTAAATTGCTTTAACGAGAAATAGTGTAACAACTATATAACGTCCTCTAAGAATGTTCCAATGATTGGAATGAGAGTTTAGATTACATCACCAATGGTTTCCTTGAACCAAAGTTTTCGAACTTTGTTGATCAAGAGAAACGGAAGTATGGCAAGTGCCAAGTCCGCGAACTCAGTCCGCAAACTGTCGAAGTTCTCAAACCCAAGAATTTCTGCTGGAGTTGACAAACTACTTGCGTGAGCCAAGTCCGCGAACCCAGTCTGCGAACCGGCGAAGTTCTCAAACCCGAGAATTTCTGCTGGAGTTTGTAAATTCTATCCGGTGTCTTAAGTCCGCGAACCTAGTCTGCGAACTTGAGAAGGTTATATATCTAAAGATGATTTCTGAACTTAATCTTAAAAGACAAAGGAATGCTTTTGAAAACCGTGGATATTAAAGTTCATGAACTGATTCGAGTGAATCAAATCATCTTTGCTTCAATTGTGTCTTGTGTAGTTACATAAGATTTCCTTGCAATTGAACAACTCTCTTAACTAGTTCATTTGAGTCATTTGAACTAGTTAGGGTGAAGAAGAACATGGTTGGTATGAAACGCTCATATGGTTAACCTTTTGGTAAACTATTGTTGAACCAACAATGTACACGTTTTGGTGTAGTTAAAAAACCTAGAAGCGTACAATAATTTGTGTATAACAAGCTAAGTTTTCGATCTAACAGTTGAGAAATATTAGCTTGAATCTAAATCAGGTTTTCATCTAACTATGGATATTGATTGCTTTGTAACTAAGGCAAAACCCTGATTTGAAAGGCTATATAAGGGGACATCTAGCAACTCTGCAAAACTAATCCCCACACCTTAGGTGCGATACTAGTTTGCGTGCTAGAGTCGTTTATCCTTTAACCTTTGGTTTTCTTCATCTAAAACCAGGTTAACGACTTAAAGACTTCATTGGGATTGTGAAGCCAGACCGATACTACTTTTATCGTAGTTGTGTGATCTGATCTTGCATCTTCTATCGTAACAGTACAATCATATTGATTGGCTTGAGATTGTTTGATTTCTCCGATAGGCAAGATATAAAAGTAATCACAAACATCTTCGTCTCATTATTTGTGATTCCGCAACATCTTGTTTCGCTACCATATGATTAAGATTGTTGTGAGGTGATTGATTCATCTAGGTTGTTCTTCGGGAATATAAGACCGGATTATCAATTGGTTCATGTTCACCTTGATTATTATCAAAACACAGAACAAAAACTTTAGAGTTTTTCTGTGGGAGACAGATTGATCATTTGATAGACTTGTCTGTGTGAGACAGATTCGTTTATTGATAAAGCCTGCGGTTTTGGGTCGTAGCAACTCTTAGTTGTGGGTGAGATCAGCTAAGGGAATCAAGTGCGCAGTATCCTGCTGGGATCAGAGGCGTAGGGAGTACAATTGTACCTTGGATCAGTGGGAGACTGATTGGGGTTCAACTATAGTCCAGTCTAAAGTTAGCTTGGAGTAGGCTAGTGTCTGTAGCGGCTTAATACAGTGTGTATTCAATCTGGACTAGGTTCCGGGGTTTTTCTGCATTTGCGGTTTCCTCGTTAACAAAATTTCTGGTGTCTATGTTATTTCAGTTTCCGCATTATATTGTTTATCTTTATAATTGAAATAATATAGGTTGTGCGTTTAGATCATCAATTATATTAATCCATCCTTTGGTTGTTGATTATCATTGATTGATCCTTGGACATTGGTCTTTGGTACCGTCCAAGGTTTTCCTTGTGTTTGATTAGGACTCGCTGATTTCTATTAACTTGAGTAAATCAAAACAAGAGAGAGATATTAACTCCTTGAGATACTTTTACCTAGATTGAGTCTGAATGTCCTGTTAATTCTCTAGAAAGTGTTTCGGAGTTAGTCCATACAGATTGCTAAGCAAAATATTGGGTGGTATTGTTAGACCCCCGCTTTTTCACAAATTATTTCAAGTGGCACCGGTCGTGTTTCAACCGTAACCGGTGACAGAAAGAGGGTGGCGGTAGTGCTACTGCTGCTTTTACTCCTACTGTGGCGTTCTTGTGATCGTTTATTGTATAAATCGATGAAGTAACAATTGTGTTTGAACATTGCTCTCCAATGTTTACAAACTGACTTGCATCTCATGATTGATTTCACAGGAAGTCTACTTAGTATGTCACTCAGAATTAGGTCATCAGCAACATAACCAAAACCACCATTGTCTGCATAATTTGTTGAAGCCATTGCTACAAGATGAACAGTATTAGAACTTCGGAATGTATAAAGGACTAGTCGATGTTGTGGTTTCTCTTATCATTGTAAGTAGTTGGATGCAATCCTTTTTATATAGGAACAGAGAAGGGACAAAGTATGCAACCATCTATTTAAGGTAGAGTTATTGTAGGATTCGAACTTCTGTTTTCCTGAGTTATAATAATCCCAATAGGATCCAGCATACACCAACACCACCGCCACCACCACCACGGCCACCAACATTATTGGGTTATTTGATGTTTGGTACTTAGGTTATGCCCATATTTAGTGTTTGGTCTAATATTTGACTTGCTTTGTGTTTGGTTTCAACCAATGGTAGACAAAAAATGGGCTTATGTTTGGTCAAAAATTTGTTTATGGGTTTTCCTACCAAAGTTTTAATGAAGCAATATTGGATGCGTCCAACACGTAACATGATTCGTACTATTTTTTATAGGGGAACTTAGGCGCAAGCCCAAAAAAAAAAAATTCTTACCGCCAGGCCCACAATTAATTTTTGATACAGTCGCACCCATAATTATTTAAAAATATTTAAAACGTACTGAAAGACTCTATTACCCTTCATCGTTTTTGGGCATAATTTTTTTTCTTCTCCGCCGGTTTCTTTCCCTATTCCTCCATTAATCTTTGTAACGGATCTGCAAAGATTTTTTCTCCATCATTTAAAGAAATAAATCATTTAAAATCGATGATTCAAATAAGTAAATCATTTTTGACTAAACACTAGGATACATTTCAACAAAAATGGATGAAACAGACGAAGAAGAAAAAATCAAGTAAAAGAAACAGAAAAAAAGTTATGCAGCTAAATTTTCCCTTATATTGTCTTATGCACTAAACAAAATGATGCAGAAGACATTATGCACGTGCATAAAAATCCATAAATCAGAAAAGTGAAAAAAGTAATGCATAAGACAATATGCAGCTAAAACAAAATAATGCATAATGTCTTATGCATCTAAAAAAACTGATGCATAACCAGAAAAAGTGAGAAAAGTAATGCATAATACATTATGCACCTAAAAAAAAATAATACATAATGTCTTATGCATCTAAAAAAAACTGATGCATAACCAGAAAAGTCAAAAAAAGTAATGCATAAGACATTATGCAGCTAAAACGAAATAATGCATAATGTCTTATGCATCTAAACAAAACTGATGCATAACCAGAAAAAATGAAAAAAGTAATACATAAGACATTATGCAGCTAAAACAAAAATAATGCATAATGTTTTATGCAGAAATAATAATGGCATAATGTCTTATGCACTAAACAAAATGATGCAGAAGACATTATGCACGTGCATAAAAATCCATAAATCAGAAAAGTGAGAAAAGTAATGCATAAGACATTATGCAGCTAAAACAAAATAATGCATAATGTCTTATGCATCTAAAAAAAACTGATGCATAACCAGAAAAGTGAAAAAAAGTAATGCATAAGACATTATGCAGCTAAAACAAAAATAATGCATAATGTATTATGCATCTAAAAAAAACTGATGCATAACCAGAAAAGTGAAAAAGTAATGCATAAGACATTATGCAGCTAAAACAAAATAATGCATAATGTCTTATGCAGCTAAACAAAACTGATGCATAACCAGAAAAATGAAAAAAGTAATGCATAAGACATTATGCAGCTAAAACAAAAATAATGCATAATGTTTTATGCAGAAATAATAATGGCATAATGTCTTATGCACTAAACAAAATGATGCAGAAGACATTATGCACGTCATAAAAATCCATAAATCAGAAAAGTGAAAAAAGTAATGCATAAGAAAATATGCAGCTAAAACAAAATAATGCATAATGTCTTATGCATCTAAAAAAAAACTGATGCATAACCAGAAAAGTGAGAAAATTAATGTATAAGACATTATGCAGCTAAAACAAAATAATGCATCATGTCTTATGCATCTAAAAAAAACTGATGCATAACCAGAAAAGTGAAAAAAAGTAATGCATAAGACATTATGCAGCTAATACAAAAATAATGCATAATGTATTATGCATCTAAAAAAAACTGATGCATAACCAGAAAAGTGAAAAAGTAATGCATAAGACATTATGAAGCTAAAACAAAATAATGCATAATGTCTTATGCATCTAAACAAAACTGATGCATAACCAGAAAAGTGAAAAAGTAATGCCTAAGACATTATGCAGCTAAAACAAAATAATGCATAATGTTTTATAAATCTAAACAAAACTGATGTTATGCATAAGACATTATGCATAACATCTTTAATTAAAAACAAATCATAAATTTCTGATTGAGATCAAAAACATGGAGACAAATAAGGTATGAAAATTTCCAATTCAGTTGATATCGAAATACTGCAACACACTTCTTACATTTTTCAACTTCAATTTTAATTTCTTTTTACTTCTCGAATAATCAAAGACAACAGAAACCCAAAATCCCAAGATTTAAACCGCAGATTTTGAAACAGAAACCCTAGTTTTATTGAGAAGATTATTCAGAAAAGGATTTGGGAAAAGATTTGACAAAGGGAAAAATCCAAATGTTAAAAACGAAAATCGGAGTTCACTATTGTTTTCTTCTCGCTTCTCTCTGTTCGTCGCTCGAAGAAAAGGGTAGTTTGGCCTTTTAAAAACTGAGAAGCATAATTTCATAAATTATGGGTCTGCTACGAATTTTTGACGGGAAAATGGGTGCGCGCCTGAACTGATGCATAACCAGAAAAGTGAAAAAGTAATGCATAAGACATTATGCAGCTAAAATAAAATAATGCATAATGTCTTATGTATCTAAACAAAACTGATGCATAACCAGAAAAATGAAAAAATTAATGCATAATGTTTTATGCAGAAATAATAATGGCATAATGTCTTATGCACTAAACAAAATGATGCAGAAGACATTATGCACGTGCATAAAAATCCATAAATCAGAAAAGTGATAAAAGTAATGCATAAGACATTATACAGCTAAAACAAAATAATGCATAATGTCTTATGCATCTAAAAAAAACTGATGCATAACGAGAAAAGTGAAAAAAAGTAATGCATAAGACATTATGCAGCTAAAACAAAAATAATGCATAATGTATTATGCATCTAAAAAAAACTGATGCATAACCAGAAAAGTGAAAAAATAATGCATAAGACATTATGCAGCTAAAACAAAATAATGCATAATGTCTTATGCATCAAAACAAAACTGATGGATAACCAGAAAAATGAAAAAAGTAATGCATAAGACATTATGCAGCTAAAACAAAAATAATGCATAATGTTTTATGCAGAAATAATAATGGCATAATGTCTTATGCACTAAACAAAATGATGCAGAAGACATTATGCACGTGCATAAAAATCCATAAATCAGAAAAGTGAAAAAAGTAATGCATAAGACAATATGCAGCTAAAACAAAATAATGCATAATGTCTTATGCATCTAAAAAAAAACTGATGCATAACCAGAAAAGTGAGAAAAGTAATGTATAAGACATTATGCAGCTAAAACAAAATAATGCATAATGTCTTATGCATCTAAAAAAACTGATGCATAACCAGAAAAATGAAAAAAAGTAATGCATAAGACATTATGCAGCTAAAACAAAAATAATGCATAATGTATTATGCATCTAAAAAAAACTGATGCATAACCAGAACAGTGAAAAAGTAATGCATAAGACATTATGCAGCTGAAACAAAATAATGCATAATGTCTTATGCATCTAAACAAAACTAATGCATAACCAGAAAAGTGAAAAAATAATGCATAAGACATTATGCAGCTAAAACAAAATAATGCATAATGTTTTATACATCTAAACAAAACTGATGTTATGCATAAGACATTATGCATAACATCTTTAATTCAAATATAATCATAAATTTCCGATTGAGATAAAAAACATGGAGACAAATAAGGTATGAAAATTTCCAATTCAGTTGATATCGAAATACTGCAACACACTTCTTACCCTTTTCAACTTCAATTTTAATTTCTTTTTACTTCTCGAATAATCAAAGACAACAGAAACCCAAAATCCCCAGATTTAAACCGCAAATTTTGAAACAGAAACCCTAGTTTTATTGAGAAGATTATTCAGAAAAGTATTTGGGAAAAGATTTTGGGAAAAGGGAAAAATCCAAATGTTAAAAACGAAGAATCGGAGTTCACTATTGTTTTCTTCTCGCTTCTCTCTGTTCGTCGCTCGAAGAAAAGGGTAGTTTGGCCTTTTAAAAACTGAGAAGCATAATTTCATAAATTACGGGTCTGCTACGAATTTTTGACGGGAAAATGGGTGTGCGCCTGAACTGATGCATAACCAGAAAAGTGAAAAAGTAATGCATAAGACATTATGCAGCTAAAACAAAGTAATGCATAAGACATTATGCAGCTAAAACAAAATAATGCATAATGTCTTATGCATCTTAACAAAACTGATGCATAACCAGAAAAATGAAAAAAGTAATGCATAAGACATTATGCAGCTAAAACAAAAATAATGCATAATGTTTTATGCAGAAATAGTAATGGCATAATGTCTTATGCACTAAACAAAATGATGCAGAAGACATTATGCACGTGCATAAAAATCCATAAATCAGAAAAGTGAGAAAAGTAATGCATAAGACATTATGCAGCTAAAACAAAATAATGCATAATGTTTTATGCAGAAATAATAATGGCATAATGTCTTATGCACTAAACAAAATGATGCAGAAGACATTATGCACGTGCATAAAAATCCATAAATCAGAAAAGTGAAAAAAGTAATGCATAAGACAATATGCAGCTAAAACAAAATAATGCATAATGTCTTATGCATCTAAAAAAAAACTGATGCATAACCAGAAAAGTGAGAAAAGTAATGTATAAGATATTATGCAACTAAAACAAAATAATGTATAATGTCTTATGCATCTAAAAAAAACTGATGCATAACCAGAAAAATGAAAAAAAGTAATGCATAAGACATTATGCAGCTAAAACAAAAATAATGCATAATGTATTATGCATCTAAAAAAAACTGATGCATAACCAGAACAGTGAAAAAGTAATGCATAAGACATTATGCAGCTAAAACAAAATAATGCATAATATGTTATGCATCTAAACAAAACTGATGCATAACCAGAAAAGTGAAAAAGTAATGCATAAGACATTATGCAGCTAAAACAAAATAATGCATAATGTTTTATACATCTAAACAAAACTAATGTTATGCATAAGACATTATGCATAACATCTTTAATTCAAATCTAATCATAAATTTCCGATTGAGAAAAAAAACATGGAGATAAATAAGGTATGAAAATTTCCAATTCAGTTGATATCGAAATACTGCAACACATTTCTTAGCCTTTTCAACTTCAATTTTAATTTCTTTTTACTTCTCGAATAATCAAAGACAACAGAAACCCAAAATCCCAAGATTTAAACCGCAGATTTTGAAACAGAAACCCTAGTTTTATTGAGAAGATTATTCAGAAAAGGATTTGGGAAAAGATTTGACAAAGGGAAAAATCCAAATGTTAAAAACGAAAATCGGAGTTCACTATTGTTTTCTTCTCGCTTCTCTCTGTTCGTCGCTCGAAGAAAAGGGTAGTTTGGCATTTTAAAAATTGAGAAGCATAATTTCATAAATTATGGGTCTGCTACGAATTTTTGACGGGAAAATGAGTGCGCGCCTGAACTGATGCATAACCAGAAAAGTGAAAAAGTAATGCATAAGACATTATGCAGCTAAAACAAAATCATGCATAATGTCTTATGCATCTAAACAAAATTGATGCATAACCAGAAAAATGAAAAAAGTAATGCATAAGACATTATGCGGCTAAAACAAAAATAAAGCATAATGTTTTATGCAGAAATAATAATGGCATAATGTCTTATGCACTAAACAAAATGATGCAGAAGACACTATGCACGTGCATAAAAATCCATAAATCAGAAAAGTGAGAAAAGTAATGCATAAGACATTATGCAGCTAAAACAAAATAATGCATAATGTCTTATGCATCTAAAAAAAACTGATGCATAACCAGAAAAGTGAAAAAAATTAATGCATAAGACATTATGCAGCTAAAACAAAAATAATGCATAATGTATTATGCATCAAAACAAAACTGATGCATAACCAGAAAAATGAAAAAAGTAATGCATAAGACATTATGCAGCTAAAAAAAAAATGCATAATGTTTTATGCAGAAATAATAATGGCATAATGTCTTATGCACTAAACAAAATGATGCAGAAGACATTATGCACGTGCATAAAAATCCATAATTCAGAAAAGTGAAAAAAGTAATGCATAAGACAATATGCAGCTAAAACAAAATAATGCATAATGGCTTATGCATATAATAAAAAACTGATGCATAACCAGAAAAGTGAGAAAAGTAATGTATAAGATATTATGCAACTAAAACAAAATAATGTATAATGTCTTATGCATCTAAAAAAAACTGATGCATAACCAGAAAAATGAAAAAAAGTAATGCATAAGACATTATGCAGCTAAAACAAAAATAATGCATAATGTATTATGCATCTAAAAAAAACTGATGCATAACCAGAACAGTGAAAAAGTAATGCATAAGACATTATGCAGCTAAAACAAAATAATGGATAATGTGTTATGCATCTAAACAAAACTGATGCATAACCAGAAAAGTGAAAAAGTAATGCATAAGACATTATGCAGCTAAAATAAAATAATGCATAATGTTTTATACATCTAAACAAAACTGATGTTATGCATAAGACATTATGCATAACATCTTTAATTCAAATCTAATCATAAATTTCCGATTGAGATCAAAAACATGGAGACAAATAAGGTATGAAAATTTCCAATTCAGTTGATATCGAAATACTGCAACACACTTCTTACCCTTTTCAACTTCAATTTTAATTTCTTTTTACTTCTCGAATAATCAAAGACAACAGAAACCCAAAATCCCCAGATTTAAACCGCAGATTTTGAAACATAAACCCTAGTTTTATTGAGAAGATTATTCAGAAAAGTATTTGGGAAAAGATTTTGGGAAAAGGGAAAAATCCAAATGTTAAAAACGAAGAATCGGAGTTCACTATTGTTTTCTTCTCGCTTCTCTCTGTTCGTCGCTCGAAGAAAAGGGTAGTTTGGCATTTTAAAAACTGAGAAGCATAATTTCATAAATTACGGGTCTGCTACGAATTTTTGACGGGAAAATGGGTGTGCGCCTGAACTGATGCATAACCAGAAAAGTGAAAAAGTAATGCATAAGACATTATGCAGCTAAAACAAAATAATGCATAATGTCTTATGCATCTTAACAAAACTGATGCATAA
This sequence comes from Papaver somniferum, assembly GCF_003573695.1. Taxonomy (NCBI): domain Eukaryota; kingdom Viridiplantae; phylum Streptophyta; class Magnoliopsida; order Ranunculales; family Papaveraceae; genus Papaver; species Papaver somniferum. Next base: position 169,517,530 of record NC_039363.1, on the reverse strand, counting down.
CCAGAAAAATGAAAAAAGTAATGCATAAGACATTATGCAGCTAAAACAAAAATAATGCATAATGTTTTATGCATAAATAGTAATGGCATAATGTCTTATGCACTAAACAAAATGATGCAGAAGACATTATGCACGTGCATAAAAATCCATAAATCAGAAAAGTGAGAAAAGTAATGCATAAGACATTATGCAGCTAAAACAAAATAATGCATAATGTCTTATGCATCTAAAAAAAACTGATGCATAACCAGAAAAGTGAAAAAAAGTAATGCATAAGACATTATGCAGCTAAAACAAAAATAATGCATAATGTATTATGCATCAAAACAAAACTGATGCATAACCAGAAAAATGAAAAAAGTAATGCATAAGACATTATGCAGCTAAAAAAAAATGCATAATGTTTTATGCAGAAATAATAATGGCATAATGTCTTATGCACTAAACAAAATGATGCAGAAGACATTATGCACGTGCATAAAAATCCATAAATCAGAAAAGTGAAAAAAGTAATGCATAAGACAATATGCAGCTAAAACAAAATAATGCATAATGTCTTATGCATCTAAAAAAAAACTGATGCATAACCAGAAAAGTGAGAAAAGTAATGTATAAGATATTATGCAACTAAAACAAAATAATGTATAATGTCTTATGCATCTAAAAAAAACTGATGCATAACCAGAAAAATGAAAAAAAGTAATGCATAAGACATTATGCAGCTAAAACAAAAATAATGCATAATGTATTATGCATCTAAAAAAAACTGATGCATAACCAGAACAGTGAAAAAGTAATGCATAAGACATTATGCAGCTAAAACAAAATAATGGATAATGTGTTATGCATCTAAACAAAACTGATGCATAACCAGAAAAGTGAAAAAGTAATGCATAAGACATTATGCAGCTAAAATAAAATAATGCATAATGTTTTATACATCTAAACAAAACTGATGTTATGCATAAGACATTATGCATAACATCTTTAATTCAAATCTAATCATAAATTTCCGATTGAGATCAAAAACATGGAGACAAATAAGGTATGAAAATTTCCAATTCAGTTGATATCGAAATACTGCAACACACTTCTTACCCTTTTCAACTTCAATTTTAATATCTTTTTACTTCTCGAATAATCAAAGACAACAGAAACCCAAAATCCCCAGATTTAAACAGCAGATTTTGAAACAGAAACCCTAGTTTTATTGAGAAGATTATTCAGAAAAGTATTTGGGAAAAGATTTTGGGAAAAGGGAAAAATCCAAATGTTAAAAACGAAGAATCGGAGTTCACTATTGTTTTCTTCTCGCTTCTCTCTGTTCGTCGCTCGAAGAAAAGGGTAGTTTGGCATTTTAAAAACTGAGAAGCATAATTTCATAAATTACGGGTCTGCTACGAATTTTTGACGGGAAAATGGGTGTGCGCCTGAACTGATGCATAACCAGAAAAGTGAAAAAGTAATGCATAAGACATTATGAAGCTAAAACAAAATAATGCATAATGTCTTATGCATCTTAACAAAACTGATGCATAACCAGAAAAATGAAAAAAGTAATGCATACGACATTATGCAGCTAAAACAAAAATAATGCATAATGTTTTATGCATAAATAGTAATGGCATAATGTCTTATGCACTAAACAAAATGATGCAGGAGACATTATGCACGTGCATAAAAATCCATAAATCAGAAAAGTGAGAAAAGTAATGCATAAGACATTATGCAGCTAAAACAAAATAATGCATAATGTCTTATGCATCTAAAAAAAACTGATGCATAACCAGAAAAGTGAAAAAAAGTAATGCATAAGACATTATGCAGCTAAAACAAAAATAATGCATAATGTATTATGCATCAAAAAAAAACTGATGCATAACCAGAAAAGTGAAAAAAAGTAATGCATTAGACATTATGCAGCTAAAACAAAATAATGCATAATGTCTTATGCAGAAATAATAATGGCATAATGTCTTATGCACTAAACAAAATGATGCAGAAGACATTATGCACGTGCATAAAAATCCATAAATCAGAAAAGTGAAAAAAGTAATGCATAAGACAATATGCAGCTAAAACAAAATAATGCATAATGTCTTATGCATCTAAAAAAAAAACTGATGCATAACCAGAAAAGTGAGAAAGTAATGTAAATATTATGCAACTAAAACAAAATAATGTATAATGTCTTATGCATCTAAAAAAAACTGATGCATAACCAGAAAATGAAAAAAAGTAATGCATAAGACATTATGCAGCTAAAACAAAAATAATGCATAATGTATTATGCATCTAAAAAAAACTGATGCATAACCAGAACAGTGAAAAAGTAATGCATAAGACATTATGCAGCTAAAACAAAATAATGCATAATGTGTTATGCATCTAAACAAAACTGATGCATAACCAGAAAAGTGAAAAAGTAATGCATAAGACATTATGCAACTAAAACAAAATAATGCATAATGTTTTATACATCTAAACAAAACTGATGTTATGCATAAGACATTATGCATAACATCTTTAATTCAAATCTAATCATAAATTTCCGATTGAGATCAAAAACATGGAGACAAATAAGGTATGAAAATTTCCAATTCAGTTGATATCGAAATACTGCAACACATTTCTTAGCCTTTTCAACTTCAATTTTAATTTCTTTTTACTTCTCGAATAATCAAAGACAACAGAAACCCAAAATCCCCAGATTTAAACCCCAGATTTTGAAACAGAAACCCTAGTTTTATTGAGAAGATTATTCGGAAAAGTATTTGGGAAAAGATTTGACAAAGGGAAAAATCCAAATGTTAAAAACGAAAATCGGAGTTCACTATTGTTTTCTTCTCGCTTCTCTCTGTTCGTCGCTCGAAGAAAAGGGTAGTTTGGCATTTTAAAAATTGAGAAGCATAATTTCATAAATTATGGGTCTGCTACGAATTTTTGACGGAAAATGAGTGCGCGCCTGAACTGATGCATACCAGAAAAAGTGAAAAAGTAATGCATAAGACATTATGCAGCTAAAACAAAATAATGCATAATGTCTTATGCATCTAAACAAATTGATGGCATACCCAACAAAATGAAAAAGTAATGCATAAGACAGTTATGCGGCTAAAACAAATAAAGCAAATGTTTATGCAGAAATAATATGGCATAATGTCTTATGCACTAAACAAAAAATGATGCAGAAGACACTATGCACGTGCATAAAAATCCATAAATCAGAAAGTGAAAAAAGTAATGCATAAGAAATATGCAGCTAAAACAAAATAATGCATAATGTCTTATGCATCTAAAAAAAACTGATGCATAACCAGAAAAGTGAGAAAATTAATGTATAAGACATTATGCAGCTAAAACAAAATAATGCATAATGTCTATGCATCTAAAAAACCTGATGCATAACTAGAAAAATGAAAAAAATTAATGCATAAGACATTATACAACTAAACAAAAATAAGGCATAATGTTTATGCATCTAAAAAAACTGATGCATAACCAGAAAAGTGAAAAAGTAATGCATAAGACATTATGCAACTAAAACAAAATAATGCATAATGTGTTATGCATCTAAACAAAACTATGCATAACCAGAAAAGTGAAAAAGTAATGCATAAGACATTATGCACTAAAACAAAATAATGCATAATGTGTTACATCTAAACAAAACTGATGTTAATGCATAAGACATTATGCATAACATCTTTAATTCAAATATACATAAATTTCCGATTGAGATCAAAAACATGGAGACAAATAAGGTATGAAAATTTCCAATTCAGTTGATATCGAAATACTGCAACACATTTCTTAGCCTTTTCAACTTCAATTTTAATTTCTTTTTACTTCTCGAATAATCAAAGACAACAGAAACCCAAAATCCCCAGATTTAAACCGCAGATTTTGAAACATAAACCCTAGTTTTATTGAGAAGATTATTCAGAAAAGGATTTGGGAAAAGATTTGACAAAGGGAAAAATCCAAATGTTAAAAACGAAGAATCGAAGTTCACCATTGTTTTCTTCTCGCTTCTCTCTGTTCGTCGCTCGAAGAAAAGGGTAGTTTGGCCTTTTAAAAACTGAGAAGCATAATTTCATAAATTATGGGTCTGCTACGAATTTTTGACGGGAAAATGGGTGCGCGCCTGAACTGATGCATAACCAGAAAAGTGAAAAAGTAATGCATAAGACATTATGCAGCTAAAACAAAATAATGCGTAATGTCTTATGCATCTAAACAAACTGATGCATAACCAGAAAAATGAAAAAATAATGCATAAGACATTATGCAGCTAAAACAAAAATAATGCATAATGTTTTATGCAGAAATAATAATGGGATAATGTCTTATGCACTAAACAAAATGATGCAGAAGACATTATGCACATGCATAAAATCCATAAATCAAAAAAGTGAAAAAGTAATGCATAAGACATTATGCAGCTAAAACAAAATAATGCATAATGTCTTATGCATCTAAACAAAACTGATGCATAACCAGAAAAGTGAAAAAAAGTAATGCATAAGACATTATGCAGCTAAAACAAAAATAATGCATAATGTATTATGCATCTAAACAAAACTGATGCATAACCAGAAAAGTGAAAAAGTAATGCATAAGACATTATGCAGCTAAAACAAAATAATGCATAATGTCTTATGCATCTAAACAAAACTGATGCATAACCAGAAAAGTGAAAAAGTAATGCATAAGACATTATGCAGCTAAAACAAAATAATGCATAATGTTTTATGCATCTAAACAAAACTGATGTTATGCATAAGACATTATGCATAACATCTTTAATTCAAATCTAATCATAAATTTCCGATTGAGATCAAAAACATGGAGACAAATAAGGTATGAAAATTTCCAATTCAGTTGATATCGAAATACTGCAACACACTTCTTACCCTTTTCAACTTCAATTTTAATTTCTTTTTACTTCTCGAATAATCAAAGACAACAGAAACCCAAAATCCCCAGATTTAAACCGCAGATTTTGAAACAGAAACTCTAGTTTTATTGAGAAGATTATTCAGAAAAGGATTTGGGAAAAGATTTGACAAAGGGAAAAATCCAAATGTTAAAAACGAAGAATTGGAGTTCACCATTGTTTTCTTCTCGCTTCTCTCTGTTCGTCGCTCGAAGAAAAGGGTAGTTTGGCCTTTTAAAAACTGAGAAGCATAATTTCATAAATTATGGGTCTGCTACGAATTTTTGACGGGAAAATGGGTGCGCGCCTGAACTGATGCATAACCAGAAAAGTGAAAAAGTAATGCATATGACATTATGCAGCTAAAACAAAATAATGCGTAATGTCTTATGCATCTAAACAAAACTGATGCATAACCAGAAAAATGAAAAAAGTAATGCATAAGACATTATGCAGCTAAAAAAAAAATAATGCATAATGTTTTATGCAGAAATAATAATGGGATAATGTCTTATGCACTAAACAAAATGATGCAGAAGACATTATGCACGTGCATAAAAATCCATAAATCAAAAAAGTGAAAAAAGTAATGCATAAGACAATATGTGATGAGTGCCAAATAATGTATATATTTATCCCTTTTTGTTGGCAATTTAACTCATCTTTTATGCATTAATTCTACATTTTATCCCATATTCTGTATTTTCATTGTTTTCAAGAATAAATATTTTTATTAATTAATTTTGCATTTTTAGGTAATAAATAAAGTTCGGATGAGTCGCGGAGCGAAAAGAGCAGAAAAGTGGTGAAAAGCCGGGAGAAATTATGCAAGGAAGCCGCAAAGAATGGAGCACACGTCCAAAAAAGCTGGAAATGGGCTCAAGAAGAAGAAAGTTGTTCTTAAAGAAGAAGTGGGCTCAAGGTTTTCCAAGCCCAAACTCATTTCCCAAACCCATATTCTATACCCAAAAGCCTAAAACCCAAATCCATACCCGCTTGCGTCTTCAGCCGTCAGATCAGTTCTCAGAAGCATCCGACGGTCGCTCCCTTGCTGTGCATCGAAGTTTGATATCTCCGCCTAACACTACAACACCTAACTCCATCTGGCGTCGTTGATTTTGTTGTATTATATAATCCAGCGGTCGCTACAAGCTTCACTTCATCTCACCGTCCGATTGATCTTTCATCTCCCTATTCCACGGCTCAGCGTCGCAGATCATCAAACTCGATACACTCGACTCACACCCAAGTGCCGAACACCCTAGACCTCAAACAAACGCACCCTTCCCCTTTCTCCATCGAACCCATCTCCTCCATCACCCCCCTCTGCAGAACCACCATACTCCGTACCACCACCATGTCCGTCTCCATCACCACCACCTCACCCCAAATCACTCCACTATTTTCTCCCCAACTCTACTCTACCTAAGCCCATCATCACCATCACGTACCATCTCTTTGGCATCACTAATTTCTCCAATTTCTCATCTCTCTGCTCACTGAAACCCTAGGTGAGAAATTGGGGATATAAGTGATGATTAAAGCAACAATTGGAGCATGAGAGGAACGAGAAGAAGCAGGAGAAGAGTGGGTCGACGAGATGGAGCGAGTATCTCATCAACAGTAGGTAAATCAATTTCACCAAACCCTAGTTCTACTGATTTTGGGGGAAAATTGGGGGAAAACCCTAAATGGGTAATTGGGTATAAATGGGTGTTGTGTGGAGTGTGTGAAAGACACTGTATACCTCTCTGGACTAGCCAGTAGAGAATTGAGCTAAATTTTAATGAACTTCAAATTTCAGTGCTTATCAGTGAACAGTTGAGTATTGCACATGTTTTTAGTTATCTGATATGTTGCTAATTGTGTCTAATTTATATCTTATGATGAATGTATGTTGCTACATCATGGTTAACATGAGCTAATCAGCATCAGGCCAAGGCTCAGTGAAGCCTTGTGCACTGTCATGTGACTAGAAGCTAGGATGGTTCTCCTGTTGCTGTGTTTTGATTGAGCAAATGGGAGATACCAATGCTCATAGAGCCTGTGATTGGCTGTACTGTCAAAAGACAGCCAATGCTAGGGGTAGACTAGTGAGCAATTTGGTGTTCTTCCATTTCTAGATGTATGCTTAGGAACAAACATAACCTAGAAACATGTCATTTGATTAGGACACAAGGTGGATCATAAGCCTTGGCTTACCCACCAATTCCCTTTCAGTCACTTATATTTTCAGTCCTGTGTGTTTGCAATTCAGTTATTTTCTTGCCTTTTATTTTCTTGCACTTTGTAGCTACTGTGCACTGAAGTCACTGCACAAACTCACCTTGCCCTTGGCTTCCAAGCCTTGGTTCTTTGCTGATTTACCTTGTCTGTTATCTTTCCCTGCTGTGGTTCTTAACTGTTTCTTTATTGCTTTACCTTGCATCTTTGGTTCATGCCATTTACCTTGTTTTGCTCACTGCCTTAGTGCATTGTCACCATTGTTAGCCTAGGAAAACTTCTTATATGCTCCTCTCCCTGTGGACAAACCCCCACTCATCATTATATTATAAATCTTGACCTTGTATACTTGCAAGTGTTTTGTGTGCATCCCATTGTCACACCAAGTTTTTGGCGCCGCTGCCGGGGAGCTGGCTGCCATATTTTTGAAGTTTTCATAGATGTTGTGGCCTTGTTGTGCTTGCCTAGTTGTGTGTGTTCATTGCTATCTTGTTCACTTGCTAACTGCTGCTGGAGCTGTGCATTATTTGTCGCTGCTGCCAAGTCTGCTGCAAAGCCCGCTGCTGCTGCTGGTGCCTCCTCTGCCAAGCTGTGCTGTGCTGTTGCTGCCAAGCTGCTGCTGCTGCCAAGCTGCTGCTGCTGCTGTTGCTGCCAAGCCTGCTGCCAAGCCAACTGGGCTGCCAACTGAAGCTGTCAACTGGGCTTGTGCACCCTCTGCTGCTGGGCTTGTGCAACCTTTGTAGCTGGGCTTGAACCAACTGAGCTGGGCTTAGTAACTTCTAATCCTGGGCTTCGCTGCAGATTCTGCTGGGCTCTGCTCCACCTGTTGCTGCTGGGCTTGAACTTGAGCGTGAGCTTAGGACGATCCTAAAGCCCAACTGGGCTGTGCAACTAAAAGGGGACTAAAAGCCTATTTTTGGGCTTCCCTCCAAAAACCAAGTAAGCCTAACCCATGAGTTAACCCACTTGGGCCTCATTTAAATTCAAATTTGGGCTTGTAATAATTAATTTAATTATTTATTTGAGATTGTAATAATTTTTATTTATTTTCTTTTTCTTTTTCTTTTTTTTTTATTTGGGACTGTAATTATTTTTTTTGTTTTTTTTATTTTTCTTTTATTTTTCTTTTTTCTTTTATGGGTTGTCTTAATTATTATTATTGTTTTTATTTTCTTTATGAGTTGTGCTAATTTATGCTAGGTTTAGTTCAAAATTTTTTTCCAAAGCCCAAATTTTTAAACCAAAAACAAAATCCCTTCTTAAACCAAAACCCATTCAAAACCAAATCTTCAAACCATAACTTCGTGGGCCAAACTGTTTCCGATTGCTCTGTCTGACCAACATGTTAGTTAAGGTACCTACTAGGACATGATTGTGACCTACAGAGACCAACAAACAGACTTGTTAGAATTAACCCAGACGAACCTATCGAAATTCTAAGTTCTGAGGGAGACAGTCCAGATCAACCAGAAACAATGGGAGAACCCCGTACCCTCAAGGATTATATGTACCCAACTAGAGCCAGTCAACCTTCTTGTATTTGCTGCCCGAGGCTAATGGCCATTATGAGCTGAAATCAAGCACAATACAGATGCTTCCTATTTTTAGAGTGTTGAGAATGAAAACCCGTACCACCACGTGAGAGAATTCGAGGAAATTTGTGGAACTCTGCGTTTCACTCAAATGTCCGACGAAACCCTGAAGTTAAGGCTTTTTCCTTTCTCCCTGAAAGATAAGGCAAAGGCCTGGCTCTATGCTTTACAGCCTCAATCCATCATCATGATGGACCTCATAAAGGAGTTTTTCAAAAAGTTTTTCCCGAACCACAAGACTGCGACAATTCGTCAAAGTCTGAATAGCTTTGTGCAATTAGAAGGTGAGACCTTAGCTAGATACCTGGAGAGATTCAATGAATTATTGCTCCAATGTCCCCATCATGGTTTTGAAAAATGGAGACTTGTGCAAATTTTGTATGAAGGTCTAGATGTGTCCACCCGAACAACGGTTGAGTCGATGTGTAATGGTCTATTCGTAGATAAAACTGCTGACGCGTCTTGGGACTTCTTGATTGAAGTAGCTGAAAAGACGCAACAGTGGGAATCCATCCGTGAAACCAGAAAGACTACATCCGAAGCAAAGGCTTTTAGGATTGAAGCGGATTTTGAGGGAAGAGCAAACATGGCATCAATAGTTAGGAGATTAGAAGAGTTAGAACTACATAAAAATTCAAAACCTTCCACCACTACTCTCCGAGAACATGTCGCTTCGTCTGTTTGTGCTGCTTGTAACGACCCCAACCATCAATTCCAAAATTGTCCAGATTTGCTTGCAGTCCAGGAGTCTAGGCTTGAACAGGCACATGCCATGTTTCAAAAACCAGAGCATAACCCTTATTCACAGACCTACAATCCAGGATGGAGAAACCACCCTAACTTTTCATGGTCAAAAGGACCCACTCAAGGAGGACCATCTCAACCCAATCAGAGCTATCAAAACAATCAGGGATATCAGAACAATCAAGGTTATCAACACCCGAGAAACCCTCAACAACAATCAAACTCTCAACAACAATCATATCCTCAACACAATACCGACAAGAGATTATCCACCCTAGAGGAAATGTTCCAGAGTTTGATGCAAAGTCAGAAAAATCTAGATCAAAAGATGGATCAAATGTGAGAGAGAAAAGGGTAAACTTCCGAGCCAACCCCAACAAAATCCAAAGAGGATATTTCAAACAGGCACAACATCCTGCACTGAAACCTCACCTGATCAAATCCATGCCATTACCACCCTCCGAAGTGGTAAAGTCATCGAGAACAACGTGGGCGAACCTAATGAATCTGATACAAATTCCACGTGTCTCCACAACCCCAGAAAACCAAAGAATCTGAGCAAGTTGGAAAATCTGACAATTCTACTGCTGTGAATGTCCCTTTGCCAACTCATCTTCCTGTTGCCCCATTTCCTCAAAGATTGATCTATCAACAGAAAAGTACCCATTACAATGAGATGTTAGATCTGTTCAAGAGAGTCAACATCAACATTCCTTTTCTTGAAGCAATCAAGCAAATCCCTGCTTATGCCAAATTCCTCAAAGACTTGTGTACTCAAAAGCGCAAGCTCAATGTGCAAAAACGTGCTTTCTTAGCTGAGCAGGTGAGTTCCATCATTCTGAACAAAACTCCACCCAAGTTTAGGGATCCAGGATGTCCAACAATTTCTTGCACTATAGGAGAACACACGGTCAATAAAGCGTTATTAGACCTAGGTGCAAGTGTTAACCTACTGCCATATTCTGTTTATGAGCAGTTAGGTCTTGGGGAGTTGAAACCAACATCTATCACTCTACAACTGGCAGACCGATCTGTCAAGATTCCTCGTGGAGTGGTCGAAGATGTTTTGATCAAGGTTGACAAATTCTATTTTCCCGTAGACTTCATTGTCTTAGACACTCAACCTGTACAAAACCCAGACTGTCACATTCCTGTCATCTTAGGACGTCCTTTCTTGGCTACGTCCAACGCGATCATCAACTGTCGGAATGGAGTGTTAAAACTGTCTTTTGGTAACATGACGGTAGAATTGAATGTGTTCGATATTAGTCAACAACCTGTGAATCTTGATGATGATGATGTGCATGAAGTTAATATGATTGAAGGATTAATGCAAGATTCGTTGACTAACATTCTATCCGTCGACCCCTTTCAAGCATGTATGGAGAACTTTAACCCTGATTCCTATGATGATGCATACTGTAGTGACGTCCTATCTCTGCTCGAATCTGTACCTCAAATGGACGTCACTGAAAGGAAATATGAAGTGGAACCACCCCTACTCTCTGATTCCAAGCTTATTCCATCCATTGTTGAGCCACCCAAGCTTGAATTGAAAACATTGCCTAGTACGTTGAAGTACGCATTCCTAGGTTCTTCTGATACTTTACCTGTCATTATTTCATCATGTTTAGACACGGAACAGGAAAGTAAGCTTTTAGAAGTACTTAAGGAACACAAAGAGGCCTTAGGATGGACCATCTCAGATCTCAAAGGAATTAGTCCCACCATTTGCATGCACCACATTAACCTTGAAGAGAATGCCAAACCATCGAGGGAAATGCAAAGGAGACTTAATCCTAACATGAGAGATGTAGTCAAAGGAGAGATCCTGAAACTACTTGATGCGGGTATCATATACCCAATTCCCGATAGCAAATGGGTTAGTCCCATTCAAGTTGTGCCTAAGAAGTCAGGCATTACTGTTGTTCAGAACGACAAGAATGAATTAGTCCCTACTCGTACAACCACAGGATGGCGAGTATGCATCGACTACAGGAAGTTGAACACAGTAACAAGGAAGGATCACTTCCCGCTCCCTTTCATTGACCAAATGCTAGAACGTGTGTCTGGACACAGTCACTACTGTTTTCTAGATGGCTTTTCCGGTTATAACCAAATTCACATTGCTCCGGAAGATCAGGAAAAAACTACATTCACGTGTCCATTTGGGACGTTTGCTTATAGACGTATGCCCTTCGGGTTGTGTAATGCACCTGCTACTTTTCAGCGTTGCATGATGAGCATTTTTTCTGACATGATAGATAGTTTTCTCGAGATCTTTATGGATGATTTCTCTGTTTTTGGTTCCTCGTTTGACGAATGTTTGAAGCATCTTGCCCTCGTGATATCCAGATGTAAAGAAAAAACCTTGTTCTAAATTGGGAAAAATGCCATTTTATGGTGAATTCAGGAATAGTTCTAGGACACATCATCTCAGAAAAGGAATTGAAGTGGATAAAGCTAAAGTTGACCTCATTCAACATCTACCACAACCTTGCTCTGTGAAGGAGATCAGATCATTTCTAGGTCATGCTGGTTTTTACCGGCGATTCATCAAAGATTTCAGCAAAATCTCCAGACCTCTGTGCAGTCTTCTCTCCAAAGATGTTGCCTTCAATTTCGATGCTGCTGTGTGAAGGCATGGGAGGAATTAAAAACCCTTCTCACCACCGCTCCTATAGTCCGACCACCCGATTGGAAGCTTCCGTTCGAACTTATGTGTGATGCCTCTGATTATGCTGTTGGTGCTGTTTTAGGACAGCGAGTTGATAGACTACCATATGTGATATACTATGCTAGCAAAACCCTTAATGATGCCCAACTCAATTATTCAACTACCGAGAAGGAATTGCTTGCCGTCGTTTTCGCATTAGACAAGTTTAGATCTTATCTGATAGGGTCTAAGATCATCATATACACAGACCATGCGGCTTTGAAGTATCTTCTTTCCAAGAAGGATGCTAAAGCTCGCCTTATTCGATGGATACTCTTATTACAGGAATTCGATCTCGAAATCCGTGATAAGAAAGGTTGTGAGAATGTGGTTGCTGATCATTTGTCTAGATTAACTTTAGAGTCTATTGATGAATCTGAGCTGATTAGAGAATCATTCCCAGATGAACAGCTGATGTCTATCTCAGACCTTCCTTGGTTTGCTGATATTGTTAACTACCTCGCTACAGGTAGGATGCCCTCACGTTGGTCGAGACAAGACCGCTCTAAATTCCTGGCTGAAGTCAAACATTTCCTTTGGGATGACCCATATTTGTTTAAGTACTGTCCAGACCAAATCATTAGGAGATGTGTCCCCAACACTGAACAGAAAGATGTGATATCTTTCTGTCATGACCAAGCATGTGGAGGCCATTTCAGTGCCAAGAAAACTGCTGCAAAGATCTTGCAGTGTGGATTCTATTGGCCATCATTGTTCAAGGATTGCCATGATTATTGTGTTGCTTGTGAACGCTGTCAAAAGCTAGGAAGCATTTCGAGGAGAAACATGATGCCATTGAACCCCATTTTGATTGTGGAGATTTTTGATGTTTGGGGGATAGACTTCATGGGTCCATTTCCCATGTCTGACAGCAAGTTGTACATCCTAGTCGCAGTTGATTACGTTTCTAAGTGGGTAGAAGCCATAGCAACCAGAACAAATGACCACAAGGTGGTACTTTCATTTCTAAAGGAGAACATATTTTCACGTTTTGGTACCCCTAGAGCTATCATCAGTGACGGCGGTTCACATTTTCGTACTTTGAGTCTTTAGTACGCAAGTATGGCATAACTCACAAGGTTCTACTCCTACCACCCTCAGACTAGTGGACAAGTGGAAGTGTCTAATAGGGAAATTAAGCACATTCTGGAGAAGACGGTCAACCCGTCCAGGAAAGATTGGTCATTGAGATTGAATGATGCTTTGTGGGCCTATAGAACAGCTTATAAGACACCAATTGGCATGTCCCCCTATCGTCTAGTGTATGGAAAGCCGTGCCATCTACCTGTGGAATTAGAACATCGTGCCTACTGGGCAATCAAAGAGCTGAACTTTCTCTGGACGAAGCTGGAATTCAACGGAAACTTCAACTCAACGAGTTGGAAGAATTGAGAAATGAGGCTTATGACAGTGCCAAGCTGTACAAGCAGAAAAGATGTTTCATGACAAGCGTATTCTGCGCAAATCCTTCACTCCTGGTCAGAAAGTCTTGCTGTATGACTCCCGATTACATCTTTTTCCAGGAAAACTGCGTTCCAGATGGAAGGGTCCGTACCTAGTACGCACAGTTTTTCCTCATGGAGCTGTAGAGCTGGAGGATGTCTCCAACAAGAACGTTTTCAAAGTCAACGGGCAGAGATTAAAGCCATTCCTTGAGCCATTTCCACCCGACATTGAAACAACCAACCTGGAGGACCCAGTCTATGTGGACTAAACTGGTCCACTCTTTCCCTAAATAACCAAAAGTTTTCCAAATGTTTCCCTAAAAACCAAAATTTTCGTTTTTCCCCCAACAAAACCAAATTTTTTCCAAAAAGTCCAATCCCATTAAAAACCAAATTTTCTTGTAGATAATGTGTTAGTTAAATTTCCTTTTGTGTATATTTTGTGCTCATCCATTGTGACTCCTAATATGATGGATTTTTGCCTTGAATAACGGAGTTTTAATCGAGCTGCCACCGTACAATCGGGTATTCTCTCTCCTTTTACTCTACTCAGCATGTTCCTCTTCATATATTGTTTTATAATTCTTTCCATATTTTGAAACATTGAGGACAATGTTTAGTTTAGGTTTGGGGGTATAGAGTAGATACCATGATAATTTGCTATAATTGAAAACGAACTCCTTCTTTTTTTGAAAAAATTGAAAAATTCCAAAAAAAAAAATTCAAAAAAAAAAAAAATTAAAAATGAAATCATAAAAATGGAGCTCATTTACCTTGAAATGTTGACTCTTGTGCAAATATGTATTTTTATTAGGAGTCTTAGTCTAGATATTTAGGCACCCTGATTCTAGCACAATTCACATAGTGATAAGAAATTTGCACGCGCACGATCTACCAATACATGTATGGCCTCGATCTTCAAGGTGTTTGATAGGAAGTTACGATTGCCAATCACTTTAGAATACTGAACGAAACTTGACTAGCTTGTTCTTTGGTTGGTTGGGATAGAAGGTGGAGGTTACATTAAGAAAGACAACCATCGAATTTAACTGGGTGCATCAAAAAGGGCTACCTCTTGCAAAGTGTCATGTAATTTTTGTTTCCTTTTTATGTATCAAAAGTGTTTTAAAAAAAAAAAAAAAAAAACGATGTATATTCAGAAAAAAAAAGAAAATACAAAAAATACAAAAAAATCAAGTATTTATCAATTCCATCATCTCTTGTTCCAAAAATAAAAAGAGAATAGTCAATGTAAATAAGAGTCATGTAAAGATCTTTTGTTGTTTTTTGTAATAAGCAAGGAGGGTGTATGCCATTGATGTACAACGCGAGTAATTGTGAAATACCTCCAACTCATTCACAATTCTCGTAAAGTCCGGACAGCTAGCTAGATTTCGACCTCAGTTCTTAGCCTGAGAAACTATCTCTTGGTGATTAGTAGTCATGACTTCAGATCTTTCTTTACACATGTGTAGATACACTTTACACTCTTATCACATGTCTTTTTGTTATCAGTGCTAGGATTGTGCCTTCGATAGCTAGATTGACATCTCCATTTTGCTGTGAGCTTAACTGTTTTGCACATGTCACATTTGATGGAATCTGAGCTTATATTTTGACCTAGAACTTTGTAGGTACGTTCTAAGCAAACCTTCACGAGACTTCAACTCGTCCACTAGGGACACTTAGTGGTTTAAAAGGCTTAGTGCATACGCTAAATGCATTCGAGAGACCAGCGACAGTGGTATAGTTAGGATTTCCTTAGTTTTGTTTTACTTGAGGACAAGTAAAATTCAGGTTTGGGGGTATTTGATGAGTGCCAAATATTGTATATATTTATCCCTTTTTGTTGGCATTTAACTCATCTTTTATGCATTAATTCTACATTTTATCCCATATTCTGTATTTTCATTGTTTTCAAGAATAAATATTTTTATTAATTAATTTTGCATTTTTAGGTAATAAATAAAGTTCGGATGAGTCGCGGAGCGAAAAGAGCAGAAAAGTGGTGAAAAGCCGGGAGAAATTACGCAAGGAAGCCGCAAAGAATGGAGCGCACGTCCAAAAAGCTGGAAATGGGCTCAAGAAGAAGAAAGTTGTTCTTAAAGAAGAAGTGGGCTCAAGGTTTTCCAAGCCCAAACTCATTTCCCAAACCCATATTCTATACCCAAAAGCCTAAAACCCAAATCCATACCCGCTTGCGTCTTCAGCCGTCAGATCAGTTCTCAGAAGCATCCGACGGTCGCTCCCTTGCTGTGCATCGAAGTTTGATATCTCCGCCTAACACTACAACACCTAACTCCATCTGGCGTCGTTGATTTTGTTGTATTATATAATCCAGCGGTCGCTACAAGCTTCACTTCATCTCACCGTCCGATTGATCTTTCATCTCCCTATCCCACGGCTCAGCGTCGCAGATCATCAAACTCGATACACTCGCCTCACACCCAAGTGCCGAACACCCTAGACCTCAAACAAACGCACCCTTCCCCTTTCTCCATCGAACCCATCTCCTCCATCACCCCCCTCTGCAGAACCACCATACTCCGTACCACCACCATGTCCGTCTCCATCACCACCACCTCACCCCAAATCACTCCACTATTTTCTCCCCAACTCTACTCTACCTAAGCCCATCATCACCATCACGTACCATCTCTTTAGCATCACTAATTTCTCCAATTTCTCATCTCTCTGCTCACTGAAACCCTAGGTGAGAAATTGGGGATATAAGTGATGATTAAAGCAACAATTGGAGCATGAGAGGAACGAGAAGAAGCAGGAGAAGAGTGGGTCGACGAGATGGAGCGAGTATCTCATCAACAGTAGGTAAATCAATTTCACCAAACCCTAGTTCTACTGATTTTGGGGGAAAATTGGGGGAAAACCCTAAATGGGTAATTGGGTATAAATTGTTGTGTGGAGTGTGTGAAAGACACTGTATCTCTCTGGACTAGCCAGTAGAGAATTGACAAATTTTAATGAATTCAATTTCAGTGCTTATCAGTGAACAGTTGAATTGCAATGTTTTTAGTTATCTGATATGTTGCTAATTGTGTCTAATTATATCTATGATGAATGTATGTTGCTACATCATGGTTAGCATGAGCTAATCAGCATCAGGCCAAGGCTCAGTGAAGCCTTGTGCACTGTCATGTGACTAGAAGCTAGGATGTTCTCCTGTTGCTGTGTTTTGATTGAGCAAATGGGATACCAATGCTCATAGAGCCTGTGATTGGCTGTACTGTCAAAACAGCCAATGCTAGGGGTAGACTAGTGAGCAATTTGGTGTTCTTCCATTTCTAGATGTATGCTTAGGAACAAACATAACCTAGAAACATGTCATTTGATTAGGACACAAGGTGGATCATAAGCCTTGGCTTACCCACCAATTCCCTTTCAGTCACTTATATTTTCAGTCCTGTGTGTTTGCAATTCAGTTATTTTCTTGCCTTTTATTTTCTTGCACTTTGTAGCTACTGTGCACTGAAGTCAGTGCACAAACTCACCTTGCCCTTGGCTTCCAAGCCTTGGTTCTTTGCTGATTTACCTTGTCTGTTATCTTTCCCTGCTGTGGTTCTTAACTGTTTCTTTATTGCTTTACCTTGCATCTTTGGTTCATGCCATTTACCTTGTTTTGCTCACTGCCTTAGTGCATTGTCACCATTGTTAGCCTAGGAAAACTTCTTATATGCTCCTCTCCCTGTGGACAAACCCCCACTCATCATTATATTATAAATCTTGACCTTGTATACTTGCAAGTGTTTTGTGTGCATCCCATTGTCACACCAATATGCAGCTAAAACAAAATAATGCATAATGTGTTATGCATCTAAAAAAAAACTGATGCATAACCAGAAAATTGAGAAAAGTAATGCATAAGACATTATGCAGCTAAAACAAAATAATGCATAATGTCTTATGCATCTAAAAAAAACTGATGCATAACCAGAAAAGTAAAAAAAAGTAATGCATAAGACATTATGCAGCTAAAACAAAAATAATGCATAATGTATTATGCATCTAAAAAAAACTGATGCATAACCAGAAAAGTGAAAAAGTAATGCATAAGACATTATGCAGCTAAAACAAAATAATGCATAATGTCTTATGCATCTAAACAAAACTGATATTATGCATAAGATATTATGCGTAACATCTTTAATTCAAATCTAATCATAAATTTCCGATTGAGATCAAAAACATGGAGACAAATAAGGTATGAAAATTTCCAATTCAGTTGATATCGAAATACTGCAACACACTTCTTACCCTTTTCAACTTCAATTTTAATTTCTTTTTACTTCTCGAATAATCAAAGACAACAGAAACCCAAAATCCCCAGATTTAAACCACAGATTTTGAAACAGAAACCCTAGTTTTATTGAGAAGATTATTCAGAAAAGGATTTGGGAAAAGATTTGACAAAGGGAAAAATCCAAATGTTAAAAACGAAGAATCGGAGTTCACCATTGTTTTCTTCTCGCTTCTCTCTGTTCGTCGCTCGAAGAAAAGGGTAGTTTGGCCTTTTAAAAACTGAGAAGCATAATTTCATAAATTATGGGTCTGCTACGAATTTTTGACGGGAAAATGGGTGCGCGGCTGAACTGATGCATAACCAGAAAAGTGAAAAAGTAATGCATAAGACATTATGCAGCTAAAACAAAATAATGCGTAATGTCTTATGCATCTAAACAAAACTGATGCATAACCAGAAAAATGAAAAAAGTAATGCATAAGACATTATGCAGCTAAAACAAAAATAATGCATTATGTTTTATGCAGAAATAATAATGGGATAATGTCTTATGCACTAAACAAAATGATGCAGAAGACATTATGCACGTGCATAAAAATCCATAAATCAGAAAAGTGAAAAAAGTAATGCATAAGACAATATGCAGCTAAAACAAAATAATGCATAATGTCTTATGCATCTAAAAAAAAACTGATGCATAACCAGAAAAGTGAGAAAAGTAATGCATAAGACATTATGCAGCTAAAACAAAATAATGCATAATGTCTTATGCATCTAAAAAAAACTGATGCATAACCAGAAAAGTGAAAAAAAGTAATGCAAAAGACATTATGCAGCTAAAACAAAAATAATGCATAATGTATTATGCATCTAAAAAAAACTGATGCATAACCAGAAAAGTGAAAAAGTAATGCATAAGACATTATGCAGCTAAAACAAAATAATGCATAATGTCTTATGCATCTAAACAAAACTGATATTATGCATAAGATATTATGCGTAACATCTTTAATTCAAATCTAATCATAAATTTCCGATTGAGATCAAAAACATGGAGACAAATAAGGTATGAAAATTTCCAATTCAGTTGATATCGAAATACTGCAACACACTTCTTACCCTTTTCAACTTCAATTTTAATTTCTTTTTACTTCTCGAATAATCAAAGACAACAGAAACCCAAAATCCCCAGATTTAAACCGCAGATTTTGAAACAGAAACTCTAGTTTTATTGAGAAGATTATTCAGAAAAGGATTTGGGAAAAGATTTGACAAAGGGAAAAATCCAAATGTTAAAAACGAAGAATCGGAGTTCACCATTGTTTTCTTCTCGCTTCTCTCTGTTCGTCGCTCGAAGAAAAGGGTAGTTTGGCCTTTTAAAAACTGAGAAGCATAATTTCATAAATTATGGGTCTGCTACGAATTTTTGACGGGAAAATGGGTGCGCGCCTGAACTGATGCATAACCAGAAAAGTGAAAAAGTAATGCATAAGACATTATGCAGCTAAAACAAAATAATGCGTAATGTCTTATGCATCTAAACAAAACTGATGCATAACCAGAAAAATGAAAAAAGTAATGCATAAGACATTATGCAGCTAAAACAAAAATAATGCATTATGTTTTATGCAGAAATAATAATGGGATAATGTCTTATGCACTAAACAAAATGATGCAGAAGACATTATGCACGTGCATAAAAATCCATAAATCAGAAAAGTGAAAAAAGTAATGCATAAGACAATATGCAGCTAAAACAAAATAATGCATAATGTCTTATGCATCTAAAAAAAAACTGATGCATAACCAGAAAAGTGAGAAAAGTAATGCATAAGACATTATGCAGCTAAAACAAAATAATGCATAATGTCTTATGCATCTAAAAAAAACTGATGCATAACCAGAAAAGTGAAAAAAAGTAATGCATAAGACATTATGCAGCTAAAACAAAAATAATGCATAATGTATTATGCATCTAAAAAAAACTGATGCATAACCAGAAAAGTGAAAAAGTAATGCATAAGACATTATGCAGCTAAAACTAAATAATGCATAATGTCTTATGCATCTAAACAAAACTGATATTATGCATAAGATATTATGCGTAACATCTTTAATTCAAATCTAATCATAAATTTCCGATTGAGATCAAAAAAATGGAGACAAATAAGGTATGAAAATTTCCAATTCAGTTGATATCGAAATACTGCAACACACTTCTTACCCTTTTCAACTTCAATTTTAATTTCTTTTTACTTCTCGAATAATCAAAGACAACAGAAACCCAAAATCCCCAGATTTAAACCGCAGATTTTGAAACAGAAACCCTAGTTTTATTGAGAAGATTATTCAGAAAAGGATTTGGGAAAAGATTTGACAAAGGGAAAAATCCAAATGTTAAAAACGAAGAATCGGAGTTCACCATTGTTTTCTTCTCGCTTCTCTCTGTTCGTCGCTCGAAGAAAAGGGTAGTTTGGCCTTTTAAAAACTGAGAAGCATAATTTCATAAATTATGGGTCTGCTACGTATTTTTGATGGGAAAATGGTGGCGCGCCTGAACTGATGCATAACCAGAAAAGTGAAAAAGTAATGCATAAGACATTATGCAGCTAAAACAAAATAATGCATAATGTCTTATGCATCTAAACAAAACTGATGCATAACCAGAAAAATGAAAAAAGTAATGCATAAGACATTATGCAGCTAAAACAAAAATAATGCATAATGTTTTATGCAGAAATAATAATGGGATAATGTCTTATGCACTAAACAAAATGATGCAGAAGACATTATGCACGTGCATAAAAATCCATAAATCAAAAAAGTGAAAAAAGTAATGCATAAGACAATATGCAGCTAAAACAAAATAATGCATAATGTCTTATGCATCTAAAAAAAAACTGATGCATAACCAGAAAAGTGAGAAAAGTAATGCATAAGACATTATGCAGCTAAAACAAAATAATGCATAATGTCTTATGCATCTAAAAAAAACTGATGCATAACCAGAAAAGTGAAAAAAAGTAATGCATAAGACATTATGCAGCTAAAACAAAAATAATGCATAATGTATTATGCATCTAAAAAAAACTGATGCATAACCAGAAAAGTGAAAAAGTAATGCATAAGACATTATGCAGCTAAAACAAAATAACGCATAATGTCTTATGCATCTAAACAAAACTGATATTATGCATAAGATATTATGCGTAACATCTTTAATTCAAATCTAATCATAAATTTCCGATTGAGATCAAAAACATGGAGACAAATAAGGTATGAAAATTTCCAATTCAGTTGATATCGAAATACTGCAACACACTTCTTACCCTTTTCAACTTCAATTTTAATTTCTTTTTACTTCTCGAATAATCAAAGACAACAGAAACTCAAAATCCCCAGATTTAAACCGCAGATTTTGAAACAGAAACCCTAGTTTTATTGAGAAGATTATTCAGAAAAGGATTTGGGAAAAGATTTGACAAAGGGAAAAATCCAAATGTTAAAAACGAAGAATCGGAGTTCACCATTGTTTTCTTCTCGCTTCTCTCTGTTCGTCGCTCGAAGAAAAGGGTAGTTTGGCCTTTTAAAAACTGAGAAGCATAATTTCATAAATTATTGGTCTGCTACGAATTTTTGACGGGAAAATGGGGGCGCGCCTGAACTGATGCATAACCAGAAAAGTGAAAAAGTAATGCATAAGACATTATGCAGCTAAAACAAAATAATGCATAATGTCTTATGCATCTAAACAAAACTGATGCATAACCAGAAAAATGAAAAAAGTAATGCATAAGACATTATGCAACTAAAACAAAAATAATGCATAATGTTTTATGCAGAAATAATAATGGCATAATGTCTTATGCACTAAACAAAATGATGCAGAAGACATTATGCACATGCATAAAAATCCATAAATCAGAAAAGTGAAAAAAGTAATGCACAAGACAATATGCAGCTAAAACAAAATAATGCTAAGTTTACGCGAATAGGAGATCTTGTTTAATTTAGCTTATTTTCTATAGAGGAAAGTATCTATTTAGTTTCCTATATTTTCTATATTCTAATTAATTAGGATATGTTATAGTTAATTAAAATATACTCAAAAATAAGATAATATCTTGATTAATTAATTATTTATATATTCACTCGATAAATAAAGAGTGACATTGTAATTGTAAATCATCCCCGTGACATCAAAACTGGTGATCAATAATATTTCCCCCTTCGGATTTTTGTCCGTGGACGTAGATCGAGTTGACCGAACCACGTTCAATCTCTGTCTCATGTCACGATTTCTCTTTGGTCCATGATCCCTCGATACTCATAATTTATTACAAACTCAAAAGATGCAGCAAATGAGAGAGATGACTACTGTGAGTCTTGTGCCTATTGAGTGTGAAAGTGTTGACCACAACAGGATTCACCAAACCCTGAACCTGGATGACTTATTTTATTTTTTTTATTTTATTTTTTACTAGGATTTGAATCCGTGGCTCTAATCCCCACGTTCATTAGAAAAAAAAAAATTGAAACGGCAATATTCATATGGCAAGACTCAAGAGTGGTTAGCTTGGAAGGCATAAAAAAGTACAAGAGTCGGTAGAGATGAGTTTACATATTGTCGCCGTTTGTTTATTTAACATCAAATGCCATGGTACCAAAGTCATCAAAAACCGTGTCACCCATGTGGTATTGGCGTACTGCAATCTTCTTCCCGAGATAAAATATAAATCCCACTTCATTTCTGATATCTGGAAGGGTGGTTAGAATTTCTCTAACTCAGTAATCACTTGAACAGATCTTTAAGAAATCCATCCATGGCAACCTCGCATGATGAAAATTCTTGTGATTCTGATCTTTCCAGGGATAGTGTACTTACCCGCCATGGTTTGGGACATTCTGTTCTTCATCAGTATCAAGGTTTTTGGTCGTACGCTAAAGCAATAGAAAATGTCAAGGATTTCCAACAGAATTTCAACGCTTTAGATACTGATGTAATAATAACCACGTTACCAAAATCAGGTACCACTTGGTTGAAAGCATTGGCCTTCGCCATCGTTAATCGAACCAGTTATTCCCCTTCTTCTTCTTCTTCTCACCAACACCACCCATTGCTTACAACCTCACCCCATGATCTTGTTCCTTTTGTTGATTTTAAACATCGTTATCCGGCAAATTATAGTCTTCTTGATTTCACTAAAACCAGTACCTGTCATGATTCCCCGTGCAGACTTATATCTACCCATGTCCCTTACCCTTCTTTACCTGAATCTATCAAGAGTACTGCGACAGATTGCAAGATTGTTTATTTATGCAGAAACCCTCAGGACAACTTTATCTCTCTGTGGCTATTTATGAATAAGTTCATAGGGACGATGCAGGAGAACAACAGTGGCGATAGATCCCCGCCTCTGTCGATTGAAGAAGCTTTTGAATACTTCTGTGCTGGAGTGTCACTATCCGGTCCATTTTGGGATCATGTACTCGGATATTGGACAAAGAGCTTGGAGGAACCTCGAAAAGTATTGTTTTTAAAGTATGAAGATTTGAAGAAAGAACCCGAGATCCATTGTAAGAGACTGGCAGAGTTTATGGGTTGCCGATTCTCCGTCGAAGAGGAGAATCAAGGAGCGGTCGATGAAATAGTGAAACTATGTAGTTTCCAAAACTTGAAGAATTTGGATTTGAATAAGAGTGGAACTACCTCCAGGTTTCATTTTAAAAATGAAGATTTTTACAGGAAAGGTGAGGTTGGTGATTGGAAGAATTACTTGACTCCTCCCATGGTTGAAAGACTTGATCGTCTCCTGGAAGAGAAGTTGCAGGGGTCTGGGTTAGTGTTCCCAAATTAATTTCCTTGATGTCAGTTCTTTCTTCAGTATTGTCAGCTTGTACTTTTGATTTTTGTGGTTCTGTCTTGTGTCTTGCTTCTTGGTTGAGGGTGTGTATCTCTAGGAGTCTGGTGTGTAATCATGTTTGATTAGCGCTTCCACTGTGCTTTTTGTTAATGGATTTGATTTCCCTCACTTTAGCGCAGTTTACACTACCAATTGTTTAAACCACTGTTTGGGGCACTACCAAAATCAGCTACCACTTCGTTGAAACTTAAAAGCATTTTCACTCCAGCAGTATAGAAACACAAAACCGGACCTGAGTAGTGGGACCATGGTTAAATAGTGACATTTTTACAGATGAAGCTCTTTCATAGACATGGCTTGCTATCAGAGTGGCGGCCGAAGGCCGTCGGAAACTTTTAGGTGATATTTTTAGGTAACTACGAGTACGAGGTGCTCTATTCGAGTGTAGATATCCCCCATTAGATTTATCTACTAAACGTTGTTTAAAAATATGCGAGAGGAGTGTCATAACATTCTTCAATTGAATTTAAAGACCTTACAAATTTTGCTAAAACATCCACTACTTTAAAGAGAATGTCTTTAAAGATAGCATCCGTCTTAGAGTCTCCATCGAAATTCCCAGCTGAAAATTGATCGATGAGAGCTTTTGCATCACTTTCTACAATGATGTGAGAGAGATGTTGTTCCACAGTTTTCTTCAGAACTGCCTAGATGGCCCTTGCTTCAGCTTCTTCAGCAGAGTGAACATCAAAGACTAAGGAGGCACAAAAGGTTGATTTTCTGGAGAAATCACGCATCACATACCCTGCACCATTAGCTCCAGAGATATCATCAGAGGCACCACCAGTATTGCATTTAATCCAACAAAAAGAAGGAGGCATCCATTTATCACTAGTACTGACATGTAGGGTGGAGGGAGTAGTCAAACTAGGATTTATAGAATTCCTAGTAAGGAGCATAGCTCTAGCTCTAGCTAAGACAGCAGTGAAGTTTTCTCTAATGCCTTGGAAAATGAAGTTGTTTTTACTAGTCCAGATAGACCATAAGATAGCCACAAAGAGACATTGATTATCCTCAGACAATTTAGAATGATGGTCAGTTAACCAGAAAAGAAGCCAATCTAAAAAGGATTTGTTCTGAAAAAATTGAGTATTAATGTTGGAATCAGAAATGAACCAAACTCTACTAGCAAAGGGGCAAGTGACCAAAGCATGCATAATAGTTTCCTGAGGATCAGAACACCTAGGACAATCCACACTATACATAGGCATTCTAGTATGGAGAATGGTTCTGGAGGGAAAGGCATTTATAGCTGCTCTCCATAAAAAAACCTGAATTCTGTAAGGCACTTTAACTTTTCCAAATGCACTTCCAAAGATTTTTACAAGGAGAAGGCCTAAGGCCTCTGAGCCCCAAGTAGGCAGATTTAGTAGAAAATTTGTCATTCTTTGAAAGATCCCAAGCCCTCCTATCAGGAGTGCAAAGATGGCTTAAGGGAATGGAGATAATATTCTGAACATAAGCATTATCAAAATGGGTGTTGAGTCTAGACACATCCCAACTTCTAGATTGGGAATCAATGAAATAAGCAACTTTAATACTAGGATCAGGAGGAACAAGAGGGTTGGGTGTGGCATAACCCTGAGAGGGAATCTACTTATCACACCAAGGGTAAATAAATTGACCACCCCCAACAATACAAGAAATAAAAGGTTTTATAAGCTCCTCAATAGCATGCAGGCACTTCCAAGTCCAAGAACATTTAGCAGTACACTTAGCATTCAAAAAATCAGTTTTGGGAAAATATTTGGCCTTAAGAACAATGGCCAGAAGATAGTTAGGATTTTCCAGGCATTCCTAGCAAGCATTGCTAGGTTTTTTAACTCAGCCTTCCTGAACCCCAAACCTCCTTCAGCTTTAGGGGAACATAAAATGTCCCAGCCTAGAAGGTGCAACTTTCTATCCTTGGGATTTAAAGTTTCACCATACCAGAATTTACAGAGGTGAGAGTCCATATGTTTACAAAGGTGTTTAGGGATAAAAAAGGCTCCCATTTGAAAAAGAGGGATAGCTTAACCAATGTGCTTGATCAGAGTAGTCCTAGCAGCTTGGGATAAGAGCTTGTGAAGCCAGATAGAGATCCTGGCATCAATGGCTTGGAGAATACCCATATGTGTCTGGATTTTTGAAGCTTGGAAAACAGTAGGTGTTCCAAGATATTTTTCTCCTAAATCCTGCTTTGGATATCTAGAATATTAGTCAAAATGGCTTTCCTATGTTCAAGAATCTTCCTACTAAACAAAATACCAGATTTTTCAAAATTGATTTCTTGCCCAGAAGCAAGGAAGTATTTTTGAAGATAATCTTTTATGACATGAAAGTTTTTCAGTAGGTTTTGAAAACAAGATAGAATCATCAACAAACAGAAGATGGGTCATTTCAGGAGCCTCTTTACAGACTCTTATACCTTCTAAAGTACCCTTTTTTTGGAGACTATCAATGTAAGAAGATAGGGCTTCAGAACAAATGATGTAAAGATAGGGAGATAGAGGGTCTCCCTGTCTTAGACCTCTTTCAGGTTCGAAGAAACATGTAGTTCTACCATTAAGAAGGACAGAATAAGACACAATGGAGACACACACTGGTTTATCAGTTTAACCCAATGATTAGACAGACCCATTTTAGTTAACACTTTCTCAAGAAAATCCCACTCAAGCTTATCATATGCCTTAGACATGTCAAGTTTGATGGCAGTTATGCCCTCAACTTTATCATTATGATTGACAGCATATATGGCCTCATTAGCAAGCAAAATTTTATCAGAGATACTCCTCTTGGGGATAAAAGCACTTTGATTTTGGGAAATAATTTTGTTCATAAAAGTTTTCAGTCTATTAGCCAGAGTTTTTGAAAGAAGTTTATAAATAAAATTACATAGACCAGTGGGCCTATACTGGGTTACCAATTCAGCAAGAGGGACTTTTGGGATGAGAGCTATGTTGGTATGATTAAACACCTTGGCAATGGTACCAGTTCTAAAGCAGGTTTGAGTCATATCAACAACAGCTTCCCCCACAATGTCCCAAATCCCAATGCTTTTGATAAAAGAGGCATGTAAAACCATCAGGACCAGGAGCCTTCCCCCCCCCCCCCCCCCCCCCTCCCCATTTGGAAGACAACATTCTTAATTTCCTATGGAGTCAGAGGTAAATTTAAGGAAGCATTATCTTCTTCCGAGAAGTTAACAGGAAGATCAGCAAGAACTTCATCTTGAAATTGCTGAGAATGGGTGGAATAAAGATTTTTGAAATAATCTATGAAAGAATCTTCGATACTATCTCTATCAGTTAGAATAGTATTCAAGGAGTTATTTATCCAGCTAATAGCATTTTTTTTTCTTCTAAAGAGAGTTACTCTATGAAAATATGGTGAATTTCTGTCACCTTCCAAGAGCCAGACTTCTCTAGATTTGTTCTTCCAATATAACTACTCCAGGTTGTACAAATATTCCAACCTGGCTTTCAGTCTAGAAGTATTACTAGTATCGGTAGGATTAAGAGTTTGAAGGTCAGCTAATTCTTTGTAACGGTAGATATATTAATATGAATATTACAAAAAGAAGACTTATTCCAATCTCTTAGGCCTTTCTTGGTGCTTAAGAGCTTAGCTTTAAGTTTGTAGGCAGGGGAGCCTACCACATTAACAGACCAAGCATTAGCTATAATATCTCTACAAGTAGGATCCTCTATCCACATGGCCATAAAATGAAACGGTCTAGGCATATTAATATCCTCATAGTTGAAACCTATATGCATGGGACAATGGTCAGAAGAATCCCTAGGAAGGTTGTTGACACAAAGTTTAGGAAAAAGATCTTCAACAGTTTGATTAATAAGACATTTATCTAATCTTTCAAGAATCAAATCAGACCCTTGTTGCATATTAGACCAAGTAAATCTTGGTCCAGAAAAGCCAGGATCATGGAGATTAAAGACAGAACAAAAATTTCTAAGGTTTTCAAAATCAGGGTCATCTACTTCTAGGCCACCATTTTTATTTTCAGTACCTAAGAGGGCATTAAAGTCTAATATAAAGAAAACAGGTTCATCTGAAGGGACATTTATCTGTTGACATTGTTGTTCCCAAAAGGCTTGTCTTAGACTACTGTTAGGTTCACCATAAATAAAATGAATATGACAGGTCTTAGAATGGATTATATCAGTAGTAGTAACATAGATGCCCCTTAGACTGGAGGAAATAATGTTGATGTGTACTTCCTTTTTCCAAGCAAGGGAAAGGCCACCACTTCTCCCAACACTTGGAACATTAAAGGTACAGGGAAATCCCATATTTCTTAGTTTCCTAGCTTCCATGTCTTTGTTCATTTTGGACTCAGAGAGGAAAATAATATCTGGGTTGACATTCTTACATAGAAGACTAAGCTCCTTGTTAGCAGATTTTTTACCAAAGCCCTTAAGGTTCCAAGCAATCATGTTGATATTATTGACAGGAAAATGATATATGGTATTATGAGCAGTGTCAATTAGAGGAGATGGAAGGGGTTGATTTACCTGAGTGGTAGAGTCAGATCCACCACCAAGAGGAGCATTGGTACCGTCACCACTTTGAGAGTCAAATTGGGATGAATCGAGACTAGAACTAGCAGCATTGAGAGTAGAATTATTGCATACACCATTATTGCTTGGGGAATTGTCAGCAGGTACATTGTAGCTCCCAAAAGAGTTAAAAACTGGTTGGGTATTGAATAAGCAAGTATAAAGGTCAATGGCTGGTAGTTCTCCCAATTTGGTGATTGGAGGACGGAGCTGAGCATAATCAGGTGCAATAGAAGTTTGTTCTTTAGGGATAACCACTAGACTAGCCACATTTGAATTAGCTCTTCTTCGTTTCGTAAATCAGCTCTGGGATTAATCTTCCTTTTGAGGTTTGCTAGAGCATCTTTTTCAGCAGTATTAGTTGTCCCTCTAGTGATGATTGGATTGGTATTTGGCAGAGCAGCAGTTTTGAATCTTCTTGAGGAGTTAGAGGTACGAATTGGACCACTGGGAGTTTGATTAGGAAAAAGATCTTCAGCAGTTTGATTAATAAGAAATTTATCTAATCTTTCAAGAATCAAATCAGAACCTTGTTGCATATTAGACTAAGTAAATCTTGATCCAGAAAAGCCAGGATCATGGAGATTAAAGACATAACAAAAATTTCTAAGGTTTTCAAAATCAGGGTCATCTACTTCTAGGCAACCGTTATTATTTTCAGTACCTGAGAGGGCATTAAAGTCTCCTATAAATAAAACAGGTTCATCTGAAGGGATATTTATCTGTTGACATTGTTGTTCCCAAAAGGCTTGTCTTAGACTAATGTTAGGTTCACCATAAATAAAATGAATATGACAGGTCTTAGAATGGATTATATCAGTAGTAGTAACATAAGGTTAATTTCTCAGACATTTGGACAGAAAGGGTTTGGATTACTTGGTTTAGGCTTTGAGTATCTTCAGAGGATTGTGGGCATTCCATCATTAAAGAGAGATGGATATATATGAAAATGGGATGATGGATATCAGTTTTCCAAGTAACTAATATAAAATACATTTGTAGAGAAAAGAATCTTTTGTTAGTACTATTATGATATTGATTACAGACAATATGAATGAAAGAGAGACAGAAGGGGTTTGTTTGTATATGAATTTGAACCTTAAAAAAGGAATGAGAAAATTGTTGACTATGGACTGAAAAAATTTCAGGAGAAAATTGGTGTAATGTAGTTGTAGATGTACTAAATGACTTGCTTTGGAGAGGATTGTTAACATATGGAATGTCACTTTCGTATCCTTGCTTTTTGGGTAGTATTCGAGTTGAGGTATTCACGTGAGTATTATGGAAAGAAGACCACATATGGACATATCTAATAATACATTGTTGGGGATGCATGACGTAGTCTGAGGTTGTTGAATATTTATCAGGTTTGTCTTTTCTTGGGCCGACGTTTGTATGATGATGCAAACATCCAAATATAATAATGGTAGAAAAGTGGAGGGAAAATTTGTGTTGGGTTGAATGGTTTTGGGATGGTTGTAGGAGGTCCATTGAGTGATTTGGCTTAGTAGTTGAGCTAGTAACGCATCTGTCTGACATGCCCCAAACCGCAATGGTGCCTCTCCACTGGTGCTGCATTCTTTTAGTCTGCATAAAACATAAAATTTCAGTTAGACCCCAAAAAGAAATTTCAAAGTTTGGTGACCTACCAAAGCTCCCTTAATAGCAGTTCCGAGAAGAGTAATGGTAATAATGAAGATTAGGTGTTGAAATAGGTCTTAATAGGGTAATGATGGTCATTAGGGTGAAGGGGGTACACATGGCTTTGAATGGGCGTAGAGAACAAAGCGACATGACTATTAACTAAGCGCCATAAATGGCAGTTAATGAATAAAATTGTGCCTTTAAAAGGGGGGGTTTGGGAGAGATTAACATCACCATTAACAAATTTACTAGAATTGGGAGGGTTTAGAGAGATTTCAGTAAAAAATGGCAAGTTCCAGTGCCTCAACTCCGGCAAATCCTGCCAATTCCGATCAATACAATCAAGCAAAGCATCATGCATTTTCCTTGGGATGGAAGATTCATAGAGATTGAGGGATGAGTTTCAAGAGGAGATAAACAGACGTGCGAGTGAAATAGCTGATCGTCAGAGACAGGATGATGAGAAGAAAAAGAGGGAAGATGAAGAGACTGAATCATTATATGCTGCATGGTTGCCGAAACATTTTGAGAGGTCAGATCGAAAAACGGAGGAGAGGTCAGAAAGACATCAGAAGGGTCCAAAATATGGTAGTGCAAGTGAGAGTGATTCCGAAGCAGATTCTGCAGCAGGGTACGAGTATCACTTGGAGGAGGTAAACGTCAGTGAAGAAGGATCTAATGCTGTGGAGGACAGGTTAAGGATGGAGAAATATCAATATTGGCAATTGCGAAGACAGTTTGAGTTTGAGAGAGCTAATCCAAAGATATTTTCCAGAACCATGCATGAAGGAGAACCCAAGGCTGAGAAGGAGAAACTAGTATTGATACATCCCCGATCAGCTCAAGAGGAAGATTCCAGTGACTCCGATGATGACCTTCCTGATGCCTCCAGTAATTAAGAAGAAGATGAAAGTGATGAGGAGGATTCGACTTCTGGAGAT
Source organism: Papaver somniferum (assembly GCF_003573695.1). Classification (NCBI taxonomy): domain Eukaryota; kingdom Viridiplantae; phylum Streptophyta; class Magnoliopsida; order Ranunculales; family Papaveraceae; genus Papaver; species Papaver somniferum. Next base: position 169,486,548 of record NC_039363.1, on the reverse strand, counting down.
GGTGATACTTCTCCGGCTTCATCAGGCAACAGTTGCAGTGAACGCTATGCGGAGGATGAATATTGGAGCTATGATGAAGAGGATTGGTAAGGTTCTCTTCTGGAGCGTCGAAAATAGCCCAGTTTTCAGAATTTGAAAAAAGTTTGAAAATGATCAACAAGTTTTTTCCAAAATGGCTTTCTCGATGCTTGCTCCTGGTCTTCTGAATTTTCCTGTTGATGGTTGTACTCTTGATCTTGGTTATTCTCTCTTTTTGGTCGGATGTTACAGAATGTTGTTTAGTTTCTTGTTTCTTGTTTATAATGTTGTTGGTAGTGTTTATGATAATGGAGGAAGAAGGTTCTTGTAAAGTGACCTCGGTAGTAATTGCAGTGGGAAGTTGCAGGTTGTGATGTTGGTTATGGATATTGATATTTTGGTCTGTAAGAAAATTTGACAGGATGATATTATGTCTGAAACTATCTTTGTTGCTTTGAATACTACTTTTAATGTTTCTGCTTTGGGTACTTTTCTTAGTGTTGAATGATATTGAATAACAGTAGAGTCTGATGAAGATTTGAAAGAGGTAGTTTAGTAATAACTGTAGTGTAGGTGTTTCTGAGATTGTTTGGATGAATCATAAGAGCATCAATCTGAGAAAGGTGATGTCACGATGACGGGGTAGAGCTTTGAATTTTGGTATCTGAGAAAATCTAAATGTCTTGACAAAAAAACATTACTACTTGGTTACCTAATCTAGGAACATAATTAAAACCCAATTTTTTTTGACAAAGATGGGCTATTCTGTTAGCCTCATCAAGACAGGCTTTAGCACGCCACGAAATATCTGGAGAATGACCCTGTAAGTATCTGAAGATGCTTTCACAGTCGCCTTCAATGCTGAAACTGCTAATCTGTTTTTCCTTAACCCAAATTATCGCCTGCAGAACCCCTACAATTTCTGCTTCTTGTGGATCTGCACTTGAGGATTGCGTTGCTCTTCGATCTTTACAGTTACCTGCATCATTTCTTAAAATTAGAGCATAACTCGAAGGTAAATCTTTGGAGACCCAAGCTGCACCTACATTTATATTTGAGTGTACTCGCTTGCGGTGGTATTTTAATTCAATTCCCACATATAAAATTGGGAAATTTAATAAACAAAACTAGTGACAAAACCCCTAGGTGAACAAACTAGTGATAAGAAAAAACCGGTCATTTTATTTTTAACAAATAAAAACCGTTTCAAACAAAACTGGGACAAAAACCCCAATTCAAATAAAAATTTTAAAATTCAGTTTTTATTTGATTTCTAAATTCCAAAATTAACCTTCCGCATATAAAAACACTTTCAAAGGAAAGTTTGGCGGAAACAAGAAAGAAAAAAATTTCCTCTCTGAACCGAACATATCAGATGAAAGTGTGATTCTTCTTTCCTAGTTTTCTTCGTTTTTTTCGTTTCAATTCAAAGATTCGTCATCATCTTCTCCCAATTTCAATTCAAAAATTGAGAGAGAAATTTTAGGTTTGTTTGATTGAAGAACCGGAGGAGAAGCTACAAGTTTTGAGATCTGTTTATTCGAGATACGTAGAAGAATCCAATTCAGTTGTTCGAAGAAGAGAAGATAAACGTAGTTGTTCGAAGAAGAGAAGAATCCAATTCGTTATTCGAGATCTGAAATCAGTTTAGCTGAAATCATATTTCCGCTTTTCAAGTTGAAATTGAATCTCGAATTGAAGAATCCAGCTGAACAATCAATCAACTTCGTGTTGATCATCTTCGTCTTCAAAGAATCAATCAACTTTTCAGGTATTCAATTCTCTTTTTTGTGTTGATTTTTGATTTTGTTTGTGTGAATTTGCTAGTCACTCTTGTCGAATAAACTGAATTGATGTTAGCATATGTTTTTTTATGTTTGTGTTGATGTTCTTATGAAGGATTCCATCTCTTTGGAACTTTTTTTCAAAAAAAAAAAAATTGTTGTTGATATTCACATCTGGTGAAACTGTTTTTGGTTTCATCATTTTGTTCTGTAGATTATGGATTTTGTTCTCGCACTTGTATGTCACAAAGAAGATTGTTTAACTCTTCGTATTGGCCTCCAAGAGTCTTTTGCTAATTTGAAGACTAGTATATGCTCAAGTTGGTGTGAATTCTCTCCTCCTTCTATGGAAATTTTTCACATGGTTGATGATCAGCAAAAGGTCATTCATTCTGATTTTGATCTTCAATGTTTGGCTCTATTTAGTATGTATAATAAAGAAGGTATTATGGAGTTACTCGTTAGTCATAAAACTGAGATTTCTGGTTCAATAAGTTCAGGAATTATAGCTTTTGATGACCATCCACAAAGTTCTGGAATTATACCTTTTGAGAAGCCACGGATTGATTATGATGTTCCAGATAAAATTAAGGAACCGTTGAAGTCTGCTCACTGGTTACATCTCTTTCAAGGAGTTGAACAGTTGTTTCCGGGAGGTGTTGAACAAGTTCGTTGTGATTTACAGAAGTATCACGCAACAGCTGGTTATGAATACATGGTATATAGGAATGAGAAGTTGAGGATTGGTGCACGTTGTGCTAATAAGAACAAAGAGGAGAAATGTGACTGGCATTTATATGATGTGTCTGTTGATGGTGTTGTAGGAAGTCCTTTTATTATCAAGGAACTAAATAATCAGCATACTTGTGTTGGTGGATTTGTTAACATGCCACGGATATCGAAGAAACTAGTTAGTAGCTTGATTATTGATGAAATTAAACAGGATCCTAATAAGAAAACTAAGCATATTATGGAATCTTTTACGAGAGATTTCGGCTTTGACATTAGTCGTTATTATGCATACGCAGGTAAGAAGCATGCACTGAATACTTCATGGGGAGAGAACGAGAAATCTTTTATGTTCTTGAACTGGTATAAAAACAAGTTGATTGAAACTAATCCTGGTTCTCACGTGGTTTTGGAAGTTGAAGAAGGGACCCATAAATTTCAGAGGATGTTTATCTGTTTTGAAGCTTGTAGTCGTGGATTCAATTTCTGTCGTCCTGTATTATTCGTTGATGCGGCTCACTTGAAAAGCAAGTACCTTGGTCATATGATGGCAGCAACAGGTCTAACCGGAAATGATGGTAAGGTTTTTATCATTTTTTTATGTTGGTTTCATCATTTTTTTATGTTGGTTTCATCATTTTTTATGTTTGGTTTTCATCCCATCTTATGCTTGTGTTATGCTTTCTGTTCATGTTACAGAAATCTTCCCTCTTGCTTATGGTGTTGTTTCATCGGAGAATGAAGCGAACTGGAAATGGTTTTTGGATAATTTGAAGAAAGTCCTTTCTCCTTTGCGACCAAAGCTTACTTTTGTGAGTGATCGAGGTATTGGATTGGTAACACAAATTCCTATTGTTTTTCCTGAGGCTTTTCATGGTTGGTGCTACTGGCATATGGAATGCAATATCAATACATGCTTACCAAAGAGTTGCAAAGTTTATAACAAATATGTATTGGGACTGTTTAAGAAATGTGCGTATGCTTCTACTCATAAAGAATTTTCAGAGAATTGGGATAAGTTGAGGAAGGTTCAAAATCAGAAGTTACAAGACTATCTAAGTAGAGCTCCTCTTGATAAATGGGCAAGTTTTTTCTTCAAGGGTCGACGATATGGTAGGTTGTGTTCAAATATTGCTGAGAGTTTCAATGGTTCGGTCGTTGAAGAGAGAGAGAAGCCTATAGCCATCATGGTTGATGAGATCAGGGTGAAGCTAATGGACCAAATGTGTAAACGTCGTGAGGACTCTGCTAACTTAATGAAATGGCGTCAAACTCTATGTCCAGAATATGAAGCTCTACTCCACGACAACAAGATGCATGGATGTAACTACCAAGTCACCAAGTCGTCGGAATATGTGTTTGAAGTTCATGCTTCATTAACACAGACTGTCGATTTGAAAAGAAGAACATGTTCTTGCAACCGTTGGCGTATTGACGGTTTCCCGTGTGCCCATGCTGTCCGTTGCATCATGGTGAATGGAGAAGATCCTTACAATTATGTTGAGCACTATTTTACAGTAAAGTTCTACCGAGAATCGTATAAACATGCAATCAATCCTGTTCCCACAGTCGAAAAGCCCGTGACAGTGTCGCCGAAATCGATGGTTTTTGGTCCGAATAATGGACCACAACCAGGACGTCCATCGAAGAAGAAGAGGATTCCTAATACAGGTTCAGTTGCCAATAAGAAGATGAGAACCTGTGGTTCCTGCAAGGTTTTGACCACCCATAATAAACGGACATGCCCTTCTCGTCAGATTTCATGAGAACTTGGGGTCATTTCGACTAGACTACAATATGTGGTTCCTGCAAGTCATCGAATTTTACTCTTAGTTTCGTTTGCTAGACTACAATATGTGTTTCATTTACTATTTCATATTTTTTGTTTTAGAAGTTAATATGCTGCAGGTGTTTTCATTTTATATTTTGACTAAGAATAATAATTTTGATTAAGTTTAAGTTTTTCAGAATTTTTACAGGCCTTTATAGTTTGGTGTAACCGAATCAGGTTTCATCATTTTTTTGATGAAACCACAAAGGGTTTCATCATTTTTTTGATGAAACCAGAAAGGGTTTTATCTTATTTTTGGTGGAACCATTGTTTTACTGTCACTTTTTCTTCTATATTTTTTGACAACACAGTAGATGATGTTTTGTCTACTGTTTATTGGTGCCGCAAATATATGACACATCATTTATGGATAGTTTTTATAAAAATGAGACATCATATTTTTGTAGACATAAGCTTTTAAGGAAATACAACTGAAATAGCACGAAATCGTTTTTTATATAAACTGTAACCATTTCACAAGTACATTAAACTTCAACTAAAACTTGAATCTGCAAGGAGAACTGTATGTCAAGGAGTATCATCATTACAATAACCATTTCAAAAGTAATTTAAAATTCAACTAAAACTGAATGTTCAATAGGACTGGCACGACATGCGAGTATTATTCTATATTGTCAAGGAGTATCTTCAACGCCAACTTTGGTCTCATATTATGCACCTTTTCTCGTATATCATCTGTAGACATGTTTCCTTTCAAGAGGCTCTTCATGTAATAGCAAACATGCAGGCCACAATCGTTCCTGAAAAACCAAAACAATGTCTCAATTGTTACAAAGTGACTAGCTGAGAGTGTTCTGATATTAGTATCTATATGTAAAGCATTCGGTTACAAGTGATGTAATGATTTCAAGCATATGCATATGTGAAATATAAACTTCCAAACATAACTTACCCTATTTGTTCACAACATGTAGGGTTGTGCAAAGAGTATGTTGTTGGCTGACTTGCCTGCTGATCACAGGGGAGCTTTGCGTCGTGCTGTGCAAATGCTGATACTATACGTTGTTTCATGCTTTCAGCACTTTTTCTGCATTCCTCTCCCGTGGAAGCCAAGGAGTTGTAGTGATAAAATTCCCCGGTTTCAAAATCAAAAGTAAGCAATGTCCAATGGTTTACATCTCCAAGTGATGTCAGCAACGGAACGAACAAAAACCGCACGCTATAATCCATTTTGTCGATGAAGCCTTCTATTACAGCACCACATTTCTTTCCTAATGAGTGACATGTCTGAAACAAAATACCAGATAAAAGCTCCTTAATTAGTTACAGACATGCAAGTTTGATGAAACCAAACTTTGTTCCATCAAAATTAACCATATAAACAACATCATTTTTTGTTTTCCACAACTATTTTTTATGCCAAAAAATTTACATTAAACAATTTCGGAGTAAACTTACATAGGCAAATGTGCTTATAAACACAGCTCTCTGGTACTTTGGAGAACCATCTTGTTTCAACTTATTTTTTTTGATGTTGTTTTGCAGCTTCAAAATGTAGAACTCTATAATGTCTCCTGCGACGTCACCCTCTCTCATCAAATTATCCATCATCTTCCCCGATATATGTAATTGAAGATTTAAATGCTCCCACGCCGTTGACCTGTTAATTTTATTTTTTAAAAAGCTAGTCAATGATGGATAAAAAAAGGAGAAACAATGCATAACTTGGAACAAAATTTTGATGAAACCAGTCTTGGTTACATCAGTTATTTCCCAATTACCTTTCATTATTCTTTCTGAAAAAAGTGGTCACGAGGGGTTTCTCATTTCTGTTGAGTACTTTCAAGATCTTCAAGTTATCAACTGGTTTCAACTTCACCCCCTGTACTTCCTGCACCTTCTTGTTCTCCTTGCACTTACGAGCTGTAACCTTTCTTCTTTTTTTCACACTGGTGTTGTAATCCTGCATTCTGATAGGTGGAACCAAATTCCTTCTGTCTTCCCTCATTCTTGTAACCATGTTACTCATCCTTTGCGCAGCACTGAGTTCTCCATGTCCTTTCTCTTGACTGTCACACTGCGACAGTCCTAAATCAAATCCAGGTTGTTCATTCTCTAACTCAAGTAAATCATTCGCCATCTTTACAGCTGAGTAGTAGTATACGCTTCCAACATTTGGCTTTGACGACGAACAACCTTTCTTATTGTATTCATATTCCATTTTCCTGATAACATCTTCATCAATTACAAATTGAGTTTCGTTTTCTTCTTGTTCAATAATTTGCTTCATTTCAGATTCTACCCGCTCTGCCACCTTGATATCCTCAACGGTATTTGGAGTCAACTCAGTACCCTCTCCTTCTTGTTCATCATTGGTGACTGGCATCGACGAAGAAGCTTTGCTCATTTCAGATTCCACCCGCTCTGCCACCTTGATATCCTCAATGGTATTTGGAGTCAACTCAGTACCCTCTCCTTCTTGTTCATCATTGGTGACTGGCATCGATGAAGTAGCTTTCTCCATTTCAGATTCAACCCGCTCTGCCACCTTGATATCCTCAACGGTATTTGGAGTCAACTCAGTACCCTCTCCTTCTTGTTCATCATTGGTGACTGGCATCGATGAAGTAGCTTTCTCCATTTCAGATTCAACCCGCTCTGCCACCTTGATATCCTCGATATTATTTGGAGTCAACTCAGTACCATCTCCTTCTTGTTCATCATCGGTGACTGTCTTCGACGAAGAAGATATGACCTGCTCTTGTTCAGATTCTTGTTGATTTATCATGTTAACATCCCTTGTTATCACCTGCAATATTAAGATACCTAAGTTATTTTACTTTTCATCTTCCTGTGTCAAAACCTAATGCTGTAAAAATCAAAAACTTCTGAAAGAATAAAAAGAACTGGCCAATTCATCAAACAAACATTAACTTGAAATGATGAAACCAAATCTGGTTTCATCAAAAAATGATGAAATGTATAAGAAAATTGTAATATATGCGAGTAATTCAATTGTTACTAAGAAAAATCAAATCTATCTTTGTACCAGTTGTTGTTCCCTGTCCTCGGCATCATATTTTGCTAGCAGTGATTCTTCTTCTTCAGAAAGAACATATGTAGCATTGGTCCTAAGCTTTTCAATCAATGATCGCGCAAATTGGTATTTGGCTTTGAAGGAGTTAGCTTCACTGCTAGCACCAACATTTTCTTCATCTTGCACTTTGACCGGCACTTCATTTTCTTCATCTGGCACAACAATTTCCACTTCATCTACGGGATCAGCCAAGCGCATTTCTGATTCGTCATACTGAAGCAAGAATGATCCCTTTCGGTGACCAATATTCTCCTGCAGTACACAAGAAAAATTGGTTTCAGCTAAAAAATTTGATGAATCCAAAACTGGTTTCATCAAAAAAGTAAATCTGAACAAGAAAATATTTACCAAAATTCGTTTAAAATAAAACAGACGACATACCAAGCATAGCATTTTTAATGGTAACAAGTAATGGTAACAACTCATAGCAATAATCTAATAAAACCCTCGAAGATTTCGAATATTGTCTAACAAAAATATCAAATAAAACCCTCGAAGTTATCTAAGAAACAAAAATTCAGCTAGAATTTTTGATGAAACCAAAATTGGTTCCATCAGAAAAGTAAATCTTCTAAGTAAATATTTACCTTAGACCAAAGTTCTGTTTTTTCTTCAAGATTCTCAAAGTTAGACAATACTTGTTGACAGATGTTGCTAAGGTTCCATCTAGCAAACCTCGGATACTTGTCTAGCCCATGCTTTCTTTGTGCGATCTTTGTCATCTCTGCCAACCAATACTGCAAAAAAAAAAAAAAACAACCAATATTCAAATTAATCATCAAAAACAAGTCGCTTAATATTCAACAACCATTATTGAAAAAAAATACTGAACTTATGAAAAAAAAGAACAAATCTTAACTTACCAGAGGGTATATTACACAACCAACAACATTTTATACGTCTGTTTTGTTTGTCATTATCGAATCAAGTACATAGTCATGGAAGACTTCCGGCCAGCACACCTTGTTCATATCAAACACCATATACAAGTACTTTGCTGCGAGAGTCTGCCCACATTTGTTAGGGACAAATACTGAAACCAACAGAAACATTACGAAAAACTTGACAAAGTCATCCTCTCTGGTTTCATCATTTGCGGCTTCCAGCATACGCTTTTCAATATCGGTTTTTTTTGTCTTTTTATTTCCAGCAAAATAATTAGCCACAAAGACGTTAACCTTTTTAACCAGATCTTCATCAATGTCGTCTGCTTCTACATAATTCACCATTTGGAAACCAAAAGTCACAGCAAAATGTTCTGGAATTGTCCGCAAAATCATTTTCCTTGATCTTGCTAATTTGAAAAAATACGGGAGCTTACCATCAAGTCTGTTTTCAATTGTACTTAAAAACATTATTACTGCTTTTGTCTTTTTGATGAGCTCATCTTTGCTCATTACGCCATCATAGAACGGCTCAAAGAAACGCCAGAAAGGACATGATTTAAGAGCTTTCAAATGCAGTTGCTTATTTTTTATCAACTCCTTAATTTTCACTGCTAGCTCGCACAAATGATGCAACGAGCACCTGTATGGTTCCTTATCTCTTTTTTTACCTATTGTGAAACCAAAATTAAACCATAAGAGAATAATAAATAATAATGATGAAACCATAAGACATAAACTTGTAATGATGAAACCATAAGCACGAACAAAGTGATGAAACCATAAGCATAATTGAAACTTGTATGAAACCATAAGATTACGTAACATAGCGCCAATCTCCACAGTTTGAATTCAAATCAACAGCCAATAACAACTCTAGAAGTAAACCAATAACTAAAAATGATGAAACCAATTTTGGGTTTCATTAAGAAACAGAAAATGATATCTGGTTTCATCGCAAATCTTTTACATCATTCTTGCAGACCTAAACCTAACAAATGAAAAGTGATGAAACCCAGAATTGTTTCATAAAAAAAAACAGATTATACTTTGGTTTCATCAAATAAACAACAAATGAAATATGGTTTCATCAAATAGAAAAAAAAATATCTGGTTGCATCAAGTATACAAACAATTGAAATCTGTTTTCATTTGGTTACATCAAACAAACTGAAACCTAAACCTAAACCAAAGAAACGATGTAACCAAATGAAAACAGAACCTAACCTAAGAAATGAAACCTAAAAGCAAACAGAAAACCAACCCATAAATCAAATGAAACCTAATAATCTTTTGAATTCAAACTCGAAATCAACTTGAAAGCAAGTTCGATTTCTTACCTTTAGGAGATGGTTTCGCTATTTTCTTTAGCTTTTCATCTTTCTTTTTCGCCTGTTGATTTTGTTTCTTCACCATTTGTGGTTGAAAAATTAGGTCAGATTTTGTAGCAGTGGTTGAAATACGCAACCTTAGAATAAGAGAAGAAGGTAAAATCGAGAAGATGATGACGAATACAGATTGATTTTGAACGATTTTGGCTTAGGGATGAGCAGATTGATTTTGAATGAATACAGGAGCGAATTGATTTTTGAACGAACAGAATGATTTTGAACGAACAGGAGCGGAGGTTTTAAGAAACTTTTTCCGTTAGTGGGTCGTTTTCTTTCTCAGTTTCTTTTGGGTTGAATTAGGGGAGGGTAGTTTAGACAGTTTATGATATTTGGGGTTTTTTTATCACTTTTGTTTGGATGGGTTTTTTGTAGATGGGTTATAACCCCTTTGGGGTTATAACCCGCGGACCGTTAAGTCAAAAAGTTAGAAGTATGTTTGGGAGTGAAAAAAATAACGACTTCTAAAAATAGCTTAAAAGCAAAAAAGCAACTCCTGGGAGAAGCAGCTTCTCTCCTCGATTTTGGTAAAATATTTTTCTTCTTTATTTGCTCCGTTTGTTTTTCTTTTACCTGTTTCTAATTCAGGTTTCTCAATGCGATTTCTACAGCTTGAAACCAAAACCTACGAAGATGATATAAGATTAACCGATCTAATCATGGCAATACGGTGTCTGCATCTCTTCTTCTTCCTCTACTCTGTTATAATCAAACACACAAAAGGAGTTTTCAACTTTGGATCAAATAGGGAAGGACAAATAGAACAACCTTGAGGAATCAATTAAGGTAAGTACATACCAAGATGCTACCGTGAATCAGGAACTAAATAAATCCTTTTAATGATTTTATTTTTAACCCATTTTAATAATTTTGTGATTTTGTTTGCGTAAGGCACAAACCTAATTTAGGAGTACTATGCTGGTGTTTCTAGATTAATTAATACGTTTCTTCTTTTCTTTTGAACTGTAATAAATTTTAGGAGCACTGTTGGTGTTTCCGGATTAATATGTTTCTTCTTTGCATTGTAATGAATGATTACAGCTTAAAAGTTGGTGATTCAATTCAATTAGACATTTTCCACAATTGATAAATTCATCATGATTGCAGTTGTACAGCTAGAAGAGAATTTTCATTCCACATGATTTAAATTAAAGCATTACTTAGCATTTTAATCCATTGTGATAAAGATGTAAGCATGTGCCTGAATTTTGTTTTCACGGAGTTCGGTTTGGAATTTGGGATTCTTAAATTCATCAAAGCTACGTACTTGAGTGTTGTCGCACTGATGGGTACGTATTTGCTCCTTCGTTTATTGCGTCTATCATTCATTCGTGAGATGAAATTGATCTGCAATAACTTCCAATACGAGTACAGATTGAATGGGGTTACTCATGGGAAATTCGAACCATAATGCAGATATGCAGGTTGGGCAGTATTTGAAGAGTGGACTTGATATATGTATGAGGTAGTACGGAGACACTTTGTTCTTGTAATATGGATTTGACGACATGGTTATTCATGGCAGCGGCTTGAGTGATCCTTGAAGACATGAATGTGTCATAGCGTATCTGAAAGAAGATGTCATAATGGACTCTTACCAAAGTGAAACTAGGCCTACCTTTGCATTTTTCATAAACTTTCGCAGCAATTACGAAAACTTGAAGACAAACAAAATGACTTATGGCCTGCATATATACTTAAAAGTTGTTTTACATTTCTCTGGCTTATGTTATTCTAATAATATCATTAATAACACTTATTTCAACTCCTGATATAACTCTTTGCCAAACTTGCTTTTCAGCTTTTTAACTTTTAAGTCACCCAATTGCCAAACTAGCTTATTGGCTTCTTAATCTCTCAGAAGTACTTATGAAAAGTCCAGAAGTGCTTCTGGTATCCAAACGCGCTTAGCAAGTTTGAGAACGACTTTTGGAAGTCGTTAAGTAGCTTTTTTTCTGGAGCAACATTTTTGACTTCCGACTTCTGAGAGAAGTTGCTTCTCCCCGTTAGTTGTGTCGATCCTCTTTTTTCTTTCTCTCCTCGTTATTAACATTCATTCTCAGTAAAATAAATTCCGTGGAGCTGTGAGAGAAGAAGAAGAAACTGTGAGTTCCTTTTTCTCATCAATCAGGATTCAAGGTTTGATCTACGATTTTTTTTTTCCTTTTGAGATTTACGTGCTTCTGTTTTATCAATATAACTCTAAATTTATGTTGTTTTTTTTGTTGTTGCTAATTTTCCTTTAATGATAGATGTAGATCTAAGAAGGTCGAAATTCAATCGGTGTTCAGAATCTAAAATCCCCTAAAAATCTCTTCTTCTTTTTTTTTACCTATTGTTTTCTGATTTTGGACTGCATTAGAGATTGTAATGTGATCTGTCTTTCAAAAATACGAAACACCCTAGTTTTGGACGGGTATTTGTGGTTTTATTCTTCATTGTTTGTTAGATTAAATATGGCTTCAAATTCAAATCAAGCTACAATGACTTCGTTTTAGGAAGCTAATGAGATTACTGCCAGTTGGTTTCTATAACATAGTTACATAGTCATGTTCACAGAGTTGATGTTAGACAAGGTTCAAGCATGTGATGAACATAGGCAAACTGGAACATTCTTAATGCCATGCTGCTTTAAAGTTTTGCAATTAGAGTATAGACTCCATAGATTACAGGAAACAAAGTGCGCTCATCGTTATCGGTATTGGGAAAAGTCATGGATGAATTTGGGTGAGGCCTACTATAACCAAGCTTCATCACCTTTGTTTCATGAAGCTAATGAAGCTCTAGCCAATTAGTCTCAAGAGCATGAGTTATATTTCATAGGTGCTTAATGAGAGGAGATCCGCATGACCATGTCCTTGTACTGCTGTATGCATATGTGAAAAATTTGTATAAGAAGATTTTGTAACTTTATCAAAGATTTCGTAAACCTTATGCTTAGTATATATTGATATCTTTTTCACAATTAAATGCTATTTTGTATCAAAATTATTGTTAACAATGGCATCTATAATCTAATAACAATAATATTTTGACTTCTAATTTAGTTGATTTGCCAAACTAACTTATCTGCTTTTCAACTTAAAAGTTAGTATGTTGCCAAATTAACTTTTCTACTTTTCTACTTCTCAGAAGTAACTTATAGAAGTTTAGAAGCAGAAACACTTCTGCTTCTGGTATCCAAACGCGCTATAAATTTAGTATAAGATATCTCCTGGATTTGTTTCTGAAAATAAACCGACAGGAACAGAAATAATATATATATATATATATATATTCTTAACAGAAGTTAAAGATCTGATTTAGTGATAATTTGTACGAGTTCGACTTGTTTCCCGAAATATAACAAAAAAAAAATCTATACTCAGACTCAGAAAATATGTATTTTGGCGTTTGATTTCTAGGTAATTAAAGAACCTTTTCTTTTAAGTAATACTCTTTCCGTTTCCAAAAGACAGTCCGATGTGACTTTGTCAAAATATTAAGGAGACCATACTTGACTACCCTTAATTATTTACTTATTTTATGTTAATAAAATTACAAGTATTAAAAACTGCCTAAAATTATTAAGAGGATTGTAAATAAAAAATAAAAAGGAAAAATTAAAAGATATCGAATTTATGGAGTATAAGCTCTTTAGGGAATTTAATTCTTGGAGCCAAATATATTGTATTTTAAATGGAATGAAGGATATATTTATTTTCTTAATTATACAAATTTCTTTAACATTTTAGATTAGGTCTCATTAATATGTATTTATAAATATAAAAATTAGAGGCTATAATAGAGAGTTCATTGAAAAATACGCATATAAACAGAAGCTGGACACAATTTCGAAACTGACGGAAATGGAATAGGGAACAGGCTTTTTAAAACAGAGAGAGTAATAATTAAAGAACTTATGTTAACTATTAACACGTATACTATTCTACAACAACTTAAAAAATTAACTAACCTATTCAACAAAAGGACATCAACACCAAAAGAACATCCACAATCAAGATTCAAATAACGTAATAAAAAAACAAAATACAATTGTATATCGTTACTCATTAGGGTTTTAAACTAAAATATAAATTTTATGTAGGGTACCCGATACCCGTCGGATATACCTGATTAGGACCCGATATCAATCGATTCTTTAACAAGTCTACCCGTCGGATAGTAAAAATGTTAATGGGTCTCATATTAGGACCCGAAACCGGACCCGATACATCCGGTTCCGGGTTGGCAGTCCTAACTGTGACTACTAATCCAACTTTTCCCAGAAATCACGCTGCCAACTATAATGCCCGTAAACAACTAAGAAGGTAGAATTAGTTGCAGTAGTGAAAATGACATCATAAAAGAAAACGTATCCTCTATTGCCCGGGTTTGAATCACACATTTGTATAAACACACAACTTATACGAACATGGATAAAAAAAACAGACAAATTACTTTCAAAGAAACACCCAATATGTCAACCCAAAACAGTTGAAACACTAAGATGTAAAGAAGCCCATCCAAATAGCAAACAACACGGTCGATATAGTGCTTTTAACGCTATGTCGACACTGTACCAAACAAACAAAACCAAAAAAATCAGCACCGGAACGAAACCAAAAAAATCATTAGAATGCAGATTAACAAAACTATAATTAAAATCATTGTATAACTCAGTCATGATCATCAATACGGAAAACTTATGCGAACATTTCTTCGGCTAAGTATGGAACAAGTTTATCCATCTTCTCGTCACAAACCATATTTTATGTTCTAAAAAAACATAAACTTGGAATTAAGAGAAGGTCACCCTATACTTGCATACACACCCAGATGCACTACTGTGAATTTAGTATAAAGGTTTTATTCCATACTCACCGCATACATGACAAAGTTACCCCATGGTTTTCTAAGACCAAACAGAACCCGAAATAGAACCCAATAGTAAAATTTGTAATCATTTCCGTAGAACTCTGAACTTATCATACTACTTACCGTAAAATGAAGTAAGCCAAATTACGGAAACTGAACACGGAGATAAGAGTTGGGTTAGATTAATACATCTAACATGGTATGTTTTCCAACATAGTGAACATTATCAATGTACAAATTCTAACCAAGTTCAGAGCATTCTCTCTTTCTGTAGCATGGAGATTGGGCACGAATGAGCGCCAAATCTAATCTAGCGCACTTCCTCAACTTCACAACAACATCCACCAAACATTTACGTACACGTCCAAATTAATTTAAGAAAAATATGTTACCCGATTTTAATTAGTGTAACGAATAGAAGATCTGTTAGCATGGTCTTCGAGAAGACGGACACAATGTATATTATCCTCCCTATTGTTTCCATCACAACATGTGGACCTGTAATCCCGTGTAGACATGTTAGATCTTATATACGCGACATAGTTATCAGTCAATTCTTTAATGTCACTGGTAAGATCATAATAACTTTTGTGAGATTCTTGTCGAAAAAAAGAAAAAAGGCTTTAGAAAAAGCAAAAATTATACAAATATAAAGAAGGAAAAACTATACAATCAAATATAAGAAAAGAAAGAGTCAATAACACCAATGCTGAAGATAAGAGTCTACAATACATAAGCTAGTACTATGTAGCATATCAATTTTGGTGTGTTACATACCGTAGGATGTTGGGATACCGACATCACTATTATCTTTCCTTATTGCTATAGGTTATTACTTTCCTAATTTAATTATATTCCTTAAAGTTTGCTGTTGCTTTTCTTTAGTGTTCTTATTTTTAGAAGCCAGTAACACTATATATACTCATCTCTAGAGTTGTGTAAGACATTCAATCCAGATTAATCAGTTACGTTTTCTTTAAAATTGGTGGCTAATCCCCAACTCAAAGGATTTTTATCATTAGGGTTCTATTAATTGGTGCTGAATCCTATCATCTGGTATCAGAGCAGGTCTGGTTTTCACCTTCAAAAATTTTTTTTTTCTTTATTTCCAAACAATGACAGTTCAGGATTTGAGTAACCATGTTATAGGGTTAACTGACAAACTTGAAAAAGTAATTGAAGACATGAAACAAGATCGTAGAACCTCAGATACAAAACTAGAAACCCTCTTCACAAAGCTTACAACCAGTATCAATGGTCTTGCAACTATTTTTAGTGAATCAGGAAAATTTTCTGGTAATGATCACGCACACAGTAAGGGTCCCTTAATTCAAGATGGTTCTTCTGGTTCTGGTTTCACGATTCGTGCAGGCACAATAAATTTGAAGTTTCATGTGTTTGACGGAGATGATGCTGAAGGATGGATTTTTTAGGCTGAACAATACTACACTCTTCATGATGTACCTGATGCTCAAAGGATACCATTGGCTGCTGTTCACTTCAAAGGAGATGCAAATTCATGGTACCGTTGGATCAAAGACACTCTTGTAGCACCAACATGGGAACAATTCTCTTCTAAACTTCGTTCTAGATTTGGATCTCGAAAGCATATTGATCCCTGCAGCTCTTTATCTAAATTATCACAACAAGGTACCGTCCGTGAACTCATTACTGAATTTGAAAAGCTACTAAATTTTGTGCATGGTATCCCCGAGGAACATTTGGTTAGTATTTTTATCTCTGCACTTCGCCCTGATATTGGTACCAGTGTTCGTTTATTTTTACCCAAGACCCTTTCCGAGGCATTCGACATAGCTTTAAGACAAGAGGATGCTATTACCGCTACTAAAGCTTTTTCTGCATCAAAACCTTGAATTCGTTCTGTTCAACCCAAGGCATTAGGAACTATAACTTCTCCAAATTCTCAGAATAATGGTTTACCTCCAGGAGTTAAACGTTTATCATGGATCGAACAAAAGGAACGACGTGAGAAAGGCCTTTGTTTTAACTGCGATAAACTGTATAAACCTGGACATCTTTGTGAGCAGTCTCGTTTGTTATTTTTGGAAGGTGCAGCTGGCGTTACTATTACTGAGCTTGATTGTATTGGTGGTGATGATAAGGAAATCACAACTAAACAAGATAAGGAGATTGAAACAACTCCTGGAATTTCACTTCATGCTCTTATGGGCTCTCCGTTTCCAAATACAATGCGTATTACGGGTCATATAAAAGGGAAACCAATCATTGTTTTAATTGACTCAGGTTCCACTCATAATTTTCTGCACCCTACAATCGCCAAGCAATGTGGCTATTCTATTCAATCTAATGATGCAGTTATGCGCGTAATGATAGGGGATGGTGGATTTCTTCAAACTAGTGGGTCATGTGATAATTTGTCAATTAAGCTACAGAACAATAGTTTCTCTACTGAATTTTTTCTTTTAGCAATTAATGGCTGCGACGCCGTCTTAGGTGTTCAGTGGTTACAAACTTTAGGAGCTAAGTTGGGATTTTATCAAATTACACATGAAATTTTGTGTATCAGGAACTGAATTTATCTTGGTTGGTGACAATTCCCCAACAGTTATGCTTCTAGATCACACTCCTATGCAGCGTCTGATACATCGAGAACAACAAGGCATTTTGTTGCAGCTATCATCTTTACCTCCAGACATGGAATCTTCGACTCTTTCTCAGGTACCTTCTGAAATTACAGAATTAATTTTCCGTTTTTCAGATGTGTTTGGTTCTCCTACATATCTTCCACCTACACGCTCTCATGACCATCGCATTCCTCTAATTCCAAATTCTGCTCCGGTAAATGTCAGACCCTATAGATACCCTCATTTCCAAAAGGAGGAAATTGAAAAGATTGTTTCAGAATTAAAAAATGCATGCTTCATACGTCCTAGCACCAACCCTTATTCTTCACCGGTATTACTAGTACGGAAGAAAGACGGCTCGTGGCGTATGTGCGTTGATTACTGAGCACTAAACAAAATCACTGTGAAGGATAGATTTCCCATTCCTATGGTGGACGAATTACTTGATGAGTTGCATGGTAAGCAAGTTTTCTCCAAGGTAGATATGCGTTATGGGTTTCATCAACTTCGTGTCTACGAGCCAGATATTCATAAAACGGCATTTCACACACATGATGGTCATTACGAATTTTTGGTAATTCCTTTCGGTCTCTCTAATGCTCCAGCAACTTTTCAAAGTTTGATGAATGATATTTTCAGGCCATATCTTCGTAAGTTTGTTCTAGTTTTCTTTGACGATATATTGGTGTACAGTAATTCCATGGCCGAACATATTAAGCATTTGGAACTTGTTTTTGAGACATTACGTTCTAACAAGTTGTTTTTGAAGGAGTCTAAGTGTGATTTTGCTAAATCATCCATAGGCTATCTTGGTCATATGGTATCTGCTGATGGAGTATCTGTTGAGAATGACAAAATTGCTAGCATCGTCAACTGGCCTACTCC